>NC_091283.1:639888912-640189894 GCF_032444005.1 Ranitomeya imitator | reverse complement strand
TTACTTTCTTCCCCAACTCTTCAAAGTCCTTGCAGATTGTCGGTAGGTCCTTCCTTGCCGTGTCATTGGTGCCAACATGTATCAGAAGAAATGGGTGGACGTCCTTGGAGCTGAAGAGCTTTGGTATCCTATCGGTCACATCCTTGATCATCGCACCTGGAAGGCAGCATACTTCTCTTGCAGTTATGTCCGGTCTGCAGATGGCTGCTTCGGTGCCTCTCAGTAGTGAGTCTCCCACCACCACCACTCTTCGTTGCTTCTTGGCTGTACTTTTTGCTGTCACTTGTTGCTGTGTGCCCTTTTCTTTTTTGCTTGCTGGTATTGCTTCATTCTTAGGTGTGCCATCTTCATCCTCTACAAAGATTTGATATCGGTTCTTCAGTTGTGTGGTTGGTGATTTCTCCATGGTCTTCTTGCTTCTTTTGGTCACATGCTTCCACTCATCTGCTTTTGGAGGTTCTCTGACACTTTTTGCACCTTCTGTGACCAGTAGAGATGCTTCTGTTCTGTCTAGAAAGTCTTCATTCTCTTTGATGAGTTTCAAAGTTGCTATTCTTTCTTCCAGACCCCGCACCTTTTCTTCTAAAAGGGCCACTAGTCTACACTTCTGACAGGTGAAATTGGATTCTTCTTCTGGTCGATCTGTGAACATGTAGCACATGCTGCAGCTCACCATGTAGGTTGTCACATCTGCCATGTTGCTCCTAGATCCTGCTGACTTGCTGTGTGTTTTCCTTCTTGTGTAATCTACTCAGCCAAGCTCTCTTGCAATAATGTCCTACAGGCAAAAATTTTGGTGATGCTTTCGAAGCAGCTGGTCCCGGCTGTACCCAACGATCTTCTAGCTTAGGGAGACTTCGCTTCTCCCAGAAGGCACCTGGAATATGCAAATTAGCCTCCTGAAGCTTGAATCCCTGGTTTGGTGATGCTTTTGAAGCAGCTGGTCCCGGCTGTACCCAACGATCTTCTAGCTTAGGGAGACTTCGCTTCTCCCAGAAGGCACCTGGAATATGCAAATTAGCCTCCTGAAGCTTGAATCCCTGGTTTGTTGATGCTTTCGAAGCAGCTGGTCCCGGCTGTACCCAACGATCTTCTAGCTTAGGGAGACTTCGCTTCTCCCAGAAGGCACCTGGAATATGCAAATTAGCCTCCTGAAGCTTGAATCCCTGGTTTGGTGATGCTTTCGAAGCAGCTGGTCCCGGCTGTACCCAACGATCTTCTAGCTTAGGGAGACTTCGCTTCTCCCAGAAGGCACCTGGAATATGCAAATTAGCCTCCTGAAGCTTGAATCCCTGGTTTGGTGATGCTTTCGAAGCAGCTGGTCCCGGCTGTACCCAACGATCTTCTAGCTTAGGGAGACTTCGCTTCTCCCAGAAGGCACCTGGAATATGCAAATTAGCCTCCTGAAGCTTGAATTGACAGGTGGCATGGAGCAATGATCTAAGTGGAGTTAAATAGAGCAGCCAGCTAACGAATTAACCTCGTCACCTGTACAAGGAAACTCAGAAGCCGCAGCTCCACTCACAACCACCAGAGGAAGCCCATGGACAGAACCAGCCGAAGTACCATTCATGACCACAGGAGGGAGCTTGACAACAGAATTCACAACAGTACCCCCCCCCCCTTGAGGAGGGGTCACCGAACCCTCACCAGAGCCCCCAGGCCGACCAGGACGAGCCAAATGAAAGGCATGAACCAGATCGGCAGCATGAACATCGGAGGCAAAGACCCAGGAATTATCTTCCTGACCATAACCCTTCCACTTGACCAGGTACTGGAGTTTCCGTCTTGAAATACGAGAATCCAAAATCTTCTCCACCACATACTCCAACTCCCCCTCAACCAACACCGGGGCAGGAGGATCAACGGATGGAACCACAGGCGCCACATATCTCCGCAACAATGACCTATGGAATACATTATGGATGGCAAAAGAAGCTGGAAGGGTCAAACGAAACGACACAGGATTGAGAACCTCAGAAATCTTATACGGACCAATGAAACGAGGCTTAAACTTAGGAGAGGAAACCTTCATAGGAACATGACGAGACGACAACCAAACCAAATCCCCAACACAAAGTCGGGGACCCACACAGCGCCTGCGGTTAGCGAAACGTTGAGCCTTCTGGGACAATGTCAAATTGTCCACCACATGAGTCCAAATCTGCTGCAACCTATCCACCACAGTATCCACACCAGGACAGTCCGAAGACTCAACCTGCCCTGAAGAAAAACGAGGATGGAAACCAGAATTGCAGAAAAACGGTGAAACCAAAGTAGCCGAGCTGGCCCGATTATTAAGGGCGAACTCAGCCAAAGGCAAAAAGGACACCCAATCATCCTGATCAGCAGAAACAAAGCATCTTAGATATGTTTCCAAAGTCTGATTAGTTCGTTCGGTTTGGCCATTTGTCTGAGGATGGAAAGCCGAGGAAAAAGACAAATCAATGCCCATCCTAGCACAAAAGGCTCGCCAAAACCTCGAAACAAACTGGGAACCTCTGTCCAAAACGATGTTCTCCGGAATGCCATGTAAACGAACCACATGCTGGAAAAACAATGGCACCAAATCAGAGGAGGAAGGCAATTTAGACAAGGGTACCAAATGGACCATCTTAGAGAAGCGATCACAAACCACCCAAATGACCGACATCTTTTGAGAGACAGGGAGATCCGAAATAAAATCCATAGAGATATGCGTCCAGGACATCTTCGGGACCGGCAAGGGCAAAAGCAACCCACTGGCACGAGAACAGCAGGGCTTAGCCCGAGCACAAGTCCCACAGGACTGCACAAAAGAACGCACATCCCGCGACAAAGACGGCCACCAAAAGGATCTAGCCACCAAATCTCTGGTACCAAAGATTTCAGGATGACCAGCCAACACCGAACAATGAACCTCAGAGATAACTCTACTAGTCCATTTATCAGGGACAAACAGTTTCTCCGCTGGGCAACGGTCAGGTCTATCAGCCTGAAATTTTTGCAGCACCCGCCACAAATCAGGGGAGATGGCAGACAAAATTACCCCCTCTTTGAGAATACCCGCCGGCTCAGGAACAACCGGAGAGTCGGGCACAAAACTCCTTGACAGGGCATCAGCCTTCACATTCTTAGAGCCTGGAAGGTACGAAACCACAAAATCAAAACGGGAGAAAAATAGCGACCAACGAGCCTGTCTAGGATTCAACCGTTTGACAGACTCGAGATAAGTCAAATTCTTGTGATCCGTCAAGACCACCACGCGATGCTTGGCTCCTTCAAGCCAATGACGCCACTCCTCGAATGCCCACTTCATGGCCAACAACTCTCGATTGCCAACATCATAATTGCGCTCAGCAGGCGAAAACTTCCTGGAAAAGAAGGCACATGGTTTCATCACCGAGCCATCAGAACTTTTTTGCGACAAAACAGCCCCTGCTCCAATCTCAGAAGCATCAACCTCGACCTGAAACGGAAGCGAAACATCTAGCTGGCACAACACAGGGGCAGAAGAAAAACGACGTTTCAACTCCTGAAAAGCTTCCACAGCTGCAGAAGACCAATTGACCACATCAGCACCCTTCTTGGTCAAATCAGTCAACGGTTTAGCAACACTAGAAAAATTACTGATGAAGCGACAATAAAAATTAGCAAAGCCCAGGAACTTTTGCAGACTCTTCACAGATGTCGGCTGATTCCAATCATAAATGGCCTGGACTTTAACAGGGTCCATCTCAATAGTAGAAGGGGAAAAAATGAAACCCAAAAATGAAACCTTCTGAACTCCAAAGAGACACTTTGACCCCTTCACAAAGAAATCGCACGAAGGACCTGGAACACCATTCTGACCTGCTTCACGTGAGACTCCCAATCATCCGAGAAGACCAAAATATCATCCAAATATACAATCAGGAATTTATCCAGGTACTCTCGGAAGATGTCATGCATAAAGGACTGAAATACTGATGGAGCATTGGAAAGCCCGAATGGCATAACCAGGTACTCAAAATGGCCCTCGGGCGTATTAAATGCTGTTTTCCATTCATCGCCCTGTTTAATACGCACAAGATTATACGCACCATGAAGATCTATCTTGGTGAACCAACTAGCCCCCTTAATCCGAGCAAATAAATCTGACAACAGCGGCAAAGGGTACTGAAATTTGACTGTGATCTTATTAAGAAGGCGGTAATCAATACAAGGTCTCAAAGAACCATCCTTCTTGGCCACAAAAAAGAACCCTGCTCCCAATGGTGACGACGAAGGGCGAATATGACCCTTCTCCAAGGATTCCTTTACATAACTCCGCATAGCGGCGTGCTCTGGCACAGATAAATTGAACAGTCGGCCCTTAGAAAACTTACTACCAGGAATCAAATTAATAGCACAGTCGCAATCCCTATGAGGAGGTAGGGCACTGGATTTGGGCTCATCAAATACATCCCGGTAATCCGACAAAAACTCCGGGACTTCAGAATGGGTGGATGATGAAATAGACAAAAATGGAACATCACCATGTACCCCCTGACAACCCCAGCTGGACACAGACATAGATTTCCAATCCAATACTGGATTATGGACCTGTAGCCATGGCAACCCCAAAACGACCACATCATGCAGATTATGCAACACCAAAAAGCGAATATCCTCCTGATGTGCAGGAGCCATGCACATCGTCAATTGAGTCCAGTACTGAGGCTTATTCTTGGCCAAAGGCGTAGCATCAATTCCTCTCAATGGAATAGGATACTGCAAGGGCTCCAAGAAAAAACCACAGCGCCTGGCAAACTCCAAGTCCATCAAATTCAGGGCAGCGCCTGAATCCACAAATGCCATTACAGAATAGGACGACAGAGAGCAAATCAGAGTAACGGACAAAAGAAATTTAGACTGTACCGTACCAATGGTGGCAGACCTAGCGAACCGCTTAGTGCGCTTAGGACAATCGGAGATAGCATGAGTGGATAAACCACAGTAAAAACACAGCCCATTCCGACGTCTGTGTTCTTGTCGTTCAGCTCTAGTCAAAGTCCTATCACATTGCATAGGCTCAGGCCTATGCTCAGAGAATACCGCCAGATGGTGCACAGCTTTGCGCTCACGCATGCGCCGATCGATCTGAATGGCCAAGGACATAGACTCATTCAGACCAGCAGGCGTGGGAAATCCCACCATGACATCCTTAAGGGCTTCAGAAAGACCCTTTCTGAAAATTGCCGCCAGGGCACATTCATTCCACTGAGTAAGCACAGATCACTTTCTAAACTTCTGACAGTACACCTCCGCTTCATCTTGACCCTGACACAAAGCCAGCAAGATTTTCTCTGCCTGATCCACTGAATTTGGTTCATAAAGCAATCCAAGCGCCAAAAAAAACGCATCTACATCTCGCAATGCAGGATCTCCTGGCGCAAGGGAAAATGCCCAGTCTTGAGGGTCACCACTGTCATGATTCCAATGGCAGGGAATCACAAAAGGACAAGCACCAACGAGCTCTAGGGTGATGGAACCTGAGCTGACCGCGACCCTAAACCTGAACACACAAATAACAATAGCCGGGGAACGTGCCTACGTTGATCCTAGACGTCTCGCACCAGCCGAAGATCTAACTTCCCCTATTAGAAGAAACACAGACCTCTCTTGCCTCCAGAGAAATACCCCACAGAAATAGCAGCCCCCAACATATAATGACGGTGAAATGAGAGGAAGGCACATACACAGTATGAAATCAGATTCAGCAAAATGAGGCCCGCTAAAACTAGATAGCAGAGGATACAAAAGTAAACTGCGCGGTCAGCAAAAAAACCCTTCAAAAAACCATCCTGTAATTACTTGAACTCATGTTCCAACTCATGGAACATGAGGAGCAATTACAGCCCGCTAGAGCAACCAGCAGCAAAGAAACAATTATATGCAAGCTGGACAAGACAAAAATAAATCAAAACGTGGAACAAGAAAATCAAAAACTTAGCTTGTCCTGAAGATTACTGAAGCCAGAAGCTGAGGTAACAAAACACTCTGATAACCTTGATAGCCGGCGGGGAATCTACAAATGCCATAACAGAATAGGATGACAGAGAGCAAATCAGAGTAACGGACAAAAGAAATTTCGACTGTACCGTACCAATGGTAGCAGACCTAGCGAAACGCTTAGTGCGCTTAGGACAATCGGAGATAGCATGAGTGGAATCACCACAGTAAAAACACAGCCCATTCCGACGTCTGTGTTCTTGCCGTTCAGCTCTGGTCAAAGTCCTATCACATTGCATAGGCTCAGGTCTATGCTCAGATAATACCGCCAAATGGTGCACAGCTTTACGCTCACGCAAGCGTCGATCGATCTGAATGGCCAAAGACATAGACTCATTCGACCAGCAGGCGTGGGAAATCCCACCATGACATCCTTAAGGGCTTCAGAGAGACCCTTTCTGAAAATTGCTGCCAGGGCACATTCATTCCACTGAGTGAGTACAGACCACTTCCTAAACTTCTGACAATATATTTCTACCTCATCCTGACCCTGACACAGAGCCAGCAAGATTTTCTCTGCCTGATCCACTGAATTAGGTTCATCATAAAGCAATCCGAGCGCCAGACAAAACGCATCAACATCACGCAATGCCGGATCTCCTGGCGCAAGGGAAAATGCCCAGTCTTGAGGGTCGCCACGTAACAAAGAAATAATGATTTTCACTTGTTGAACAGGGTCACCTGAGGAGCGAGGTTTCAAAGCAAGAAACAATTTACAATTATTTTTTGAAATTCAGAAACTTAGATCTATCCCCAAAAAACAAATCAGGAATAGGAATCCTAGGCTCTAACATCGGATTCTGAACCACAAAATCTTGAATGTTTTGTACCCTTGCAGTGAGATTATTCATACAAGAGGACAGACCTTGAATGTCCATATCTACACCTGTATCCTGAACCACCCAGAGATCTAGGGGAAAAGAAAGGCAAAACACAGTGCAAAGAAATAAAAATGGTCTCAGAACTTCTCTTATCCCTCTATTGAGATGCAATAATACTTTGGGCCACCTGTACTGTTATGACCTGGTGGTAAGGACAATAATGGACCTAGTGGGTAAGAGCACACGGAATGACCTGATAGTTACTAATAATATAGGACGAGCTCTGAGACGTGGGAACTCTGCTGACCGCAATCCCTAATCCTATCACACACACTAGAAATAGCCGTGGATTGCTCCTAACGCTCTCTATGCAACTCGACACAGCCTAAGAAACTAGCTAGTCCTAGAGATAGAAAAATAAAGCCTACCTTGCCTCAGAGAAATTCCCCAAAGGAAAAGGCAGCCCCCCACATATAATGACTGTGAGTAAAGATGAAAATACAAACACAGAGATGAAATAGATTTAGCACAGTGAGGCCCGACTTACTGAACAGACAGAGGATAGGAAAGGTAACTTTGCGGTCAGCACAAAAACCTACAAAAAGATCACGCAGAGGGCGCAACAAGACCCTCCGCACCGACTCACGGTGCGGAGGCGCTCGCTCTGCGTCCAAGAGCTTCCAGCAAGCAAGACAAAAATCAAAATAGCAAGCTGGACAGAAAAATGGCAAACCAGAGAAAAACAAGCAGTAACTTAGCTTCAGCTGGGAAGACAGGTCACAAGAACGATCCAGGAGAGAGCTAGACCAATACTGGAACATTGACAGGTGGCATGGAGCAATGATCTAAGTGGAGTTAAATAGAGCAGCCAGCTAACGAATTAACCTTGTCACCTGTACAAGGAAACTCAGAAGCCGCAGCTCCACTCACAACCACCAGAGGAAGCCCATGGACAGAACCAGCCGAAGTACCATTCATGACCACAGGAGGGAGCTTGACAACAGAATTCACAACAAGAACCCCAGTGCTGCAAGACAGCAGTGCTAACCACTGAGCCACCGTGCTGCCCTGTTCTGTGCGATTCCTGGGTCGTCTTGCATGCACTGCCATTTTGAGGTCTAGCCACAGATTTTCAATGATATTCAGATCAGACGACAGTGATGGCCATTGTAAAACCTTCAGCATGCACCCTTTGAGGTTGTCTATTGTGGATTTTAACATGTGTTTAGGATCCTTGTTCATTTGTAGAAGCCATCTTCTTTTCGATTTCAGCTTTTTTTTTACAGATGGTGTTATGTTTAAATAAAGAATTTGTTGAAATTTAATTGAATCCATTCTTCCCTCTCTACCTGTGAAATGTTCCCCGTGCCATTGGCTGCAACCGATCTCCAAAACATGATTGATTCACCCCCATGCTTAATGGTTTTCGAGATGTTCCTTTCCTGAAATTGTGTGCCCTTTTTTCTCCACACATATCTTTGATCATTGTGGCCAAAGAGTTCTATTCTAACCTCATCGGTCCACAGGACTTGTTTCCAAAAGGGCTTGTTTAGATGTTCTTTTGCATACTTCTGACACAGATTTTTATGGTGAGGACACAGGAGAGGTTTTCACAGACACAGCAGCAGTGAGTGAGCAATTTCAACATCTGCAGTAATTTAACTCCTTACATGCCTTGGTCAATAGTGGCAGCATGTAAAGAGGTTGATGGTAGTTTCCATCGTGGAAAGCAGATTGCTATGGCAGCCAGTGGCTGGATCTAATCAACAGCCTGAGAGAATATGCTGCATTATTTAAATACTCCAGTGCTATGCAATGAAAGGATTGCTGTGATGACACAGCATTGTATTTTAATTAACTAGACGTCTATTTTTAGCAAACCAAGAAAAATAGACTATTATCTGTATGTTGGCTTTTGAATTTAAGCATTTCTCTCTGGCTGGTCAAGAAAACAGACTTTTGTATGCGGAAGCCTGTAATATTTACTTGTAATCTAATATTGATGACTAGTGATGTTTGCTGATATGCTAATTATACATTGTCCATGCCAGGTAGTTTGTTGGCATTTCAAAACAGGAGGAAAATCTATGCAAATAGATTGCATAATCAAACAATGTGAGTTGGTCGCCACTGTTGTAGCTGTTTTAGTTCTGACCCAAAGTCAGATATGTCGGATCACCAGTGAGGCCGAATTAAGACCTAAGGCTATGTTCACACCTTGCGTCGGGTCCCTGCGGGTTCTCCCGCAGCGGATTTGATAAATCTGCAGGGCAAAACAACTGCGGTTCTCCCTGCAGATTTATCGCGGTTTGTTCCGCGTTTTCCGCTGCGGGTTTCCGCCTATACTATTGATGCTGCATATGCAGCAATATGCAGTATCAATAGTAATGTTAAAAATAATAAAAATTGGTTATACTCACCCTCTGATGTCCGGATCTCCTGGGCGCTGCACCCGGCGGTCCGGTTCCTAAGATGGTGTGGGACAAGGACCCTTCGTGACGTCACAGTCATGTGACCGCGACGTCACCGCAGGTCCTGGTCGCACAGCAACTCTGACCGGACGGCCGCGTGCAGCGCCCAGGAGCTCCGGACATCAGAGGGTGAGTATAACCAGATTTTTTATTTTTTAACCCCAAATATGGTTCCCAGGGCCTGGAGGAGAGTCTCCTCTCCTCCACCCCGGGTACCACCCGCACATTATCCGCTTACTTCCCGCAACGTGGGCACAGCCCCATGCGGGAAGTAAGCGGTTCAATGTATTCCTATGGGTGCAGAATCGCAGCGATTCTGCACAAAGAAGTGACATGCTGCGGGTTGTAAACCGCTGCGTTCCCGCGCGGTTTTTCCCGCAGCATGTGCACAGCGGTTTGCGGTTTCCATAGGGTTTACATGTTACTGTAAACGCTATGGAAACTGCTGCAGACCCGCAGCATCAAAATCGCGGCGATTCCGCGGTAAAAACCGCTAAGTGTGAATATAGCCTTAGGCCCTGAAATAACGAGAGCTTGGAGAAAAGAAAGCACACTGGTCGTTACATTGCTGTAAATTGTATAAAATACTGCATTCTTGGGCGAATAAACAGAAAAGTGACTTGCTCACAACCAGTGTGCATTCTTCTCTCCTGGGGATCATTATGTGGGGGCCTAATCTCTTAATTCGGCCTCACTGGTGATCCGACATATCTGACTTTGGGTCAGAACTAAAACAGCTACACCACCATTCTTCCCCTTATCTGTGATGCTGGATTGAAGGACACTTGTTGAACATAAAAAGAGGATGTATGCCTCTGTATAAGAGAGACAGCCAGAGATTCAGCCAAGACATCCAGAGTCTGTACAAGACAGAAGCCAATACAGCACGGTTCCATCACGAGGGACACAGATTTATCATTCTACAGGATGCAGCTTAGGGGATCTCGGTCCTGGTTGGAAGAAAACAGATCTGCTCCATTGACCATCGTGAATCCATGGATATGTTTGGAAAAAGTCAGGATTGGGACCTGCGGGTCGCCTAGCTCCATTGAGATGTTCTGAGAAGCCAGGTTGTGACCCTCCAGTCAACTGGCCTTATACCTGAATGGACTGTCATCTTCCTAAGATTGTTCTTACCTTCTCTCTGTGCGTGCCACAGGTGGGGTAGTCGGCTGTTGTGAATTCTGTTGTCGAACTCCCTCCTGTGGTCGTGAATGGTACTTCGGCGAGTTCTGTCCATGGACTCCCTCTGGTGGCTGTGAGTGAAGCTGCTGCTTCTGAGGTTCCTTACACAGGTGACGTGGTTTATCCTTTGGTTGGCTGCTCTATTTAACTCCACTCAGATCGTTACTCCATGCCAGCTGTCAATGTTCCTGCATTGGTTCAGTTCGCTCTTGGATCTTTCTGGTGACCTGTCTTCCCCTGCAGAAGCTAAGTTCCTGATAGTTATTATTTGTTCTTTGTTTCCTTGTCCAGCTGGTTATCATGATTTTGTCTTGCTAGCTGGAAGCTCTGGGATGCAGAGTGGCATCTCCGCACCGTTAGTCGGTGCGGAGGTCTTTTTTCACACTCTGCGTGGTCTTTTGTAGTTTTTTGTGCTGACCGCAAAGATACATTTCCTATCCTCTGTCTGTTTAGTAAGTCTGGCCTCCCTTTGCTGAAACCTGTTTCATTTCTGCATTTGTGACTTTCATCTTTACTCACAGTCAATATATGTGGGGGGCTGCCTTTTCCTTTGGGGAATTTCTCTGAGGCAAGGTAGGCTTTATTTTCTATCTCTAGGGCTAGCTAGCTCTTAGGCTGTGAAGAGGCGTCTAGGGAGAGTCAGGAACGCTCCACTGCTATTTCTAGTTGTTGTGATAGGATTAGGGTCTGCGGTCAGCAGAGCTCCCACATCCCAGAGCTTGTCCTGTGTGAGTTTAACTATCAGGTTGTGCCGGGTGCTCCTAACCACCAGGTCATAACAGTACAGCTGGCCCAAAGTATTATTGCATCTCAATAGAGGGATAAGAGAAGTTCTGAGACCATTTTTTTTTCTTTGCACTGTGTTTTGTCTTTCTTTTCCCCTAAACCTTTGGGTGGTTCAGGACACAGGTGTAGACATGGACATTCAAGGTCTGTCCTCTTGTGTGGATCATCTCACTGCAAGGGTACAAAACATTCAAGATTTTGTGGTTCAGAATCTTATGTTAGAGCCTAGAATTTCTATTCCTGATTTATTTTCTGGGGATAGATCTAAGTTTCTGAATTTCAAAAATAATTGTAAACTGTTTCTAGCTTTGAAACCCCGCTCCTCTGGTGACACCGTTCAACAAGTAAAAATCATTATTTCTTTGTTGCGTGGTGACCCTCAAGACTGGGCATTTTCCCTTGCGCCAGGAGATCCTGCATTGGGTGATGTTGATGCGTTTTTTCTGGCGCTTGGATTGCTTTATGATGAACCAAATTCAGTGGATCAGGCAGAGAAAATCTTGCTGGCTTTGTGTCAGGGTCAGGATGAAGCGGAGGTGTACTGTCAGAAGTTTAGAAAGTGGTCTGTGCTTACTCAGTGGAATGAGTGTGCCCTGGCGGCAATTTTCAGAAAGGGTCTTTCTGAAGCCCTTAAGGATGTCATGGTGGGATTTCCCACGCCTGCTGGTCTGAATGAGTCTATGTCCTTGGCCATTCAGATCAATCGGCGCTTGCGTGAGCGCAAAGCTGTGCACCATCTGGCGGTATTCTCTGAGCATAGGCCTGAGCCTATGCAGTGTGATAGGACTTTGACCAGAGCTGAACGGCAAGAACACAGACGTCGGAATGGGCTGTGTTTTTACTGTGGTGAATCCACTCATGCTATCTCCAATTGTCCTAAGCGCACTAAGCGGTTCGCTAGGTCTGCCACCATTGGTACGGTACAGTCTAAATTTCTTTTGTCCGTTACTCTGATTTGCTCTCTGTCGTCCTATTCTGTTATGGCATTTGTGGATTCAGGCGCTGCCCTGAATTTGATGGACTTGGAGTTTGCCAGGCGCTGTGGTTTTTTCTTGGAGCCCTTGCAGTATCCTATTCCATTGAGAGGAATTGATGCTACGCCTTTGGCCAAGAATAAGCCTCAGTACTGGACTCAATTGACGATGTGCATGGCTCCTGCACATCAGGAGGATATTCGCTTTTTGGTGTTGCATAATCTGCATGATGTGGTCGTTTTGGAGTTGCCATGGCTACAGGTCCATAATCCAGTGTTAGATTGGAAATCTATGTCTGTGTCCAGCTGGGGTTGCCAGGGGGTGCATGGTGATGTTCCATTGCTGTCAATTTCGCCTTCCACTCCTTCTGAAGTCCCTGAGTTTTTATCAGATTACCGGGATGTATTTAAAGAGCCCAAATCCGGTGCCCTACCTCCTCATAGGGATTGCGATTGTGCTATTAATTTGATTCCTGGTAGTAAGTTTCCTAAGGGCCGTTTGTTTAATTTATCTGTGCCAGAGCATGCCGCTATGCGGAGTTATATAAAGGAATCCTTGGAGAAGGGTCATATTCGCCCGTCGTCGTCACCATTGGGAGCAGGGTTCTTTTTTGTGGCCAAGAAGGATGGCTTTTTGAGACCTTGTATTGATTACCGCCTTCTTAATAAAATCACAGTCAAATTTCTGTATCCTTTGCCGCTGCTGTCTGATTTGTTTGCTCGGATTAAGGGGGCTAGTTGGTTCACCATGATAGATCTTCGAGGGGCGTATAATCTTGTGCGAATTAAACAGGGCGATGAATGGAAAACTGCATTTAATACGCCCGAGGGCCATTTTGAGTATCTAGTAATGCCATTCGGACTTGCCAATGCTCCATCAGTGTTTCAGTCCTTTATGCATGACATCTTTCGAGAGTACCTGGATAGATTCATGATTGTATATTTGGATGACATTTTGGTCTTTTCGGATGATTGGGAGTCTCATGTGAAGCAGGTCAGAATGGTGTTCCAGGTCCTTCGTGCGAATTCCTTGTTTGTGAAGGGGTCAAAGTGTCTCTTTGGAGTTCAGAAGGTTTCATTTTTGGGTTTCATTTTTTCCCCTTCTAATATCGAGATGGACCCTGTTAAAGTTCAGGCCATTTATGATTGGACTCAGCCGACATCTGTGAAGAGCCTGCAGAAGTTCCTGGGCTTTGCTAATTTTTACCATCGCTTCATCGCTAATTTTTCTAGTATTGCTAAACCGTTGACTGATTTGACCAAGAAAGGTGCTGATGTGGTCAATTGGTCCTCTGCGGCTGTAGAGGCTTTTCAGGAGTTGAAGCATTGTTTTTCTTCTGCCCCTGTGTTGTGCCAGCCAGATGTTTCGCTCCCGTTTCAGGTCGAGGTTGATGCTTCTGAGATTGGAGCAGGGGCTGTTTTGTCGCAAAGAAGTTCTGATGGCTCGGTGATGAAACCATGTGCCTTCTTTTCCAGGAAGTTTTCGCCTGCTGAGCGAAATTATGATGTTGGCAATCGAGAGTTGTTGGCCATGAAGTGGGCATTCGAGGAGTGGCGACATTGGCTTGAAGGAGCTAAACATCGCGTGGTGGTCTTGACGGATCACAAGAATTTGACTTATCTCGAGTCTGCCAAACGGTTGAATCCTAGACAGGCTCGATGGTCGCTCTTTTTCTCCCGTTTTGATTTTGTGGTTTCATACCTTCCGGGTTCTAAGAATATGAAGGCTGATGCTCTGTCAAGGAGTTTTGTGCCTGACTCTCCGGGTGTTCCGGAGCCGGCGGGTATTGTTAAAGAGGGGGTAATTTTGTCTGCCATCTCCCCTGATTTGCGCCGCGTGCTGCAGAAGTTTCAGGCTGATAGACCTGACCGTTGTCCAGCGGAGAGACTGTTTGTCCCTGATAGATGGACTAGTAGAGTTATCTCTGAGGTTCATTGTTCGGTGTTGGCTGGTCATCCTGGAATCTTTGGTACCAGAGATTTGGTGGCTAGATCCTTTTGGTGGCCTTCTTTGTCACGGGATGTGCGTTCTTTTGTGCAGTCCTGTGGGACTTGTGCTCGGGCTAAGCCCTGCTGTTCTCGTGCCAATGGGATGCCAACTCTAGACACAAGCGCCACAGATTTTTTGTGCCGACTGGAAATTGTTTATTCTTCCCTCCATTCGGCGCCATCATGGCAAGGGCCCGAATGTTGCCATGGTGACCAGAGGTCGTCGTGACAACACCCGGGTCAGCAGGCTACGGAAAGTTTGCTAACCAAGCATGCATTGCAGTGCTTTACAACAGCGATCAGAGGACTGAAAGCTAAAGTCACACAAAGAAACTAAGTAAATTAAAAAAAATATTTAAAAAAAATTGTAAAAATAAAACTGTTTAGACCAATAAATACATGTTTATGTAGATAAAAAATACGGTCACATATTTGGTATTGCCGCATCTGGAATGAACTTAATTTAGTAATACCTCCAATCAGTTCAAAAGTATAAGTAGCAAGGTAGAACCCTAGTTAAATCATAAAAAAAATCTTTTAATTATATCTGTTAAAAGAGCCCACAGGCCCAATGGACATACGTAAATACCTAAAGCACAACACACAATGCACACATACTGTCAGACGCTCCCAGCAAGCGCTGTAAAGCTCCAGCACGGGTGAATAAGAGACACCTCTTCTCCCCGAAACTTATACACCATATAGCATAATACCCTTAGGCAGGGCCGCCATCAGGGCATGACAGCCGTGACTGGCGTATGGGGCCCGGTGAGCAGAGGGGGCCCGCATCGGGCCCCGTCTCATCTGGTCACCGGGCCCCCCCTGCAGGCGCTGCGGCAGCGGCACACTATTGACGTGCGGGCCCGCGCCCGCACGTCAATAGTTAACAGCCGCCAGCTGGCGGCTGAATAGGGCCGCAGTGCGCACTCGCCGGCGTCTGACGTCATTGTCAGCCGCCGGGCCCGGCGGCGAGTGCGTCTGTGTGGAGCCTGGAGAGGGAGCTTCACCCGGTGCTGGAGCTTGGCCAGGTAAGAAGTTGTGTTTTTTTTTTTTTTTCTTTGAGAGCTGCTGCGATCCGGGGGGCAGGATGATGGACACACAGGGGCAAAAATGCTGGACACACAGGGGCAGAATGGTGGACACAGTGGGGCAGAATGGTGGACACACAGGGGCAGAAATGCCGGACACAGTGGGGCAGAAATGCTGGACACAGTGGGGCAGAATGGTGGACACAGTGGGGCAGAATGGTGGACACACAGGGGCAGAAATGCTGGACACAGTGGGGCAGAAATGCTGGACACAGTGGGGCAGAATGGTGGACACACAGGGGCAGAATGGTGGACACACAGGGGCAGAATGGTGGACACAGTGGGGCAGAATGGTGGACACACAGGGGCAGAAATGCCGGACACAGTGGGGCAGAATGGTGGACACAGTGGGGCAGAATGCTGGACACAGTGGGGCAGAAATGCTGGACACAGTGGGGCAGAAATGCTGGACACAGTGGGGCAGAAATGCTGGACACAGGGGCAGAAATGCTGGACACAGTGGGACAGAATGGTGGACACACACAGGGGCAGAAATGCTGGACACGGTGGGGCAGAAATGCTGGACACAGTGGGGCAGAAATGCTGGACACAGTGGGGCAGAAATGCTGGACACAGTGGGGCAGAAATGCTGGACACAGTGGGGCAGAAATGCTGGACACAGTGGGGCAGAAATGCTGGACACAGTGGGGCAGAAATGCTGGACACAGTGGGGCAGAAATGCTGGACACAGTGGGACAGAAATGCTGGACACAGTGGGACAGAATGGTGGACACACACAGGGGCAGAAATGCTGGACACACAGTGGGGCAGAATGCTGGACACAGTGGGGCAGAATGCTGGACACAGTGGGGCAGAATGCTGGACACAGTGGGGCAGAAATGCTGGACACAGTGGGGCAGAAATGCTGGACACAGTGGGGCAGAAATGCTGGACACAGTGGGGCAGAAATGCTGGACACAGTGGGGCAGAAATGCTGGACACAGTGGGGCAGAAATGCTGGACACAGTGGGGCAGAAATGCTGGACACAGTGGGGCAGAAATGCTGGACACACAGTGGGACAGAATGGTGGACACAGTGGGGCAGAATGCTGGACACAGTGGGGCAGAATGCTGGACACACAGTGGGGCAGAATGTTGGACACAGTGGGGCAGAATGCTGGACACAGTGGGGCAGAAATGCTGGACACAGTGACAGGGGCAGAATGCTGGACACAGTGACAGGTGCAGAATGCTGGACCCAGGGGCAGACTGTGAGACCCAGGGGCAGAATGCGAGACACGGGGCAGAATGGAGATATGGGGCATGATTGGAGACACGGGGCAGGATGAAAGACATGGGGGCATGACTGGAGACAGATGGGGCAGGATTGGAGACAGATGGGGCAGAATGGAGACACAGGGGGCATGATTGGAGACAAGTGTCAGGATTGCAGACATGGGGGCATGGTTGGAGACATAGGGGGCAGAATGGAGACATGGGGCATGATTGGAGACACTGGGGGCAGAATTGGAGACAGATCGTGCAGGATCATGGGGCAGGATGGATATGATGGAGACAGATGGGGCAGGATAGAGAGATCACATGGGGCGATCATATGGGGCAGGATAAGGAGATCATATGGGGCAGAATGGATACTCATGAGGGCAGGATGGGAGAATATCTGGCTGACGCCAGGAATGAGACACACGGGGCCAGGCTGGGTGATATTATTAATACCATAGGGGCTAATTTAGGGATATTATTACTGCAGTGATGTATTTATTTTATTTTTTGAGTATACTGTTTTAAATGGGGGGCGGTCCTGTTACTGTATAGAGTGATACTATGTCGCCTTCTTCATGTGGTGTAATGTAGAAGTTGTGAAAAATTAAGTAATGTGTTCTGCAAGCGGAGCTCGAGATAACTGTGTTATTTCCTGCAGAGAGAAGTCCTGGCTGGATGAAATGATGGCGGTCTGTGCTGGATGAAAGATGAAGGACTTCACCTAGAGACGTCACTGGTGAGTCAGTGTGTTACCTATACACTGACACTATACACTGTATACAGAGCTCCTGTGTATAATTTCACTAGTGATCACTATATTATCTGTACACAGACACTGCATACTAAGTACAGATCTCCTGTGTATAATGGCACTTATGGTGATAGTATGGTGCTTTTTTAAAAATTACTGATCAGAATTGTAGTATTCAGTCACTATGTGGTGGTAATATGTGGTCTGGACATGGTGTTGTGGTATTTGTTCCTTGTATGTGATATTATTCGATCACTGTGGTGGTAATATGTGGTCTGGTCATGGTGTTGTGGTATTTGTTCCTTGTATGTGATATTATTCGATCACTGTGGTGGTAATATGTCATCTGGTCATGGTGTTGTGGTATTTGTTCCTTCTATGTGATATTATTGGGCATTTTAAAAATTGAAAAATAAATAAAAATATACCTAAATTGTATTGCATATTTTAACAAATATTTAATAGGTTACAGCAGAGTAGGGCCCGGCCAAAAGTGTCTACCGTGTTATGGTGGCGGCTTAAAAAATCTTTTGGCCAAAACAAAAGCTGCCTGCTATATGTGTGATCTGGTGATGGGAACTGTTAATGTGTGATTGGTGAGAAGTGGAGTTTTTCCAAGAGAGAGCGGTGGGACTGTGGACAGTTCGAGGGGTGGAGCCTGGAGGCGGGGCTGGGGTGGAGCCTGGGCGGAGTCTCAAGGGGGCCCTGAAAATTTTGCCAGTATGGGGCCCCGAAATTTCTAGTGGCAGCCCTGCCCTTAGGCCTTTCCACTGTTTTTCCTACAGTCTGTATACACTTAAAACTAAAGCAGATCCTATGAAAGCGGGTGAAAATTACTGCCAGGGTATAAAAAAGGAACAATCTCACCCAAGATGTAAGTTCCTTCCTTCACAGCGTAGAGTGGGATGGTCCGAGCTGCCCATACTTATGAGGAAGGCCCTCTACATGCCCGTTCAACGCCTCATTCCTCCGGATTGCATCCAAACTCTAAATCGCATCCTCCCTCATTAGAGATTCTCCCAAGGGCCTTCCTCATAAGTACGGGCAGCTCGGACCATCCCACTCTACGCTGTGAGTTAAGTGTATGCAGACTGTAGGAAAAACAGTGGAAAGGCCTAAGGGTATTATGCTATATGGTGTATAAGTTTCGGGGAGAAAAGGTCTCTTATTCACCGTGCTGGAGCTTTACAGCGCTCGCTGGGAGCGTCTGACAGTATAGGTACATTGTGTGTTGTGCTTTTGGTATTTACGTATGTCCATTGGGTACGTGGGCTCTTTTAACAGATATAATTAAAAGTTATTTTTTATGATTTAACACTAGGACTACTGGACTCGTGAACCCTGACTAGAACTACTGCAAGTAAGTAGTCAAAATGACTATACCAGTAGTCCTAGTGCTAACTATGGTTCTACCTTGCTACTTATACGCATTTGGAATGACCCAACCTATAAAACTGCCATACTCATTAACTCCTCTAGTGAACACTGTAACAAAAAAATAAAAGGCAAAAAACTATGCTTATTCATTTTACAGCCTAACAAAAAGTGGAATAAAACAAAGATGAATGTAAATAAAATTGTATCTCTGAAAACGTCATCTTGTTCTGCAATGAACAAGCTGCCATACAGCTCCATCAGTGTAAAAGTAAAAAAAGTTATTGCTCTCAAAATATGTGATGCAAACAAATCTTTTTTCTAAAAAAATTGTGTAAAAGCGCCAATACATAAAAAAATGATAAATGTTGCTCACTCTAATCGTACTGACCCGAAGAATATCAATTCATTCCTGAATTGCTGTTTTTTGTTCATTTTGCCTCTCAAAAATCGGAAACAAAAGTGATCAAAAAATATCATGTGCCTGAAAATGCTGCCAATAAAAACATCAACTCGTCCTGCAAAAAAAACAAGCCCCCTCAGGACTGTAGGCTGAAATATGGAAAAATAATAGCGCTCAAAAAAAAGGCAATGCAAAAATTTAGCAGTAAAAAGTATCTTTTAGTATGTGACAGCAGCCAAACATTAATAAGATATAATTTGGTATCACTGTAATTGCACTGACCCGAAGAATAAAGTCATCTAATCACTTATACTGTACGAGGAACGGTGTAAAAAATAAATGAAACCAATTATTTACTTGTTGATTTATTAATTCTGCCTCCCAAATATCACAGTATGGCTTGATGCACATTTATCTTGCGCTCTATGCTGAGCACTCCCACCAGATTTTCTGTGGAAATCTCAAATATGTGACTCAAATGGAACAGCTGATGGAAGATTCCTTATAAAGAGACAGGTGGAAGCACTGTGGACGCCGCCTGACCTGTGATCCGATGGTGTCTGTCTTTTCAAGCAAGCATAAAAGTGACGTTGACCAAAGTTGTTTTGTGAATTTCTGAAAAGGACACAGGTGAACAAAGACTAGATGGCGTCCAGAGTAACTCTGCTGCCTCATTATAGTGAATGAATCCCTTTGGGGTTTCATCTGAATCACGTAATTCAGAGATTTAGGTGGAAACCCCGATTTAGGTGCTCAGCATAGAGCGAAGGATAAATATGATTCAAAATGTTATGTAAAATGTTCCCAACAAAGGCTTCAAATCAATCCACAAAAATAGCACGTCCCCACTCAGGTCTGTCATTTGTTAACAAAAATATAGGGGTGGTTACTGGTAGTATAAAGGATCTGGAAAAGCTAAATTGCTCCTCACTTCCCAAAAGTAAATCAGCAAATGATGCGCTCACAAATCCAAATGTCCCTCTCCCTTCTGAACGCCAGTGTGCATATAAAGCACATGTAGCGTCCACGTTTGGCATTTCTGTAGCGATGAGAGCCCACCTAATTTACGGGTGCATGTTTACACACACACTTATCTGATTGTAACTGTTGCTGAATCCGTTAGAAATAGACGACAACGGATGCCGCATTTATGGATACGTTGCCCATTGACTCCAATGTTAAAAAAACAGATCTGGCAGAGATCAATTAGTGAATAACGGATTAAAGAGTTGTCAGCACAACTTTTTTCCTAATGGATTTCTGCTGGATCCGTTCTACCGGATCATTACTGGACATGTGTATATAGCCTAAGCTGCTCACTATGAGTATGACTGAGTCAGGAGACGCAATTACAAGTTTAACTCAAACTTAAATGTTGTTTTTTTCAGGAACCCTCTTTTTGGTTTAAAAAGTTACCCAACAATAAGTTTATTACAGGGATCCAACCGCTGGAACCCCCTGGGACTCACTATTGGTGTCAGCAAGCCAGCATTCACTATAAATATTGAGCTAATACAGACATACCACTGAGAAGAAGTGAACCCTAATAGTGCGTTTTAAAAATTATAGTGTTGTTTCAGGGACTTTCACATGATTATGGTAAAAGTTTGACAATTATAAATGTATATTATAAATTTAGTAACATAAAATCAAGCACTAGAAAACATCCATGAATCATTTATAAGAACGTCGTTTTTCCCCTTTGTGTATTTTTACATGTCTATTCAAAGTGCACTTTTGGCCAAAAGTTTTACCACACTCTGCACACAAGTATGGTTTTTCGCCTGTGTGGATTCTCTGGTGCAAAATGAGATTTTGATGAATGCTGAAACTTTTGCCACATTCGGTACATGAGTATGGTCTTTCCCCTGTGTGTACTCTTTGATGGATCACAAAATCAGACTTCCGTGTAAAACACTTCCCACATTCGGAACAAAAACATAGTTTTTCTCCAGTGTGGATTCGTTGGTGTAGTACAAGATTTTGGTGGATAGTAAATCGTTTTCCACATTCGGAGCAGGGATAGGGCTTCTCCCCAGTGTGAACCCGCTGATGGACAACAAAATCAGCCTTACGGGTAAAACATTTACTGCATTCTGGGCATGCAAATGGCTTTTCTCCTGAATGGATCTTCAGATGTTTTACTAGCTGAGATTTATTTGTATAACTCTTTTCACAAACTGTACAAGGATATGGTTTTTCTCCTGTATGTAGTCTTTGATGGAAAATAAGACTGGAGTGAGTGTTAAAACTATTTCCACATTCAGAGCAGGAAAATGGCTTCTCCCCTGTGTGAATTCTTTGATGGGTCACAAGATGTCCTTTCTGAGAGAACTTCTTTCCACAATCAGGACATGAGAAAGGCTTCTCTCCGGTGTGCGTCCGCTGATGTGCTATAAGTGGAGCTTTTTGAGAAAAACGTCTGTCACATACAGTGCATGAAAATGGCTTTTCCCCTGTATGAACTCGCTGATGTTTGCTATATACTGATTTGTGGGTGAAGCATTTCCCACACTCTGCACATGTATATGGTTTCTCTCCTGTATGGCCTCTCATGTGTAGAATGAGACTTGTCTGCGTGTTGAAACATTTCTCACAGTGAGAACATGAGTAGGGCTTTTCTCCCGTATGGATTCTCTGGTGGGTAATAAAATTAGATCTCTGAGAGAAACATTTTCCACAGTCTGGACAGGAGACCGGTTTCTCCCCTGTGTGGACTCTCTCATGTATGATAAGCTGCGCTCGTTGATTGAATCCTTTCTCACAGTATGAACATGGATATGGCTTCTCTCCTGTGTGTGTTCTTTGATGAGCCTCACACTGTTCATGACGTAAAAAACATCTCCCACAGAAAGAGCACGAAAATCTTTTGTCATCCATGTGGTATTTTTCATGGGCAATCAGTCTTGCCTTTTGAGAAAACCGTTTTCCACAATAGAAACAAGCAAATTGTTTGTCACCTGTGTGAGACCTCTCATGGACACTCAAATGGGACTTCTGAGAAAACCTCTTGTCACAATATGAGCATGAAAAAGGTTTTTCACCATTATGTGTCTTCTGATGTGTTAAGCACTGATCTAGACGTGAAAAACACTTCCCACAATGAGAGCAGGAGAATGGTTTTATTCCAGTGTGGGTTTTAAGGTGCCTACAAAGATGTGATTTATAACTGAATTGCTTTTTACAAACTGGGCAAGAAAATAATTTTTCTTCTAAGTCATTTGAACTTTCATCCTCACTTTGTGACCAATCTTCATTTAACTGTGAATATGTACACTCAGTAAACAAATATTTATCATTGTCTATAATATTGTCATCTTCACCAGAAACAGACTCTTCTTTTATACACACCACTGTGTACTCTGTGATTTTATCTTCTTTACCTGAAAGTGATTCTTCCTTCAAGTTAACAGAATTAAGAGGTGTCTTTGTATAATTTGAGAAAACATCTGTGAGGTTTTCTGCATCACATGACACTGATTCGAGCTTCATATGAGCAGGAGAAAATTGTGTGTAATCTGATGGCAAATCAGTAAAGGTGTCTTCCTCTGCTAAGTCCACTTCATCTTTTATATGACATGATGAATATTGTGTAATACCTACAGGAGAACCAAAACGAGCATTTTCTTCTGCTGAGTCTGATTCCTCTTTAATGCGAGTAGATGGGTATCGTTGGGTACAAGTGTTGACTTGTTTTTTATCAATTGAGACAAGTCCTTCCTTAATACAAGGAGATAAATTATGTGTGTGAATTTTGGACATGTAAGTTTCAGGAACCATGCTGTTACCTCCATCGCAAGATTCCTCCTTAATAAAAGCAAAAGAATTTTGCATGTCATATACCAATTTATTAGGATATTTCAAGGCTGATCCATTGTTACTAGCTGGTTCCTCCTTAACATGAAGAGATTGATATTTCTGGGTATGATCTGAGGGTGTAAGAATATCAGGGTCTGTGAGATTTACTCCATCAGAAATTAATGGTTCCTCCTTAATCTGAGCAAAGGGATATTGTGTCTCTTTATGACATCTGGTCACAATGTTATTATGAACAGATAAGACTGATTTGTGAGTCCCATCATTTTTCCAGTGTTCACGATCTACGTTTGAGATCTGGTTGATTGCTTCCATAATACTTTTTTACTACAATCCAGAGAAGGGTTTGTATCACTCTCCCCAATCATATACAGTATGATAGATCTACAAAAAAAGAAAATGGAAAAAAGTCAATAGCAGATTATCATTTGGCATAAATAAGTAAATTTAAATAACTAGTCTGCCATAACTGTTGATAATGAGTGTAATATGGCAGGGACTTCAGTAATTGCTTTAAAGATATCATTGTCGTTATTGGCTGTTGGTGTTGGACCATTAAACTTAAAGCTGTGAATAATATTTTAACAATCATATTTAAACCGTTTCTGTACCTTTGCAAACTAAACGTTGCATGCAAAAAGGAGACTGTAATAGTGACAAGTGTTTGAACTGCACAGCAGATTTGCAATACCTCCAAAAGGCCACCTCTTTGAGAAGACCAACCCAGATTGAGTCATTTTTGCATATCCAACGTACCACTACCCTCTCAAACGCACTATTTTAAAAGAATGGTTCCACCCATAGAAAATGTTTTTGACATGGGAGCCCCTGGAGCACATAAAGTGATCGATGTAAGTCACTAGTAATTCTACTACTAAATCACCCAATATTAAAGCTACGGCATAGCGAAAACTAAAGTAGAACTAACACAACTTAGAGTAGAAAAGGGTAAGGGTGCTTTCTCACCGCAATTATGCATCTGTTCAGTGGCCCCCTTGGGGCACACGTCGGAAAGCCCACAAAATGGGATTCGGACATATGCACCGAAGTGGCCACAGACTATAACGGTGCCAACAGAGTGAACTTGTGTTCTGCCGTTCATTTTCAGGCGTATACGCCTACTGGAAATGGACACCACATGCAGTCTACTACGTCTGAGGGTCATTCCATGTCAAGTGAACCAATGATTTTTACCACTATATTTTTAATTCTTTTGAGATTTTGTTATTTGGTAACAGTGTGTCAGAGAATGCAAAATGTGAAGAAGAAAAAATTCTAGATATTTTTTAAATTTTTTTTATTGATTTTCAAAGTTCAGAAAAAGTGCGAATTTCGGTGTTGCCTGCCTTTACATTTCTCCCCATAACTCAGGCTAGAAAAAAGATTGAGAAACAAAATAAACACCATGCTACTCAGAACTGTACAGGCTTTCACCAGATATGTCACAAGAGTAGCTTTGATAGTATTTTACCTATGCGAACGCAAGCGCAAAACTTTAAAACGCATTTCCGAAAAAAACGTTTAAAGGGACTCTGTCACCTGAATTTGGCGGGACTGGTTTTGGGTCATATGGGCGGAGTTTTCGGGTGTTTGATTCACCCTTTCCTTACCCGCTGGCTGCATGCTGGCTGCAATATTGGATTGAAGTTCATTCTCTGTCCTCCATAGTACACGCCTGCGCAAGGCAAGATTGCTTTGCGCAGGCGTGTACTATGGAGGACAGAGAATGAACTTCAATCCAATATTGCAGCCAGCATGCAGCCAGCGGGTAAGGAAAGGGTGAATCAAACACCCGAAAACTCCGCCCATATGACCCAAAACCAGTCCCGCCAAATTCAGGTGACAGGTTCCCTTTAATTTAAAAATTTCAAAAACTGCACATGTGCCTGCTATGCTCCCAGCCACATCTGTACCAAAATACAAGATGGGATCGTGATGGGATCATATTTTAAAAAATAAAACTATTACAGTGTCAGTTCAAAAATCTTGATTTCAGATCTGTTCAGCCTGTGGTCTAACAGTGTGGGGTCTATATTTACCAAATAATCCATGATTGCTAGATATTACTGTATTATTTTATTATGTTACCACTTAGAAGCAGGAGAGGACAGAGGAGAAGCTTTGTTAGGGCTGAGAATGACCAGGCGTAGACAGTGACTGCAGAGCAGATGAAAGGCTGGCAGCTCCAGCCTCCAGAGGCCATATTCACACCAAATCTTATCACCCAGGCACCTCCTCAAATGGAGGGAGAAAAATATTCTTAACATCCAGTTCATGTATTGTACAAACCTGGACTACGAAGAGGAGGAGAGCTTGTTATAACATCAGTTACAGGAAGCAGAACCCATCACAGGGACTCAGCAATACCGCACTGTCCTCCCATGTGGTGGAAATAAAGACAGTGACGACCATGACGTGGTAGAAGGCGGCACAAGATCGGCAATGGATGACACAACTGGCTATGTGACCTGTGAATATGATCGGCGCTGGCGGCTACTGAACTCTCCAAAGATTGTGAAAATGAAGACGTAGAAAGGACTTTTCTGCACTTTCTGGTCCAGCGCCGTCCTTTGTGTATCCAAGAAAATCAGACATTGTAAAAGTGAACAAAAATCAGATATAACTCAGGTGGAGCCGAGCACCATGACAGGCCGCACATACTCTGACACAAAAGGAAACGGCCATTGCTACTGAGCCCTTATGGACAAGATGACATTTCACCCACTAGAAGGGACACATTGATGATAACAGGCCAG
The DNA here is from genome assembly GCF_032444005.1 of Ranitomeya imitator. Classification (NCBI taxonomy): domain Eukaryota; kingdom Metazoa; phylum Chordata; class Amphibia; order Anura; family Dendrobatidae; genus Ranitomeya; species Ranitomeya imitator. Next base: position 640,164,245 of record NC_091283.1, on the reverse strand, counting down.
TGTAAAACCCTACTATTAATTGTTTGATTAGTTCATATTTTATAGAACGAGGATTTAACTACTGTACTATTCTTCTTAAACACTTCAGAAATGACATGTTTAGTGATGTAGTAGAAAAAAAAATTGTTCCATGTATAAATAGGTGGTAGAAATATTGGTTCTTTTAATCTTGTTTGTAACATATAATTATGATGAGACTGTATTTAGAAAATCACACTTGAGGATGTGATCACCTTTTATCTTTTGGCTTGTTCAAAGAATTCAGGTTGAAAATGCTGAGCAAGTTGTTATGATGATTAAGATGTATTTATTCTGGCACTTCGGTATTTGTTTTTTTGTGTTTCTTTATTGTTACATATAAATGTTGAATGCAATAAGTTGTAATTTGAAAAGAAAAAAGGAAGAAACTCACACAAACAAAATCAGATGATTCAAGGCTTAAAAAAAATACAAATTTGATAGATCCCAAGTTGACTCCCTGTACAAATATAAACAAGGACACGAGTAACACACATGCATGTTTTCACAATTTTAAAACATACGTTTTTTTCAGAATTGCGCATCAAAATATTAAATTTGATTTCTCCAAAACAAAATATAAAGAAACATAGTCTTGTGACATATCAAATGAAAGCTGGTACCGTTCTGAGAAAAATGATGCCTCTCCCACCTCTATATCTTAAAGGGAACCTGTCACCCCGAAAATCACGGGTGAGGTAAGCCCACCGGCATCAGGGGCTTATCTACAGCATTCTGTAATGCTGTAGATAAGCCCCCGATGTTACCTGAAAGAGGAGAAAAAGACGTTAGATTATACTCACCCAGGGGCGGTCCTGCTGCTGGTCCGGTCGGATGGGTGTCTCTGATCCGCTGCGGTGCCTCCCATCTTCATTCCATGACGTCCTCTTCTGATCTTCAGCCACGGCTCCGGCGCAGGCGTACTTTGTCTGCCCTGTTGAGGGCAGAGCAAAGTACTGCAGTGCGCAGGCGCCGGGCCTCTCTGACCTTTCCGGCGCCTGCGCACTGCAGTACTTTGTTCTGCCCTCAACAGGGCAGACAAAGTACGCCGGAGCCGTGACTGAAGATCAGAAGAGGACGTCTTGGAATGAAGATAGGAGGCGCCGCAGTGGACCAGAGACGCCGATCCGACCGGACCAGCAGCGGGACCGCCCTTGGGTGAGTATAATCTAACGTCTTTTTCTCCTCTTTCAGGTAACATCGGGGGCTTATCTACAGCATTACAGAATGCTGTAGATAAGCCCCTGATGCCAATGGGCTTACCTCACCCGCAATTTTCGGGGTGACAGGTTCCCTTTAATTCTAGCCGAAGATATGATAACAAATGTAAAGCCATACGAGGCCAAAATCCGCGCTTTTTCAAAACTTTAAAAATCTGTAAAAAATTAACTGATGAAGAAAAAAATTCTGAACTTTTAATTTGTAATTAACTAAAGTTGTACTTCATAAAAACAAATAAAAAAAATCTAAAGACGTGAGGTAAAAAAAATATTCATATTTGGATCACTTGATATGGAATGACCCCTGAGTGTCTGCCGCCAGTAGGCATACACACTTGAAAATGATGCATGACAGAGAGCACGTTCACTCTGTCGGCACCCTTATAGACTATAGACCCATCGGCGCATACATCTGAATCCCTTTTGCCACTTAACAGGTGCCTAAACACAATGTGAAACCACCCTAAAACAACGCATGGTAAAGTGAAGCAGAGACCTATATCATTTTAGCCTGTTTTTCTTAATGTGGTCACTACCTTTATGACTTAAAAGAACCTTTATGCAAAAAATAGGCCTTTGAACAGTCTCTTTGTAAGGTTTGCTCACATCAGCGTATTAAAAATAGCTCCAATGTTCATCTCGAAAAGTTGGACGAGTGTTATGAGTATGTAATTCCGTATGTCATGTGAGTGCTATGTAAGTGTGCGATTTTTCTCACGTAGCATCCGTATGACATGCGATGTGTTTTTAACATCATCTTTTACATGCTATAATAATGCTCTATGTAACTTAAAACTAGATCCACATATATTTACCAGTAATATAATGCTATATACCCATATACAAAGCAACTCACTACACTATGCATATTCAAGGAGAAAATCGAGTCCAAATTGCCAATAAAATTACACCAAAATTTATTTTTACAAAGAACAATAACACACAAAAGCAAATTCTATCCAAGGAAATGTACAACTTATACAATACATGGGTTTTTAAATCACTAGGTGATTAGATCCACAGGGCCGAAGAAAGGTCAGGATGTGTATATGCATGGGGTGCAACAACAGGACATGTAATCTACTATATAATTGTCTAAGGGTCACTTCCGTCTTTCTGTCTGTCTGTCCTTCTATCACGGATATTCATTGGTCGCGGCCTCTGTTTGTCATGGAATCCAAGTCGCTGATTGGTCGTGGCAAAACGCTCACGACCATTGCCACGACCAATCAGCGACGGCCACAGTCCGACGGCAATATGGCCGCTCTTTCCTCCCCGCAGTCAGTGCCCGCTCCATACTCCCCTCCAGTCATCCAGTCAGCCCTCACACAGGGTTAATGCCAGCGTTACCGGAGCGCGGTGTAACGCACTCCGGTTACGCAGCTATTAACCCTGTGTGACCAACTTTTTTACTATTGATGTGTATGCAGCATCAATAGTAAAAAGATCTAATGTTACAAGTAATAATAATAAAAAAAAACACGTTATTCTCACCCTCCGACATGTCGTCCTGTCCTCGGCAGTGCAAGCGGCAGGTTCCGGTGCTAAGGATGCTGTGCGAGAAGGACCTGCCATGACGTCACGGTCATGTGACCGCGACGTCATCACAGGTCCTGCGCTCTTACTAAACCTCCCGGAAGCTGCCGCGTGCACCGCACACAGGCAACAGGACTACAAGGGCCCTTCAGAAGGGGAGTATGTTTATTTTTTATTCTTTAACCTGTTACATACGTGGCTGGGCAATATACAACGTGACTGGCCAATATACTACGTGTCTTTGCTGTATACTACGTGGCTCTGTGCTGTATACTACGTGGCTGGGCAATATACTACGTCACTGGGCAATATACTACGTGACTCTGCAACATACTACGTGACTGGGCAATATATTACATAGCTGGGCAATATACTACGTGGCTGGGCAATATACTACGTGGCTGGGCAATATACTACGTGGACATGCATATTCTAGAATACCCGATGCGTTAGAATCGGGCCACCATCTAGTCTGTTATATTGGGCTATGGCATGTCACATATATATGGCTAAGTATGCTTTAACAGACCACCATAGCATAAAATGTAATGATCCCCAAATCACACTGCTGCACCTGTTATCAATGCATGATCATATAAAATGAAAAGGGATTAGTTACCCATAATGATGATTGATCATTTATTATCACTCTCTGTTGCCACCTGGTGGCGCAGTGCAGCGTGCACTGTGCTGTGGGGCGGCAAGTGCGCCCTCTTTTCCTCTCACCCACTCTCCCTCGTGGAGTCTGCACATACCTGCATCGCTGCAGTGTGACATGCCATAGCCCAATATAATACATTACATGCCCTGTTGTTGCATCCAATGCATATACACATCCTGACCTTTCTTTGGCCTTATTTCTACACCTGTTTATCTAATCACCTAGCGACTTAAAACCCATGTATTGTATAAGTTGTACATTTCCTTGTATATAATTTGTTTTTGTGTGTTATCATTATTTTTTGTAAAAATAAATTTTGGTGTAATTTTATTAGCAATTTGGACTGGATTTTTTCCTTTAATATCTGTAACTTGAAACTAGTTTACAAACTAATAAAGCAATCTTATATAACAAATATAGATAGATGATAGAAATATATTAGATAATAATAGAGATATGCTGCAAATGTATAATTTCACAACACCCTGCATATTATAAACTTGCACCCTTTAGTGCCTTTCATGTTGAGTTTTCCAACAATTTTTTAACTAAATACCATAAATGAAAAAAATTACGTGATGATGCCTATGCGGCATCAATAGTAAAAAATGTAATGTTAAAAATAATTTAAAAAAAACAACCTGCTATACTCACCCTCCGTAGTCGCTCGTGCCGGCGCCATCTTCCGTTGCAGGTTCCGGTGGCAAAGATGGTATGGGAGAACGACCTGCCATGATGTCACGGTCATGTGACCGCGACGTCATCACAGGTCCTGTGCCCATACCAGCCCTGGGACCGGAAGCTGCCGTGGACTACAAGGGGCCCTCGGAAAGGTGAGTATATGTTTATTTTTTATTTTTTAACCTGTGACAAACCTGGCTGGGCAATATACTACGTGACTGGGCAATATACTACGTGGCTCTGTGCTGTATACTACGTCGCTGTGCAATATACAATGTGGCTCTGTGCTGTATTCTACGTCACTGTTCAATATACTATGTGGCTCTGTGCTGTATACTGCGTCACTTGGCAATATACTACGTGACTGCGCAATATACTATGTAACTGGGCAATATACTACGTGGCTGTGCAATATACTATGTAACTGGGCAATATACTACGTGGCTGTGCAATAAACTACGTCTCTAGGCAATATACTACGTCACTGGGCAATATACTACGTCACTGGGCAATATACTACGTGGCTGACCAATATACTACGTGGCTGGGCAATATACTACGTGGTCCAGATTGCATCTCTACACTTGACATAGGGACGCATGGACCTGCAATTGCATCAGGATCAGGATGCATCAGGATTTGTCATGTGCTCCCAAAACGCAGCTTGTTGCGAATTTTGGGTGTTAAAAAATCTGCAGACATCCTGGTACGTGGCAGCGAATCCAATAAACATGATTGTCAATGTAGACGCCCCCCAAATCAGGATGACTGCGTCCAATCTGTATGTGGATGTCATACTGCGCAGGCATGGAGCCTAATTTTTATTTTCTTTCACTTTCACCAGTGCTGGTAACATGCCTTTATTTTTATGAATTATAATCTCATACAGCGCCAGCACATCACAGCACTTACTAAATCAGAATGGACATGTACAAAAAAATGCCACATATTAGGCCGGGATCACACATGCGAGAAACACGTCCGTGTCTCGCATGTGAAATCCAAGCTCTGGTGCCGGCACTCCAGAGCGGAGCGTGCGGCTCCATGTGTTGCTATGCGGCCGCACGCTCCGCTCCGAAGTGCTGGCGCCACAGCTTGGATTTCACATGCGAGACACGGACGTGTTTCTCGCATGTGTGATCCCGGCCTTAGGGCTTGTTTTCACATGCGAGGAACACGTCCGTGTCTCGCATGTGGAAACGAAGCTCTGGCGCTGGCACTCCGGAGCGGAGCGTGCGGCCGCATAGCAACACATGGAGCCGCACGCTCCGCTCCGGAGTGCCGGCACCAGAGCTTCGTTTCCACATGCGAGACACGGACGTGTTCCTCGCATGTGAAAACAAGCCCTTAAGTAATACATAAGACTACAACCAAGTAGCAGGGCCCTGTTCACAAGAGCGAACAATCTGAGGAAATAGCAATGCTAAAAAACAGTCTGTACTGCTTCACTAGATACTTCTACAGGTGTATAATGAGGCCCTCACTGTACAGGCAAACACCTGGAGCAAGGACTATGGAAAACGGATTTTTATTTTGAAAAAGAGCCGGTTCGCGAGCCGAAAGAGCCGGATCACCAAAAAGAGCCGGACTGCCCATCACTAGTTCCCACACAAGTCAGGCACTTGTCCTTCCAACAGAATATTAAACAGGCGGTGGGTGGGGCCTAAGAGAGAAAGAGCGACTAACCTGCCGCACACATGAAAGCGGAGCCGCACACCGGAAGTGCTAGCCTGCTTCTGTCTACTTCCGGCTCATGCGTTTCACCTGCAGGATCAGCCGCTTCCGCGTTCCACTGCTGTTGTCTTGGTCCGAAGACCTAGGTCTATAATGCAGCTTCTCCTGTGAGGGGAATGATGTCGCAGGAAGCGGCGTGGCCTCCTCCTCCCAGTGAGTGCACTGCAGCCAGCCATACAACAGGAAGCAGCGTTATCGTGTGCTGTGGCTGATGGAGATGAGGCTTTCCTTTTTATACACAGGACTCGGTGGTCGCGGTCTAAGGATGTGTCTTGGGGGCACAGGAAAGTGGCTGATGCTACTGGTTGTTCCTCGTGTGGGGGGAGGGGGAGGTCACTTGCGTGGGGCTCAATTCTGGCAGCTTCCCTCACAGGGAATGGAGCGATGTCACTCATGGGGAGGTGTTACTTGTGTGGGGCTGCATGCTGGGGGTGTTCTGTACAGAATGGGGTGATGTGACTTGTGAGAGGGGCTGCACAGGGAATGGAGTGGTGTCACTCATCAGGGACTGTTCGATGTAGTGGGTGTTCTTTGCATGGGGCTGTGCAAAGAAGGGGGTTTCGCGTGGGGCTGGGGACTGCACGGGGATGGATGTGATGGGGGGAGATGGTATGGGGGGGCTGTGCAGGAAAAGGGGGTGATGCTGGGGGGCTGTGCAGGAAAAGGGGGTGATGCTGGGGGGCTTTGCAGAAAAAGGGGGTGATGCTGGGAGGCTGTGCGGGAAAAGGGAGTGATGCTGGGAGGCTGTGCGGGAAAAGGGAGTGATGCTGGGAGGCTGTGCGGGAAAAGGGAGTGATGCTGGGAGGCTGTGCGGGAAAAGGGAGTGATGCTGGGAGGCTGTGCGGGAAAAGGGAGTGATGCTGGGAGGCTGTGCGGGAAAAGGGAGTGATGCTGGGAGGCTGTGCGGGAAAAGGGAGTGATGCTGGGAGGCTGTGCGGGAAAAGGGAGTGATGCTGGGAGGCTGTGCGGGAAAAGGGAGTGATGCTGGGAGGCTGTGCGGGAAAAGGGTGTTGCTGGGAGGCTATGCGGGAAAAGGGGGTGTTGCTGGGAGGCTGTGCATGAAAAGGGAGTGATGCTGGGAGGCTGTGCATGAAAAGGGAGTGATGCTGGGAGGCTGTGCAGGAGAAGGGAGTGATGCTGGGAGGCTGTGCAGGAAAAGGGTGAGGCTGTGTAGGAAAATGGAGTGATGCTGGGAGGCTGTGCAGGAAAAGGGGGTGAGGCTGTGCAGGACAATGGAGTGATGCTGGGAGGCTGTGCAGGAAAAGGGGGTGAGGCTGGGAGGCTGTGCAGGAAAAGGGGGTGAGGCTGGGAGGCTGTGCAGGAAAAGGGGGTGAGGCTGGGAGGCTGTGCAGGAAAAGGGGGTGAGGCTGGGAGGCTGTGCAGGAAAAGGGGGTGAAGCTGGGAGGCTGTGCAGGAAAAGGGTGATGCTGGGGGGCTGTGCAGGAAAAGGGGGTGATGCTGGGCAAGAAAAGGGGGTGAGGCTGGGAGGCTGTGCAGGAAAAGGGGGTGGGGCTGGGCAGGAAAAGGGGGTGAGCCTGGGCAAGAAAAGGGGGTGAGGCTGGGAGGCTGTGCAGGAAAAGGGGGTGGGGCTGGGAGGCTGTGCAAGAAAAGTCGGTGATGCTGGGAGGCTGTGCAGGAAAAGGGGGTGAGGCCAGGAGGCTGTGCAGGAAAAGGGAGTGATGCTGGGAGGCTGTGCAGGAAAAGTCGGTGAGGCCGGGAGGCTGTGCAGGAAATGGGGTGAGGCCAGGAGTCTGTGCAGGAAAAGGGAGTGATGCTGGGAGGCTGTGCAGGAAAAGTCGGTGAGGCTGTGCAGGAAAAGGGAGTGATGCTGGGAGGCTGCAGGAAAAGGGGGTGAGGCTGTGCAGGAAAATGGAGTGATGCTGGGAGGCTGTGCAGGAAAAGGGGGTGAGGCTGGGAGGCTGTGCAGGAAAAGGGGGTGACGCTGGGAGGCTGTGCAGGAAAAAGGGGTGACGCTGGGAGGCTGTGCAGGAAAAGGGGGTGAGGCTGGGAGGCTGTGCAGGAAAAGGGGGTGAGGCTGGGAGGCTATGCAGGAAAAGGGGGTGACGCTGGGAGGCTGTGCAGGAAAAAGGGGTGACGCTGGGAGGCTGTGCAGGAAAAGGGGGTGAGGCTGGGAGGCTGTGCAGGAAAAGGGGGTGATGCTGGGGGGCTGTGCAGGAAAAGGGGGTGATGCTGGGAGGCTGTGCATGAAAAGGGGGTGATGCTGGGAGGCTGTGCATGCAGTGCAGGAAAAGGGGGTGAGGCTGTGCAGGAAAAGGGGGTGAGGCTGGGAGGCTGTGCAGGAAAAGGGGGTGGGGCTGGGAGGCTGTGCAAGAAAAGTCGGTGATGCTGGGAGGCTGTGCAGGAAAAGGGGGTGAGGCCGGGAGTCTGTGCAGGAAAAGGGAGTGATGCTGGGAGGCTGTGCAGGAAAAGTCGGTGAGGCTGTGCAGGAAAAGGGGGTGAGGCTGGGAGGCTGTGCAGGAAAAGGGGGTGAGGCCGGGAGGCTGTGCAGGAAAAGGGGGTGAGGCAGCATGGCAAAGGGGTTGATGTTACACGTGTGGGGCAGGGGTTGATGTCACTTGCATGGGAGGCTGTGCAGGAAAAGTCGGTGAGGCCGGGAGGCTGTGCAGGAAATGGGGTGAGGCCAGGAGTCTGTGCAGGAAAAGGGGGTGAGGCTGTGCAGGAAAAGGGGGTGAGGCTGGGAGGCTGTGCAGGAAAAGGGGGTGAGGCTGGGAGGCTGTGCAGGAAAAGGGGGTGAGGCTGGGAGGCTGTGCAGGAAAAGGGGGTGAAGCTGGGAGGCTGTGCAGGAAAAGGGTGATGCTGGGGGGCTGTGCAGGAAAAGGGGGTGATGCTGGGAGGCTGTGCATGAAAAGGGGGTGATGCTGGGAGGCTGTGCAGGCAGTGCAGGAAAAGGGGGTGAGGCTGTGCAGGAAAAGGGGGGGAGGCTGGACAGGAAAAGGGGGTGAGCCTGGGCAAGAAAAGGGGGTGGGGCTGGGAGGCTGTGCAAGAAAAGTCGGTGATGCTGGGAGGCTGTGCAGGAAAAGGGGGTGAGGCCGGGAGGCTGTGCAGGAAAAGGGAGTGATGCTGGGAGGCTGTGCAGGAAAAGTCGGTGAGGCCGGGAGGCTGTGCAGGAAATGGGGTGAGGCCAGGAGTCTGTGCAGGAAAAGGGGGTGATGCTGGGAGGCTGTGCAGGAAAAGGGGGTGATGCTGGGAGGCTGTGCAGGAAAAGGGAGTGATGCTGGGAGGCTGTGCAGGAAAAGGGTGAGGCTGTGTAGGAAAATGGAGTGATGCTGGGAGGCTGTGCAGGAAAAGGGGGTGAGGCTGTGCAGGAAAATAGAGTGATGCTGGGAGGCTGTGCAGGAAAAGGGGGTGAGGCTGTGCAGGAAAATGGAGTGATGCTGGGAGGCTGTGCAGGAAAAGGGGGTGACGCTGGGAGGCTGTGCAGGAAAAGGGGGTGACGCTGGGAGGCTGTGCAGGAAAAGGGGGTGAGGCTGGGAGGCTGTGCAGGAAAAGGGGGTGAGGCTGGGAGGCTGTGCAGGAAAAGGGGGTGAGGCTGGGAGGCTGTGCAGGAAAAGGGGGTGATGCTGGGAGGCTGTGCGGGGAAAAGGGAGTGATGCTGGGAGGCTGTGCGGGGAAAAGGGAGTGATGCTGGGAGGCTGTGCGGGGAAAAGGGAGTGATGCTGGGAGGCTGTGCGGGGAAAAGGGAGTGATGCTGGGAGGCTGTGCGGGGAAAAGGGAGTGATGCTGGGAGGCTGTGCGGGGAAAAGGGAGTGATGCTGGGAGGCTGTGCGGGGAAAAGGGAGTGATGCTGGGAGGCTGTGCGGGGAAAAGGGAGTGATGCTGGGAGGCTGTGCGGGGAAAAGGGAGTGATGCTGGGAGGCTGTGCGGGGAAAAGGGAGTGATGCTGGGAGGCTGTGCGGGGAAAAGGGAGTGATGCTGGGAGGCTGTGCGGGGAAAAGGGAGTGATGCTGGGAGGCTGTGCGGGGAAAAGGGAGTGATGCTGGGAGGCTGTGCGGGGAAAAGGGAGTGATGCTGGGAGGCTGTGCGGGGAAAAGGGAGTGATGCTGGGAGGCTGTGCGGGGAAAAGGGAGTGATGCTGGGAGGCTGTGCGGGGAAAAGGGAGTGATGCTGGGAGGCTGTGCGGGGAAAAGGGAGTGATGCTGGGAGGCTGTGCGGGGAAAAGGGAGTGATGCTGGGAGGCTGTGCGGGGAAAAGGGAGTGATGCTGGGAGGCTGTGCGGGGAAAAGGGAGTTATGCTGGGAGGCTGTGCGGGGAAAAGGGAGTGATGCTGGGAGGCTGTGCGGGGAAAAGGGAGTGATGCTGGGAGGCTGTGCGGGGAAAAGGGAGTGATGCTGGGAGGCTGTGCGGGGGAAAGGGAGTGATGCTGGGAAGCTGTGCAGGAAAAGGGTGAGGCTGGGAGGCTGTGCAGGAAAAGGGTGAGGCTGGGAGGCTGTGCAGGAAAAGGGGGTGATGCTGGGGGGCTGTGCAGAAAAAGGGGGTGATGTTGGGAGGCTGTGCATGAAAAGGGAGTGATGCTGGGAGGCTGTGCGGGGAAAAGGGAGTGATGCTGGGAGGCTGTGCGGGAAAAGGGGGTGATGCTGGGAGGCTGTGCGGGAAAAGGGGGTGATGCTGGGAGGCTGTGCGGGAAAAGGGGGTGATGCTGGGAGGCTGTGGGGGAAAAGGTGGTGATGCTGGGAGGCTGTGGGGGAAAAGGTGGTGATGCTGGGAGGCTGTGGGGGAAAAGGGGGTGATGCTGGGAGGCTGTGCGGGAAAAGGGAGTGATGCTGGGAGGCTGTGCGGGAAAAGGGAGTGATGCTGGGAGGCTGTGCGGGAAAAGGGAGTGATGCTGGGAGGCTGTGCGGGAAAAGGGAGTGATGCTGGGAGGCTGTGCGGGAAAAGGGTGTTGCTGGGAGGCTGTGCGGGAAAAGGGGGTGTTGCTGGGAGGCTGTGCATGAAAAGGGAGTGATGCTGGGAGGCTGTGCATGAAAAGGGAGTGATGCTGGGAGGCTGTGCAGGAAAAGGGAGTGATGCTGGGAGGCTGTGCAGGAAAAGGGTGAGGCTGTCTACACAGCCTCACCCTTTGCTGGGAGGCTGTGCATGAAAAGGGAGTGATGCTGGGAGGCTGTGCAGGAAAATGGAGTGATGCTGGGAGGCTGTGCAGGAAAAGGGGGTGAGGCTGTGCAGGACAATGGAGTGATGCTGGGAGGCTGTGCAGGAAAAGGGGGTGAGGCTGGGAGGCTGTGCAGGAAAAGGGGGTGAGGCTGGGAGGCTGTGCAGGAAAAGGGGGTGAGGCTGGGAGGCTGTGCAGGAAAAGGGGGTGAAGCTGGGAGGCTGTGCAGGAAAAGGGTGATGCTGGGGGGCTGTGCCGGAAAAGGGGGTGATGCTGGGAGGCTGTGCAGGAAAAGGGGGTGATGCTGGGAGGCTGTGCATGAAAAGGGGGTGATGCTGGGAGGCTGTGCAGGCAGTGCAGGAAAAGGGGGTGAGGCTGTGCAGGAAAAGGGGGGGAGGCTGGACAGGAAAAGGGGGTGAGCCTGGGCAAGAAAAGGGGGTGGGGCTGGGAGGCTGTGCAAGAAAAGTCGGTGATGCTGGGAGGCTGTGCAGGAAAAGGGGGTGAGGCCGGGAGGCTGTGCAGGAAAAGGGAGTGATGCTGGGAGGCTGTGCAGGAAAAGTCGGTGAGGCCGGGAGGCTGTGCAGGAAATGGGGTGAGGCCAGGAGTCTGTGCAGGAAAAGGGGGTGATGCTGGGAGGCTGTGCAGGAAAAGGGGGTGATGCTGGGAGGCTGTGCAGGAAAAGGGAGTGATGCTGGGAGGCTGTGCAGGAAAAGGGTGAGGCTGTGTAGGAAAATGGAGTGATGCTGGGAGGCTGTGCAGGAAAAGGGGGTGAGGCTGTGCAGGAAAATAGAGTGATGCTGGGAGGCTGTGCAGGAAAAGGGGGTGAGGCTGTGCAGGAAAATGGAGTGATGCTGGGAGGCTGTGCAGGAAAAGGGGGTGACGCTGGGAGGCTGTGCAGGAAAAGGGGGTGACGCTGGGAGGCTGTGCAGGAAAAGGGGGTGAGGCTGGGAGGCTGTGCAGGAAAAGGGGGTGAGGCTGGGAGGCTGTGCAGGAAAAGGGGGTGAGGCTGGGAGGCTGTGCAGGAAAAGGGGGTGATGCTGGGAGGCTGTGCGGGGAAAAGGGAGTGATGCTGGGAGGCTGTGCGGGGAAAAGGGAGTGATGCTGGGAGGCTGTGCGGGGAAAAGGGAGTGATGCTGGGAGGCTGTGCGGGGAAAAGGGAGTGATGCTGGGAGGCTGTGCGGGGAAAAGGGAGTGATGCTGGGAGGCTGTGCGGGGAAAAGGGAGTGATGCTGGGAGGCTGTGCGGGGAAAAGGGAGTGATGCTGGGAGGCTGTGCGGGGAAAAGGGAGTGATGCTGGGAGGCTGTGCGGGGAAAAGGGAGTGATGCTGGGAGGCTGTGCGGGGAAAAGGGAGTTATGCTGGGAGGCTGTGCGGGGAAAAGGGAGTGATGCTGGGAGGCTGTGCGGGGAAAAGGGAGTGATGCTGGGAGGCTGTGCGGGGAAAAGGGAGTGATGCTGGGAGGCTGTGCGGGGAAAAGGGAGTGATGCTGGGAGGCTGTGCGGGGAAAAGGGAGTGATGCTGGGAAGCTGTGCAGGAAAAGGGTGAGGCTGGGAGGCTGTGCAGGAAAAGGGGGTGATGCTGGGGGGCTGTGCAGAAAAAGGGGGTGATGCTGGGAGGCTGTGCATGAAAAGGGAGTGATGCTGGGAGGCTGTGCGGGGAAAAGGGAGTGATGCTGGGAGGCTGTGCGGGAAAAGGGGGTGATGCTGGGAGGCTGTGCGGGAAAAGGGGGTGATGCTGGGAGGCTGTGCGGGAAAAGGGGGTGATGCTGGGAGGCTGTGGGGGAAAAGGTGGTGATGCTGGGAGGCTGTGGGGGAAAAGGGGGTGATGCTGGGAGGCTGTGGGGGAAAAGGGGGTGATGCTGGGAGGCTGTGCGGGAAAAGGGAGTGATGCTGGGAGGCTGTGCGGGAAAAGGGAGTGATGCTGGGAGGCTGTGCGGGAAAAGGGAGTGATGCTGGGAGGCTGTGCGGGAAAAGGGAGTGATGCTGGGAGGCTGTGCGGGAAAAGGGTGTTGCTGGGAGGCTATGCGGGAAAAGGGGGTGTTGCTGGGAGGCTGTGCATGAAAAGGGAGTGATGCTGGGAGGCTGTGCATGAAAAGGGAGTGATGCTGGGAGGCTGTGCAGGAAAAGGGAGTGATGCTGGGAGGCTGTGCAGGAAAAGGGTGAGGCTGTCTACACAGCCTCACCCTTTGCTGGGAGGCTGTGCATGAAAAGGGAGTGATGCTGGGAGGCTGTGCAGGAAAATGGAGTGATGCTGGGAGGCTGTGCAGGAAAAGGGGGTGAGGCTGTGCAGGACAATGGAGTGATGCTGGGAGGCTGTGCAGGAAAAGGGGGTGAGGCTGGGAGGCTGTGCAGGAAAAGGGGGTGAGGCTGGGAGGCTGTGCAGGAAAAGGGGGTGAGGCTGGGAGGCTGTGCAGGAAAAGGGGGTGAAGCTGGGAGGCTGTGCAGGAAAAGGGTGATGCTGGGGGGCTGTGCCGGAAAAGGGGGTGATGCTGGGAGGCTGTGCATGAAAAGGGGGTGATGCTGGGAGGCTGTGCAGGCAGTGCAGGAAAAGGGGGGGAGGCTGGGCAGGAAAAGGGGGTGAGGCTGGGAGGCTGTGCAGGAAAAGGGGGTGGGGCTGGGAGGCTGTGCAAGAAAAGTCGGTGATGCTGGGAGGCTGTGCAGGAAAAGGGGGTGAGGCCAGGAGGCTGTGCAGGAAAAGGGAGTGATGCTGGGAGGCTGTGCAGGAAAAGTCGGTGAGGCCGGGAGGCTGTGCAGGAAATGGGGTGAGGCCAGGAGTCTGTGCAGGAAAAGGGAGTGATGCTGGGAGGCTGTGCAGGAAAAGTCGGTGAGGCTGTGCAGGAAAAGGGAGTGATGCTGGGAGGCTGCAGGAAAAGGGGGTGAGGCTGTGCAGGAAAATGGAGTGATGCTGGGAGGCTGTGCAGGAAAAGGGGGTGAGGCTGTGCAGGAAAATGGAGTGATGCTGGGAGGCTGTGCAGGAAAAGGGTGAGGCTGGGAGGCTATGCAGGAAAAGGGGGTGACGCTGGGAGGCTGTGCAGGAAAAAGGGGTGACGCTGGGAGGCTGTGCAGGAAAAGGGGGTGAGGCTGGGAGGCTGTGCAGGAAAAGGGGGTGAGGCTGGGAGGCTGTGCAGGAAAAGGGGGTGATGCTGGGGGGCTGTGCAGGAAAAGGGGGTGATGCTGGGAGGCTGTGCATGAAAAGGGGGTGATGCTGGGAGGCTGTGCATGCAGTGCAGGAAAAGGGGGTGAGGCTGTGCAGGAAAAGGGGGTGAGGCTGGGAGGCTGTGCAGGAAAAGGGGGTGGGGCTGGGAGGCTGTGCAAGAAAAGTCGGTGATGCTGGGAGGCTGTGCAGGAAAAGGGGGTGAGGCCAGGAGTCTGTGCAGGAAAAGGGAGTGATGCTGGGAGGCTGTGCAGGAAAAGTCGGTGAGGCTGTGCAGGAAAAGGGGGTGAGGCTGGGAGGCTGTGCAGGAAAAGGGGGTGAGGCCGGGAGGCTGTGCAGGAAAAGGGGGTGAGGCCGGGAGGCTGTGCAGGAAATGGGGTGAGGCCAGGAGTCTGTGCAGGAAAAGGGAGTGACGCTGGGAGGCTGTGCAGGAAAAGGGGGTGAGGCTGTGCAGGAAAAGGGGGTGAGGCTGGGAGGCTGTGCAGGAAAAGGGGGTGAGGCTGGGAGGCTGTGCAGGAAAAGGGGGTGAAGCTGGGAGGCTGTGCAGGAAAAGGGTGATGCTGGGGGGCTGTGCAGGAAAAGGGGGTGATGCTGGGAGGCTGTGCATGAAAAGGGGGTGATGCTGGGAGGCTGTGCAGGCAGTGCAGGAAAAGGGGGTGAGGCTGTGCAGGAAAAGGGGGGGAGGCTGGACAGGAAAAGGGGGTGAGCCTGGGCAAGAAAAGGGGGTGGGGCTGGGAGGCTGTGCAAGAAAAGTCGGTGATGCTGGGAGGCTGTGCAGGAAATGGGGTGAGGCCAGGAGTCTGTGCAGGAAAAGGGAGTGACGCTGGGAGGCTGTGCAGGAAAAGGGGGTGAGGCTGTGCAGGAAAAGGGGGTGAGGCTGGGAGGCTGTGCAGGAAAAGGGGGTGAGGCTGGGAGGCTGTGCAGGAAAAGGGGGTGAAGCTGGGAGGCTGTGCAGGAAAAGGGTGATGCTGGGGGGCTGTGCAGGAAAAGGGGGTGATGCTGGGAGGCTGTGCATGAAAAGGGGGTGATGCTGGGAGGCTGTGCAGGCAGTGCAGGAAAAGGGGGTGAGGCTGTGCAGGAAAAGGGGGGGAGGCTGGACAGGAAAAGGGGGTGAGCCTGGGCAAGAAAAGGGGGTGGGGCTGGGAGGCTGTGCAAGAAAAGTCGGTGATGCTGGGAGGCTGTGCAGGAAAAGGGGGTGAGGCCGGGAGGCTGTGCAGGAAAAGGGAGTGATGCTGGGAGGCTGTGCAGGAAAAGTCGGTGAGGCCGGGAGGCTGTGCAGGAAATGGGGTGAGGCCAGGAGTCTGTGCAGGAAAAGGGGGTGATGCTGGGAGGCTGTGCAGGAAAAGGGGGTGATGCTGGGAGGCTGTGCAGGAAAAGGGAGTGATGCTGGGAGGCTGTGCAGGAAAAGGGGGTGAGGCTGTGCAGGAAAATAGAGTGATGCTGGGAGGCTGTGCAGGAAAAGGGGGTGAGGCTGTGCAGGAAAATGGAGTGATGCTGGGAGGCTGTGCAGGAAAAGGGGGTGACGCTGGGAGGCTGTGCAGGAAAAGGGGGTGACGCTGGGAGGCTGTGCAGGAAAAGGGGGTGAGGCTGGGAGGCTGTGCAGGAAAAGGGGGTGAGGCTGGGAGGCTGTGCAGGAAAAGGGGGTGAGGCTGGGAGGCTGTGCAGGAAAAGGGGGTGAGGCTGTGCAGGAAAAGGGGGTGATGCTGGGGGCCTGTGCAGGAAAAGGGGGTGATGCTGGGAGGCTGTGCATGAAAAGGGGGTGATGCTGGGAGGCTGTGCAGGCAGTGCAGGAAAAGGGGGTGAGGCTGTGCAGGAAAAGGGGGGGAGGCTGGGCAGGAAAAGGGGGTGAGCTTGGGCAAGAAAAGGGGGTGAGGCTGGGAGGCTGTGCAGGAAAAGGGGGTGAGGCCAGGAGGCTGTGCAGGAAAAGGGAGTGATGCTGGGAGGCTGTGCAGGAAAAGTCGGTGAGGCCGGGAGGCTGTGCAGGAAATGGGGTGAGGCCAGGAGTCTGTGCAGGAAAAGGGAGTGATGCTGGGAGGCTGTGCAGTAAAAGTCGGTGAGGCTGTGCAGGAAAAGGGGGTGAGGCCGGGAGGCTGTGCAGGAAAAGGGGGGGAGGCTGTGCAGGAAAAGGGGGTGAGGCAGCATGGCAAAGGGGTTGATGTCACTTGCATGGGGCTACATGGAGTTGCACTCAAGAGGGTGATTTCAGTCACGTGGGGGAGTGATGTCGCTCACATGCCTTTTTTTTCTTCACTTATCTCCTACATGGCTTAATTGTACATATTGAGTTGTAAAGTTCATTGTTCTACATTTGTATCTATAAATATATTTATATCTATCTTCTTTTTGTTACTTATCTGTGTTGAAATAAAACTGAAACCTATGGGTTGCACTTATTTCTATAATTATAAAGCTTGGTGTGACATTAGTGAAAAGGAACTGCCAGTTGGATCTGTGTCAGGGTGTGTTCACACATTGCCACAAATTGTTTCCGCAACAAATTGCAAAGTCCTCCCCAGTAGGGTCATACGACCGGTTTCCCCACAGCTGAGAAAAACTGTCCAATTATTATGATCAGACTTTGAAAGTGCAGTCTGATTTTTTTATTTTTATTTTTT
Organism: Ranitomeya imitator; assembly: GCF_032444005.1. NCBI lineage: Eukaryota > Metazoa > Chordata > Amphibia > Anura > Dendrobatidae > Ranitomeya > Ranitomeya imitator. The sequence continues at coordinate 640,147,521 of NC_091283.1, read as the reverse complement.
TTCATGGACCTATAGACTCACATTGCCGATTTTGATCCATCAGTTGAATTTAAATCGAACATGTTCCATGTTTTTTTCGAGAAAAAAAAAAAATCAGATATTTGCACAGCCGCATAGAATATCATGTGTACAAGTGCTAGCCAACAAAATCGGTTGTGTGCAAGAGCCCACAGACACCCAACAGTAACTCACTCAGATCTCGCTGACAATTTCTTTGCTGTCTTTAGCAGCACCTTTTACTTACAAAAGAAAATGATAAAAACTTGATCACTTATGCAACAAATGTATTAGGTCCCAGCAGTGCCTCTTGATGTATCCCAGCCTTGTGTGGCAATGTAGCTTTCCATGTGGCCCATACAGCCTGAGTTGTACAGGTCACATGGGATAAGATTTTTTTTTTTCTTTTTACAGGGACAGAAGTTACTGAGGTGGCTACTGTTCAGTAGGATGGGCTCTGGCAGAGGTCACACTACATATTTTACAGAGGGGTAAAATACTACTCCGCAATTTTGAGGAGTATGTTTAGCCAAGTAGGAGTACACAATTTGCAGTAACTCAAATCTTTAGTACATAGGCACATAAACCTGGACAAAATGAAGCTCATGGGCCCTATCCGGCTTGCTGATTAAGCAGGTTTGTGGAGTCTGTAAGCCAAACCTCCAACTCCGATTCCTCAATTTCCCTAACTCACTACTGACGCACATAAAGTGCAGAACAGATTCCTCTCGACTAAAAGCCGCGATCATTAGATTAGGAATAGAACAGTACATAACTTTTCAAAATTTTTATGAAAAATTTTTTACAGCACAGACTAAATTGAACTAATGTACTCAATTTATTATATATTTTTGAGGTTGGTCCATTTTATTCCGACCCCACCAAAAAGGACTCTGATTCCATAGCCCTGGGACTAAGGCAGCCAAAGGCTGAAAACGATTTCACAGGCTGCACCATGCTGCTGACCTCTCTGGCCAGCGTCACAATTTCATTGCTATCTGCATCCTCAATATGCAGGTAGCGTTGACTATAACCGTGAAGGATGGAGCCACCAGCTCCGCTTTCCACCATTCAGCATGTGCGACTGTGACAATAGATGCGATGATGTCACAACATCGCATCTGCTGTGCAGAGCCTCAGTGCACACAGCTAAGGCCGGAGGAATGGGAGCAAGCTTATATACTGCTCAAAAAAATAAAGAGAACACAATGTAACTCTAAGTCTAACACACTTCCGTGAAATCATCTGTCACGATATTGTATGAAATATATAAGTTTAGTTTCTCTGCCAGCACATATAGGGTGGGCGTTGACCCCCTTCACTCTGTGTTTAACTTGCCTTGTCAATGTATGTGGGGAAGTTTTATTGAAGAAAGGTATTTACGACTGGCATAGCTGCAGTGGAGAGTTGTACTAGCTAAAACCGGTCTGATTCCCTTCTGTAAATGCAAGAAGTCCTTTGTTCCATTCTTGTAAGATATTGGGCTAACGATTTAGGCTAGAAAAAGGAAAAATACATATTTACGTCCATCGGCGGATCTGTCAACCGCTGTAAACATGAGCTTATAACTCCATCAGGTAAAAAAGTAGGGATTTCTCTGTAATTATGCATCACAAATAGGACATATTAGATCTCATTAGAATGCCAATCTTAATACGAGATGAATGCTGGGTTTGTTATGACTATAACATGTTCTGTAGCGGAGTTACAGGCATTAGACAAATTTAAGTTAAATTTAGTTAAACTGAAGAAGTAGGAGGGTCTGGAAAAACCAGCCCTTTCTGTGAGGTCATCAGGTTGAGCTGTAAGTCTGTCTGTCTGCTGGAGCCTATGTGAGTCTGACTTGAAGAGCTGTTCCTAACCAGAGTCCTCATGCACTGGGACATTTGGGGAGCTCTGCCCACCAGCATGGTTTTGCCTGATATGAACTGAGAACATGTGAGTTGTACCTTTTCTTATTTAATCCCTTTATTTTATAATTACCTTGTACATATTTTCAATTGTCTCATATTGTAACATCTTTTTATAAACGCTTTGATTCACACCATGACTGTCACCCCTACGTTACGGGTCATGGTGACTTTAGGCCAACATACGGCTATCACATGTGCAGGGGGCTTATCTTAGTTATCCCTCCACTCCACAATGTGATGAAAAAACACAAGGCTATTGACCTCTTATTTACAGCAGGGGCTTGTTCTAGGTATCCCACTGCTCTTCAATATACCACGATCTGCAGGGATTTATGTATATCCCGCTTACACCGTGGGTGGCACGGTGGCGCAGTGGTTAGCACTGCAGCGCTGGAGTCCTGGGTTCAAACCCCACCAAGGACAACATCTGCAAAGAGTTTGTATGTTCTCTCCGTGTTTGCGTGGGTTTCCTCCGGGCACTCCGGTTTCCTCCCACATTCCAAAGACATACTGATAGGGAATTTAGATTGTGAGCCCCATCGGGGACAGTGATGATAATTTGTGCAAAATGTAAAGCGCTGCGGAATATGTTAGCGCTATATAAAAATAAGATTATTAAAAGATTATTATTATTATTACAGTTCCACTTGAAACTTGCAGCCCTCTGGCGCCCCCCTTACTCTCAGGTCAGATTAGGTACTGCACCTAGGGTAATTAGTCGCCAGAAAGGCTGCCTGCTATGTACTGGCTATTGGGCATGCTGCAGTGACGCGATTAACTACTCCCACTCAGGCAGGAACAATAATTATCAACGCCGCAGTCGCTACAACGACACCTAAAGGCACTGTACAAATGTATGCTGCCACCAGCTTCGATTAAACGAGTCCGAAGCTAACCCAAAACAGTAGCGTAATTCCCTTCAGAAGACTTAGGGTACGTTTTAGGACAGGAAGAACGAATTTAGTATTAAATAATATACCCCATCAAAGGTTTCAGGCAGTGTTTATAAACAGTTATATAAAGATGTTACAATATGAGACAATTGAAAATATGTACAAGGTAATAATAAAAATAATTAAATAAGAAAAGGTACAACTCACATGTTCTCAGTTCATATCAGGCAAAACCATGCTGGTGGGCGGAGCTCCCCAAATGTCCCAGTGCATGAGGACTCTGGTTAGGAACAGCTCTTCAAGTCAGACTCACATAGGCTCCAGCAGACAGACTTATAGCTCAACCTGATGACATCAAAGAAAGGGCTGGTTTTTCCAGACCCTCCTACCTCTTCAGTTTAACTAAATTTAACCTAAATTTGTCTAATGCCTGTAACTCCGCTACAGAACATGTCATAGTCATAACAAACCCAGCATTCATCTCGTATTAACATTGGCATTCTAAAGAGATCAAATATGTCCCATTTGTGATGCATAATTACAGAGAAATCCCTACTTTTTTACCTGATGGCGTTAGAAGCTCATGTTTACAGCGGTTGACAGATCCGCCGATGGACGTAAAGAATATGTATTTTTCCGTTTTCTAGCCTAAATCGTTAGCCCAATATCTTACAAGAATGGAAAAAAGGACTTCTTGCATTTACAGAAGGGAATCAGACCGGTTTTAGCTAGTACAACTTTCCACTGCAGCTATGCCAGTCGTAAATACCTTTCTTCAATAAAACTTACCCACATACATTGACAAGGCAAGCTAAACACAGAGTGAAGGGGGGTCAACACCCACCCTATTATATGTGCTGGCAGAGAAACTAAACTTATATGATATTTCATACAATATCGTGACACCTCCCCCTTTTGGTGTGCGCTACGGAGGCAGAACCCCTCGGTATGCTTCCATGCGCACCTCAGTAGGTTCACCCTGGCGGGACAGTCCATCTGCATTTCCATGCGCCCTGCCCGTTTTGTGTTCAATGGTGAAGTCAAACTGCTGAAGGGCAAGGCTCCAGCGTAGCAACCTGCCGTTGGTTCCACACATGGCATTTAGCCAGCGCAGAGGGTGGTGGTCGGTCACCACAGTGAAGGTGCGACCGTACAAGTAGGGCTGCAAGCGCTGCAGGGCCCAGACATTGTGCCCAGGCACCCATTCTCGATGGTGGAGTAGGCCACTTCCCTTGGCAAAAGTTTCCGGCTCAGGTATAACACGGGGTGCTCTTGGTCTTCCGAGTCAACCTGGCTGAGCACAGCACCAAGGCCAAACTCGCTGGCATGGGCCGGAGAATGGGAGAAAGCTTATATACTGCTCAAAAAAAATAAAGAGAACACAAACAACACAATGTAACTCCAAGTCTATCACATTTCCGTGAAATCATCCTGTCCAGTAATGGAGCATCACTGATTGTGAATTAGTTTCTACTGCCGTTGTGCAAATGGAAGAGACGACAGGTAGAAATGATAGGCAGTTAGAAGAAAACCACTATAAAGGAGTGGGTCTGCAGGGGGTGACCACAGAATAATTCTGTTCACATTCTTTTTGGCTGTTGTTTTGGCCACTTTTGCATTTCATCATTGCTCTCACCCTTATATGTACTGTACAGTAGCATGAGTGTTATGACCTGGTGGTTAGGAGCACCCGACCTGATAGTTAAACTCATACAGGACGAGCTCTGGGATGTGGGAGCTCTGCTGACCGCAAGCCCTAATCCTATCACACACACTAAAAATAGCCGTGGAGCGCACCTGATGCTCCCTAGGCGCCTCATCACAGCCCCAGAGCTAGCTAGCCTGTTGTGAATTCTGTTGTCGGGCTCCCTCCTGTGGTCATGAATGGTACTTCGGCTGGTTCTGTCCATGGACTTCCTCTGGTGGGTGCTTCTGAGTTTTCTTCCACAGGTGACGAGGTTAATTCGTTAGCTGGCTGCTCTATTTAACTCCACTTAGATCTTTGTTCCTGGCCTCCAGTCAATGTTCCAGTATTGGTCTAGTTCACTCCTGGATCGTTCTTGTGACCTGTCTTCCCAGCAGAAGCTAAGTTCCAGCTTGTATTTCTTTGGTTTGCTATTTTTCTGTCCAGCTTGCTATTTTTATTGTTGTCTTGCTTGCTGGAAGCTCTGGGTGCAGAGGGAGCGCCTCCGCACCGTGAGTCGGTGCGGAGGGTCTTTATGCGCCCTCTGCGTGGTCCTTTTGTAGGTTTTTGTGCTGACCGCAAAGTAACCTTTCCTATCCTCGGTCTGTTCAGTAAGTCGGGCCTCACTTTGCTAAATCTATTTCATCTCTGTGTTTGTATTTTCATCTTTACTCACAGTCATTATATGTGGGGGGCTGCCTTTTCCTTTGGGGAATTTCTCTGAGGCAAGGTAGGCTTTATTTTTCTATCTTCAGGGCTAGCTAGTTCCTTAGGCTGTGCCGAGTTGCATAGGGAGCGTTAGGCGCAATCCATGGCTATTTCTAGTGTGTTTGATAGGATTAGGGATTGCGGTCAGCAGAGTTCCCACGTCCCAGAGCTCGTCCTTTATTATCAGTAACTATCAGGTCATTCCGTGTGCTCTTAACCACCAGGTCCATTATTGTCCTGACCACCAGGTCATAACAGTACAGGTGGCCCAAAGTACTAATGCATCTCAATAGAGGGATAAGAGAAGTTCTGAGACCATTTTTTTTTTCTTTGCAGTGTGTTTTGTCTCTCTTTTCCCCTTTACCTCTGGGTGGTTCAGGACACAGGTGTAAACATGGACATTCAAGGTCTGTCCTCTTGGATGGATAATCTCACTACAAGGGTACTAAACAATCAAGATTTTGTGGTTCAGAATCCGATGTCAGAGCCTAGGATTCCAACTCCTGATTTGTTTTTTGGTGATAGATCTAAGTTCTTGAATTTCAAAAATAATTGTAAATTGTTTCTTGCCTTGAAACCTCGCTCCTCAGGTGACCCTGTTCAACAAGTAAAGATCATTATTTCTTTGTTACGTGGTGACCCTCAAGACTGGGCATTTTCCCTTGCGCCAGGAGATCCGGCATTGCGTGATGTTGATGCGTTTTTCCTGGCGCTTGGATTGCTCTATGACGAACCTAATTCAGTGGATCAGGCAGAGAAAATCTTGCTGGCTCTGTGTCAGGGTCAGGATGAAGCGGAGATATATTGTCAGAAGTTTAGAAAGTGGTCTGTGCTCACTCAGTGGAATGAATGTGCCCTGGCAGCAATCTTCAGAAAGGGTCTCTCTGAAGCCCTTAAGGATGTCATGGTGGGATTTCCCATGCCTGCTGGTCTGAATAAGTCTATGTCCTTGGCCATTCAGATCGATCGACGCTTGCGTGAGCGTAAAGCTGTGCACCATTTGGCGGTATTATCTGAGCATAGGCCTGAGCCTATGCAATGTGATAGGACTTTGACCAGAGCTGAACGGCAAGAACACAGACGTCGGAATGGGCTATGTTTTTACTGTGGTGATTCCACTCATGCTATCTCCGATTGTCCTAAGCGCACTAAGCGGTTCGCTAGGTCTGCCACCATTGGTATGGTACAGTCTAAATTTCTATTGTCCGTTACTCTGATTTGCTCTTTGTCATCCTATTCTGTTATGGCATTTGTGGATTCAGGCGCTGCCCTGAATTTGATGGACTTGGAGTATGCTAGGCGCTGTGGTTTTTTCTTGGAGCCCCTGCAGTATCCTATTCCATTGAGAGGAATTCATGCTACGCCTTTGCCCAAGAATAAGCCTCAGTACTGGACCCAATTGACCATGTGCATCGCTCCTGCACATCAGGAGGATATCCGCTTTCTGGTGTTGCATAATCTGCATGATGTGGTCGTTTTGGGGTTGCCATGGCTACAGGTTCATAATCCAGTATTGAACTGGAAATCTATGTCTGTGTCCAGCTGGGGTTGCCAGGGGGTACATGATGATGTTCCATTTTTGTCTATTTCGTCTTCCACTCCTTCTGAAGTTCCAGAGTTTTTGTCGGATTATCGGGATGTATTTCATGAGCCCAAAGCCAGTGCCCTACCTCCTCATAGGGATTGCGATTGTGCAATTAATTTGATTCCTGGTAGTAAGTTTCCTAAGGGCCGATTGTTCAATTTATCTGAGCCAGAACACGCCGCTATGCGGAGTTATATAAAGGAATCCTTGGAGAAAGGCCATATTCGCCCGTCGTCATCACCGTTAGGAGCAGGGTTCTTTTTTGTGGCCAAGAAGGATGGTTCTTTGAGACCTTGTATTGATTACCGCCTTCTTAATAAAATTACAGTCAAATTTCAGTATCCTTTGCCGTTGCTGTCTGATTTGTTTGCTCGTATTAAAGGGGCTAGTTGGTTCACCAAGATAGATCTTCGAGGGGCGTATAATCTTGTGCGTATTAAACAAGGCGATGAATGGAAAACAGCATTTAATACGCCCGAGGGCCATTTTGAGTACCTGGTTATGCCATTCGGGCTTTCCAATGCTCCATCAGTATTTCAGTCCTTTATGCATGACATCTTCCGAGAGTAACTGGATAAATTCCTGATTGTGTATTTGGATGATATTTTGGTCCTTTCGGATGATTGGGAGTCTCATGTGAAGCAGGTCAGAATGGTGTTCCAGGTCCTTCGTGCGAATTCCTTGTTTGTGAAGGGGTCAAAGTGTCTCTTTGGAGTTCAGAAGGTTTCATTTTTGGGGTTCATTTTTTCCCCTTCTACTATCGAGATGGACCCTGTTAAAGTCCAGACCATTTACGATTGGACTCAGCCGACATCTGTGAAGAGCCTGCAAAAATTCCTGGGCTTTGCTAATTTTTATCGGCGCTTCATCGCTAATTTTTCTACTGTTGCTAAACCGTTGACTGATTTGACCAAGAAGGGTGCTGATGTGGTCAATTGGTCTTCTGCAGCTGTAGAGGCTTTTCAGGAGTTGAAGCGTCGTTTTTCTTCTGCCCCTGTGTTGTGCCAGCCAGATGTTTCGCTCCCGTTTCAGGTTGAGGTTGATGCTTCTGAGATTGGAGCAGGGGCTGTTTTGTCGCAAAGAAGTTCTGATGGCTCGGTGATGAAGCCATGTGCTTTCTTTTCTAGAAAGTTTTCGCCTGCTGAGCGTAATTATGATGTTGGTAATCGTGAGTTGTTGGCCATGAAGTGGGCATTCGAGGAGTGGCGTCATTGGCTTGAAGGAGCCAAGCATCGCGTGGTGGTCTTGACAAATCACAAGAATTTGACTTATCTTGAGTCTGCCAAATGGTTGAATCCGAGACAGGCTCGATGGTCATTATTTTTCTCCCGTTTTGATTTTGTGGTTTCCTAACTTCCGGGCTCTAAGAATGTGAAGGCTGATGCCCTGTCAAGGAGTTTTGTGCCTGACTCTCCGGGTGTTCCTGAGCCGGCTGGTATTCTCAAAGAGGGGGTAATTTTGTCTGCCATCTCCCCTGATTTGCGGCGGGTGCTGCAAAAATTTCAGGCTGATAGACCTGACCGTTGCCCAGCGGAGAAACTGTTTGTCCCTGATAGATGGACTAGTAAAGTTATCTCTGAGATTCATTGTTCAGTGTTGGCTGGGCATCCTGGAATCTTTGGTACCAGAGATTTGGTGGCTAGATCCTTTTGGTGGCCGTCTTTGTCACGGGATGTGCGTTCTTTTGTGCAGTCCTGTGGGACTTGTGCTCGGGCTAAGCCCTGCTGTTCTCGTGCCAGTGGGTTGCTTTTGCCCTTGCCGGTCCCGAAGCGGCCCTGGACGCATATTTCTATGGATTTTATTTCGGATCTCCCCGTCTCTCAAAAGATGTCGGTCATTTGGGTGGTTTGTGATCGCTTATGTAAGATGGTCCATTTGGTACCTTTGTCTAAATTGCCTTCCTCCTCTGATTTGGTGCCATTATTTTTCCAGCATGTGGTTCGTTTACATGGTATCTTGGAGAACATCGTTTCTGACAGAGGTTCCCAGTTTGTTTCGAGGTTTTGGCGATCCTTTTGTGCAAGGATGGGCATTGATTTGTCTTTTTCCTCGGCTTTCCATCCTCAGACAAATGGCCAAACCGAACGAACTAATCAAACTTTAGAAACATATCTGAGATGCTTTGTTTCTGCTGATCAGGATGATTGGGTGTCCTTTTTGCCGTTGGCTGAGTTCGCCCTTAATAATCGGGCCAGCTCGGCTACTTTGGTTTCACCGTTTTTCTGCAATTCTGGTTTCCATCCTCGTTTCTCTTCAGGGCAGGTTGAGTCTTCGGACTGTCCTGGTGTAGATACTGTGGTGAATAGGTTGCAGCAGATTTGGACTCATGTGGTGGACAATTTGACATTGTCCCAGGAGAAGGCTCAAAGTTTCGCTAACCGCCGGCGCGGTGTGGGTCCCCGACTTCGTGTTGGGGATTTGGTTTCGTTGTCGTCTCGTTATGTTCCTATGAAGGTTTCCTCTCCTAAGTTTAAGCCTCGTTTCATTGGTCCGTATAAGATTTCTGAGGTTATCAATCCTGTGTCATTTCGTTTGGCCCTTCCTGCTTCTTTTGCCATCCATAATGTGTTCCATAGGTCGTTATTGCGGAGATACGTGGCGCCTGTGGTTCCATCCGTTGATCCTCCTGCCCCGGTGTTAGTTGAGGGGGAGTTGGAGTATGTGTTGGAGAAGATTTTGGATTCTCGTGTTCGAGACGGAAACTCCAGTACCTGGTCAAGTGGAAGGGTTATGGTCAGGAAGATAATTCCTGGGTTTTTGCCTCTGATGTTCATACTGCCGATCTTGTTCGTGCCTTTCATTTGGCTCATCCTGGTCGGCCTGGGGGCTCTGGTGAGGGTTCGGTGACCCCTCCTCAAGGGGGGGTACTGTTGTGAATTCTGTTGTTGGGCTCCCTCCTGTGGTCATGAATGGTACTTCGGCTGGTTCTGTCCATGGACTTCCTCTGGTGGGTGTTTCTGAGTTTCCTTCCACAGGTGACGAGGTTAATTCGTTAGCTGGCTGCTCTATTTAACTCCACTTAGATCTTTGTTCCTGGCCACCTGTCAATGTTCCAGTATTGGTCTAGTTCACTCCTGGATCGTTCTTGTGACCTGTCTTCCCAACAGAAGCTAAGTTCCAGCTTGTATTTCTTTGGTTTGCTATTTTTCTGTCCAGCTTGCTATTTTTATTGTTGTCTTGCTTGCTGGAAGCTCTGGGACGCAGAGGGAGCGCCTCCGCACCGTGAGTCGTGCGGAGGGTCTTTTTGCGCCCTCTGCGTGGTCCTTTTGTAGGTTTTTGTGCTGACCGCAAAGTAACCTTTCCTATCCTCGGTCTGTTCAGTAAGTCGGGCCTCACTTTGCTAAATCTATTTCATCTCTGTGTTTGTATTTTCATCTTTACTCACAGTCATTATATGTGGGGGGCTGCCTTTTCCTTTGGGGAATTTCTCTGAGGCAAGGTAGGCTTTATTTTTCTATCTTCAAGGCTAGCTAGTTTCTTAGGCTGTGCCGAGTTGCATAGGGAGCGTTAGGCGCAATCCACGGCTATTTCTAGTGTGTTTGATAGGATTAGGGATTGCGGTCAGCAGAGTTCCCACGTCCCAGAGCTCGTCCTTTATTATCAGTAACTATCAGGTCATTCCGTGTGCTCTTAACCACCAGGTCCATTATTGTCCTGACCACCAGGTCATAACACTAGCCCTAGAGATAGAAAATAAAGCCTACCCTGCCTCAGAGAAATTCCCCAAAGGAATAGGCAGCCCCCCACACATAATGACTGTGAGAAAAGATGAAAGTCACAAACGCAGAAATGAAATAGGTTTCAGCAAAGAGAGGCCAATAGACAGAGGATAGGAAAGGAATCTTTGCGGTCAGCACAAAAACCTACAAAAGACCACGCAGAGTGTGCAAAAAAGACCTCCGCACCGACTCACGGTGCGGGGGGGCCACTCTGCATCCCAGAGCTTCCAGCTAGCAATTCAAAATCAGGATAACCAGCTGGACAAAGAAACAATGAGCAAAAATAACAATTAGGAACTTAGCTTCTGCAGGAGAAGACAGGTCACCAGGCAGATCCAGGAGCGAACTGAACCAATGCTAAAACATTGACAGCTGGCATGGAGTAACGATCTGAGTGGAGTTAAATAGAGAAGCCAACCAAAGGATAAACCACGTCACCTGTGTAAGGAACCTCAGAAGCAGCAGCTTCACTCATAGCCACCAGAGGGAGCCCATAGACAGAACTCGCTGAAGTACCATTCACGACCACAGGAGGGAGTTCGACAACAGAATTCACAACAGTACCCCCCCTTGAGGAGGGGTCACCGAACCCTCACCAGAGCCCCCAGGCCGATCAGGATGAGCCAAATGAAAGGCACGAACAAGATCGGCAGCATGAACATCAGAGGCAAAAACCCAGGAATTATCTTCTTGACCATAACCCTTCCACTTGACCAGGTACTGGAGTTTCCGTCTCGAAACACGAGAATCCAAAATCTTCTCCACCACATACTCCAACTCCCCCTCGACCAACACCGGGGCAGGAGGATCAACGGAGGGAACCATAGGCGCCACGTATCTCCGCAACAACGACCTATGGAACACATTATGGATGGCAAAAGAAGCAGGAAGGTCCAAACGAAATGACACAGGATTAAGAACCTCAGAAATCTTATACGGACCAATGAAACGAGGCTTAAACTTAGGAGAGGAAACCTTCATAGGAACGTGACGAGATGACAACCAAACCAAATCCCCAACACGAAGTCGGGGACCAACACAACGCCGGCGGTTAGTGAAACGTTGAGCCTTCTCCTGGGACAATGTCAAATTGTCCACCACATGAGTCCAAATCTGCTGCAACCTGTTCACCACCGCATCCACACCAGGACAGTCCGAAGGCTCAACCTGCCCTGAAGAGAAACGAGGATGGAAACCAGAATTGCAGAAAAAAGGAGAAACTAAAGTAGCCGAGCTGGCCCGATTATTAAGGGCGAACTCAGCCAAAGGCAAGAAGGACACCCAATCATCCTGATCAGCAGAAACAAAGCATCTCAGATATGTCTCCAAAGTCTGATTAGTTCGTTCGGTTTGGCCATTAGTCTGAGGATGGAAAGCCGAAGAAAAAGACAAATCAATGCCCATCTTAGCGCAAAAGGACCGTCAAAACCTCGAAACAAACTGGGAACCTCTGTCCGAGACGATGTTCTCCAGAATGCCATGCAAACGAACCACATGCTGGAAAAACAATGGCACCAAATCAGAGGAGGAAAGCAATTTAGATAAGGGTACCAAATGGACCATCTTAGAGAAGCGATCACAAACCACCCAAATGACCGACATCTTTTGAGAAACAGGGAGATCAGAAATAAAATCCATGGAAATATGCGTCCAGGGCCTCTTCGGAATCGGCAAGGGCAAAAGCAACCCACTGGCACGAGAACAGCAGGGCTTAGCCCGAGCGCAAATCCCACAGGACTGCACAAAAGAACGCACATCCCGTGACAAAGAAGGCCACCAAAAAGATCTAGCCACCAAATCTCTGGTACCAAAGATTCCAGGATGACCAGCCAATACTGAACAATGAATCTCCGAGATAACTCTACCAGTCCATCTATCAGGGACAAACAGTTTCTCCGTAGGACAACGGTCAGGTCTATCAGCCTGAAACTTTTGCAACACACGCCGCAAATCAGGGGAAATGGCAGACAAAATCACCCCCTCTTTAAGAATACCCGCCGGCTCCGGAACACGCGGAGAGTCAGGCACAAAACTCCTTGACAGGGCATCAGCCTTCACATTCTTAGATCCCGGAAAGTATGAAACCACAAAATCAAAACGGGAGAAAAAGAGCGACCATCGAGCCTGTCTAGGATTCAACCGTTTGGCAGACTTGAGATAAGTCAAATTATTGTGATCCGTCAAGACCACCACGCGATGTTTAGCTCCTTCAAGCCAATGTCGCCACTCCTCGAATGCCCACTTCATGGCCAACAACTCTCGATTGCCAACATCATAATTTCGCTCAGCAGGCGAAAACTTCCTGGAAAAGAAGGCGCATGGTTTCATCACCGAGCCATCAGAACTTCTTTGTGACAAAACAGCCCCTGCTCCAATTTCAGAAGCATCAACCTCCACCTGAAAAGGGAGCGAAACATCTGGCTGGCACAACACAGGGGCAGAAGCAAAACGACGCTACATCTCCTGAAAAGCCGCTACAGCCACAGAGGACCAATTGACCACATCAGCACCTTTCTTGGTCAAATCAGTCAACGGTTTAGCAATACTGAAAAAGTTAGCGATGAAGCGACGATAAAAATTAGCAAAGCCCAGGAACTTCTGCAAGCTCTTCACAGATGTCGGCTGAGTCCAATCGTAAATGGCCTGAACTTTAACAAGGTCCATCTCGATAGTAGAAGGGGAAAAAATGAAACCCAAAAATGAAACCTTCTGAACTCCAAAGAGACACTTTGACCCCTTCACAAACAAGGAATTCGCACGAAGGACCTGGAACACCATTCTGACCTGCTTCACATGAGACTCCCAATCATCCGAAAAGACCAAAATGTCATCCAAATATACAATCATAAATCTATCCAGTTACTCTCGGAAGATGTCATGCATAAAGGACTGAAACACAGATGGAGCATTAGAAAGCCCGAATGGCATAACCAGGTACTCAAAATGGCCCTCGGGCGTATTAAATGCTGTTTTCCATTCATCACCCTGTTTAATTCGCACAAGATTATACGCCCCTCGAAGATCTATCTTGGTGAACCAACTAGCCCCCTTAATCCGAGCAAATAAATCAGACAGCAGCGGCAAAGGATACTGAAATTTGACTGTGATCTTATTAAGAAGGCGGTAATCAATACAAGGTCTCAAAGAACCATCCTTCTTGACCACAAAAAAGAACCCTGCTCCCAATGGTGACGACGACAGACGAATATGACCCTTCTCCAAGGATTCCTTTATATAACTCCGCATAGCGGCGTGCTCTGGCACAGATAAATTAAACAGACGGCCCTTAGGAAACTTACTACCAGGAATCAAATTAATAGCACAGTCGCAATCCCTATGAGGAGGTAGGGCACCAGATTTGGGCTCTTCAAATACATCCCGGTAATCTGATAAAAACTCAGGGACTTCAGAAGGAGTGGAAGGCGAAATTGACAGCAATGGAACACCACAATGTACCCCCTGACAACCCCAGCTGGACACAGACATAGATTTCCAATCCAGTACTGGATTATGGACCTGTAGCCATGGCAACCCCAAAACGACCACATCATGCAGATTATGCAACACCAAAAAGCGAATATCCTCCTGATGTGCAGGAGCCATGCACATGGTCAATTGAGTCCAGTACTGAGGCTTATTCTTGGCCAAAGGCGTAGCATGAATTCCTCTCAATGGAATAGGATACTGCAGGGGCTCCAAGAAAAAACCACAGCGCCTAGCATACTCCAAGTCCATCAAATTCAGGGCAGCGCCTGAATCCACAAATGCCATTACAGAATAGGACGACAGAGAGCAAATCAGAGTAACGGACAAAAGAAATTTAGACTGTACCGTACCAATGGTGGCAGACCTAGCGAACCGCTTAGTGCGCTTAGGACAATCGGAGATAGCATGAGTGGATAAACCACAGTAAAAACACAGCCCATTCCGACGTCTGTGTTCTTGCCGTTCAGCTCTAGTCAAAGTCCTATCACATTGCATAGGCTCAGGCCTATGCTCAGAGAATACCGCCAGATGGTGCACAGCTTTGCGCTCACGCATGCGCCGATCGATCTGAATGGCCAAGGACATAGACTCATTCAGACCAGCAGGCGTGGGAAATCCCACCATGACATCCTTAAGGGCTTCAGAAAGACCCTTTCTGAAAATTGCCGCCAGGGCACATTCATTCCACTGAGTAAGCACAGACCACTTTCTAAACTTCTGACAGTACACCTCCGCTTCATCTTGACCCTGACACAAAGCCAGCAAGATTTTCTCTGCCTGATCCACTGAATTTGGTTCATAAAGCAATCCAAGCGCCAGAAAAAACGCATCTACATCTCGCAATGCAGGATCTCCTGGCGCAAGGGAAAATGCCCAGTCTTGAGGGTCACCACGCAACAAAGAAATTATGATTTTTACTTGCTGAACGGGGTCACCAGAGGAGCAGGGTTTCAAAGCTAGAAACAGTTTACAATTATTTTTGAAATTCAAGAATCTAGATCTATCCCCAGAAAATAAATCAGGAATAGGAATTCTAGGCTCTAACATAGGATTCTGAACCACAAAATCTTGAATGTTTTGTACCCTTGCAGTGAGATGATCCACACAAGAGGATAGACCCTGAATGTCCATCTCTACACCTGTGTCCTGAACCACCCAAAGGTCTAGGGGAAAAGAAAGACAAAACACAGTGCAAAGAAAAAAAAATGGTCTCAGAAGTCCTCTTATCCCTCTATTGAGATGCATTAATACTTTGGGCCAGCTGTACTGTTATGACCTGGTGGTTAGGAGCACCCGACCTGATAGTTAAACCTCATACAGGACGAGCTCTGGGATGTGGGAGCTCTGCTGACCGCAAGCCCTAATCCTATCACACACACTAAAAATAGCCGTGGAGCGCACCTGACGCTCCCTAGGCGCCTCATCACAGCCCCAGAGCTAGCTAGCCCTAGAGATAGAAAATAAAGCCTACCCTGCCTCAGAGAAATTCCCCAAAGGAATAGGCAGCCCCCCACACATAATGACTGTGAGAAAAGATGAAAGTCACAAACGCAGAAATGAAATAGGTTTCAGCAAAGAGAGGCCAGACTTACTAAATAGACAGAGGATAGGAAAGGAATCTTTGCGGTCAGCACAAAAACCTATAAAAGACCACGCAGAGTGTGCAAAAAAGACCTCCGCACCGACTCACGGTGCGGGGGGGCCACTCAGCATCCCAGAGCTTCCAGCTAGCAAGACAAAATCAGGATAACCAGCTGGACAAAGAAACAATGAGCAAAAATATCAATAAGGAACTTAGCTTCTGCAGGAGAAGACAGGTCACCAGGCAGATCCAGGAGCGAACTGAACCAATGCTAAAACATTGACAGCTGGCATGGAGTAACGATCTGAGTGGAGTTAAATAGAGAAGCCAACCAAAGGATAAACCACGTCACCTGTGTAAGGAACCTCAGAAGCAGCAGCTTCACTCATAGCCACCAGAGGGAGCCCATAGACAGAACTCGCCGAAGTACCATTCACGACCACAGGATGGGAGTTCGACAACAGAATTCACAACACATGAGGCGGTGTCTACAACCCAAATAAGTAGCTCAGGTAGTGCAGCTCATCCAGGGTGTCACATCAATGCGAGCTGTGGCAAGAAGGGTAGTTGTCTCTGTCAGCAGTGTTCAGAGCATGGAGCAGATACCAGGAGACGTGGAGGTGGCAGTAGGAGGACAACAACCCAGCAGTACCACTACCTCCTCCTTTGTGCAAGGATGAGCAGTGTCAGAGAGCCCTGCAAAATGACCTCCAGCAGGCCACTAACATCCATATGTCTGCTCAAACTGTCAGAAATAGACTATGAGGGTGGTATAAGGGCCTGACATCCTCAAGTGGGTGTTGTGCTTACAGCCCAACACTGTGCAGGGTGACTGGCATTTTCCAGAGAACACCCAAGATTTTCAGATTAAACATTGGCACCTTGTGCTCTTCACGGATGAGTGAAAGTTCACACTGAGCACATGTGACAGAGTCTGGAAAAGCTGTGGAGAACGTTCTGCTGCCTGCAACATCCTCCAGCATGACCGGTTTGGCAGTGGGTCAGTAATGATGTTGGGAGGCATTTCTTTGGACGGCCGCACAACCCGCCATGTGCAAATCGGAGGTACCCTGAATGCCATTAGGTACCGGGATGAGATCCTCAGACCAATTGTAAGAACAAATGCAGGTGCTGTGAGCCCTGGGTTCCTTCTGATGCATGACAATGCTTGACCTCATGTGGCTAAAATGCATCAGCAGTTCCTGCATGATAAAGGCATTGATGCTATGGACTGGCCTGCCCGTTCCCCAGACCTGAATCCAATCGAGCACATCAGGAACATCATGTCTTGTTCCATCCCCCAATGCTACGTTGCACCGCACTGATGCTTAAATCCAGGTCTGGGAGGAGAATTCTGAGAAAAACATCCGCTGCCTCATCAGAAGCATGCCCAGGCGTTGTAGGGAGATCATACATGAACACGGAGGCCACATACACTACCGAGCATCATTTCCTTGTCTTAAGTCATTTTCACTGGAGATGGATCAGCCTGTAATTTGATTTTCCACTTTGATTTTGAGCATCATTCATTCCAACTCCAGACCTCTATGGGTTACTCATTCTGATTTACATTGATAATTTTTATGTTTTATTATTCACAACACATTCCATTATGTAATAAAGATTTGCAACTAGAATATGTCATTCAGTGATATCTAGGATGTGGTATTTTTGTGTTCCCTTTATTTTTTTTTGAAGTGTCTGTATACAGACACACTTGTTTGAACAGTCATTCTGTGCTGGCAGAGTCCCTTGAGGGTATGTGCACACGTCAGGATTTCTTGCAGAAATTTCCTGAAGAAAACCAGAAATTTTCTGCAAGAAATACGCATTTTTTTTTGCGTTTTTTTATAGCATTTTGCAAGCAAAATTAGCTTGCAGAATGCTAACGTTTTCCAAGCGATCTGTAGCATCGCTTGGAAAACTGACTGACAGGTTGGTCACAATTGTCAAACATAGTGTTTGACAAGTGTGACCAACTTTTTACTATAGATGCTGCCTAAGCAGCATCAATAGTAAAAGATAGAATGTTTAAAAATAATTAAAAAAATAAAAAAGATGGTTATACTTACCTGCAAACAGCCGTTCTCCTCAGCGGTGTCTGTTCCTATAGATGGTGTGTGTGCAGGACCTTCGATGACGTCGCGGTCACATGAGCGGTCACGCGACCAATCACAAGATGGCGACGTCATCGCAGGTCCTTCACACAGAGCATCTATAGGAACGGAAGCGGCAGCGTGCACCGATGAGAGGCGGGAAGACTCCGGGGCCATCAGAGGGTGAGTATATCACTATTTTTTATTTTAATTTCAAAAACCTGACCGCACATTCAAACATAGACTCAGTGTGAACAGGTGCTGAACCTAGAGTCGCCAACTCGTATATAGTTAAGTAAATAAGGCAGCACACTGCAGCGCTAGAACATACAAACTTGAAGTACAAAATTTGAACTGCATTACTGCACTAGAAATATGAAAAATGAGAGCGTTTAGCGCATAAAAATGGCCAATTTTATGTGTACCTGGTAGCCACTTTACGGCATCTCTCTTATACCAGGTCCTACGCTTGCCTTACCTCGCTGAGAATAAACGTCTCCATCTGAATGGGTACATGTGAAAACCTCTTCCTAGACTAGAATTCTCTCTCTCTGTGGAGGGGTATTGGACCTGCTGTAATTAAAACACCTGTAGGCTAGGAGACGGAGTGCACCATCAGAAGGCTAAAGAATACATTTCAAAAACCTGACCTGCACATCCAAACATAGACTCAGTGTGAACAGGTGCAGAACCTAGAGTCGCCAACTCGTATATAGTTAAGTAAATGAGGCAGCACAATGCAGCGCTAGAACATACAAACTTGAAGTACAAAATTTGAACTGCATTACTGCACTAGAAATATGAAAAATGAACCTGTTCACACTGAGTCTATGTTTGGATGTGCAGGTCAGGTTTTTGAAATGTATTCTCTAGCCTTCTGATCGTGCACTCCGCCTCCTAGCCTACAGGTGTTTTAATTACAGCAGGTCCAATACCCCTCCACAGAGAGAGAGAATTCTAGTCTAGGAAGAGGTTTTCACATGTACCCATTCAGATGGAGACGTTTATTCTCAGCGAGGTAAGGCAAGCGTAGGACCTGGTATAAGAGAGATGCCGTAAAGGGGCTACCAGGTACCAGGGGCGGACTGGCCCAGGTGGAAGAGGGGCATTTGCCCCCTGGGCCGGTCACTAAGCAGCTGATTAAGGCCGCCAGGGGGCCGCCTTGTTTTAGCTGTGCAGGCGGCATCACAGTGGAGGAGACACAGACGCAGGCACAGCTCCCTGTGTGCGGCCGTCTGCTCTGCTGGAGTGGGGGAGCGCGGCTGTTTATCTTCTTCCGGCCGGAGAGGAGCTTGTGGGCGGCTCAGACAGGAGGCCGGATGGTGAGTTGTAGAGCTTCTGTGTGGTGAGCAGGGGACGCTGATAAGTCCAGGGCCGCTTCTGTATATAGTCAGCGGCTGCTCTGATGCTCACTGAGATTTATTGCAGGAGAGTGAACTTTCAGGGTTGCCCTGCCAGTGACAGGTTATCTACTCCAGGGTCACCAGATCTGCAGGAAAGTTCAATCTCCTGCAATAAATCTCCATCCCTGTACCTCAGAGTGACCAGAGACACAATACTGAATCCTGCCCTGGACTGATCCAGCCTGAGCCTGGTACAAAGAATAATACAGAGATCAGAGGTTATACCGTGTACACACTATGTTAGATCTGTATGTACATACAGAAATGCATATACTGTATAAGGCTAAGTTCACATTAGCGTTTGAGTCCCCTGCATGGTGCTGCGACTTCTTTCCTTAAGTTCCACCTACTCTGCATGCGTCCTGCGTACCTATTAACATTGTGTACGCAGCGACATCCATTGTATGTGGATGCATCCGCGTGCATCATTTTGACGTCCCCTTAGAACAGAAGGAAATGCAACATGTTGCGTTCGGCAGGCACATCAAAACGTCGCACCGCATACAACACATGTCTCTGCGTACACAATGTTAAAGATAGGTAGACAGGACGCATGTGGAAGTAGGCAGAGCTTAAGGAAACAAGTCCACAGCACCACGCTGGGGACTCAAACGCTAATGTGAACCCGGCCTAACAGTATATCAAATGCCAGTTATATGTTATGTTGTATGTGTTAGGGCCTGTGCACACGCTGCAGATTGTCGCAGATTTTTCTGCACAGATTTCTCACCAAACCTAAAGGGATTCCTAATGCCATCAAGTGACTGAGAATCCTGATGTCTCGTGCAAACATTCCTTATGTTTTTTCCTCGCAGATTTGGTAGAGATGTAAACAGGGGCTGGCTGGCAAATTTTAGCCTGGGGGACAGGCACACAGCAGTGGCCCATGAGTCGTGGCCCATCCTTAAAGGGGTTGTCAGATCTTAAGCTACATGTCTATGCAGCTCCCCAGAGACCTGGTCGTTGCAGTAACGTCGCTCTGCCACTAAAGGGAGTGATGGTACGTCTGATGGCACTAAAAGAGTTCATCTGACCAGGTATCACAAGCACACACTACACTTCACACTCCGGCCACTAGGGGGAGCAAAAGGCACTATTTACTAGGTCACTCCTCACACTGGTAAAACTAGGGGTTGGATAGGAAGTTAGGACAGACGCTGACTGGGTTTTGACCAGGCAACATCCCGTGGCAGGGGGTGTTGCAGGGGAGACTTCAGGGGAGTCCCTGTCAGGCGTGGGAACCTGGCAGAGACTTAGCGACAAGAACAGAAAGCAACGGAACCGTGCCTGCACTACCTTGCAGCGGTATCCTTAGAAAGGACACGAAGAGAAGGATATTGTGGACAGTGAGAAACGAGATCAAGCACAAAGGAGAGCCAGTAGGAGTCGTGCCCCGAGAACGGCAACATCCTACTGAGGCGCGTAGCCGGTGACCGGAACACCGAGGAAGTAACTGACTCTATGCCTTACTTCAAATACCGCAGTTAATTATAGGTTGGCTGTCTACCTTACATCACCTAAGCAGACACAGGGGGCAAGCGTGGAGAGTGGAGTCTCTAGGGTCCCAGAATAGCTCCGAGCCTTCCCATCAAACGGGTGCGTCCTAGCCGTAACAAACTTGGGGGACGGAGAAAGAAAGAACTAGAAAGAACGAGAAAGAACGAGAAAGAACGAGAATAGAAGTTGTGAGGACTATCCCAAATGCTTAGCAGGGAAGCACTACAACACACAGGTGCTAGTGGTAGGCAACGATTTCCACCTGCAAAGGGAACTCTGGATGTGCCTTCGGACCGGCCGGTCTCAGACAGCCCTGTTGACAGTGCTCTGGATTGAGGATCGTGAAGCCTTCAGTAAAGAGGTAAAGAGACTGCAACCCTGTGTCCTCGTTATTGACTGCGCCTCATACCATCGCCACCTACACTACTGGGAAGCCCTGAGGACATACTTCACCTGTGGGAAGGTATACCATCTAGCTGCCATCACATCACCCCAGTGGACCCCAAGCAGCGTCGGTCACCCTGACCGAATACCACACACAGGTGGCGTCACGAAACCTTGACAGACTTGTATCACCTTTTATTGGACGCCCCTTAGCAGGGTCACGGACCGGGTCCAGCCACCGTGACAACCCCAGAACTGAGCCAGAGAGGACCGGTACCGAGTAACCCGCGGCCCTGCGTCTGGGGGCGCTCCATCTACAGTCACTATGTGTGAATCCTCATATCGTGCGCACTGTGAGGATTCTCTGGTGCTGGCACTGGGAACAGGTGGTCTTGTGACTGCAAGCATGCGAATATATATATATTTATTGACACACACAGTCCTACTGTATAGTGACAGTCACACACACAACCCCACTGTATAATGACACGAACAGCCTCACTGTATAATGACACACACGCACAACCCTACTGTATAATGACACACACAGCCCCACTGTATAGTGACACACACGCACAGCCCCACTGTATAATGACACGCACAGCCTCACTATCTAATCTCACGCGCACACGCACACTGTATAATCACACACACACAGGGCCGGACTGGGATAAATAAAAACAGCCCTGCCACACAAACCCCACCAGCCCACATACTTTAACATTCCCCATTCCCGATCAGTGAATTTTGCTATACTTTGTCCTGCCCTTCAACACTCCTCTTAAAGGCGTTATTTGAAGAGCCACATGTGAATGGCACCGCAGCGCGCATGATCGACCATGATCGACCACGGGCAGGTGCCGGGGACACCCTGGGGACGAGGAGAGCCCAGAGGATGGCAGAGGACTGAGGAGGACAGCGCCCAGTAACCACTCTGCAGAGGAGTCACAGCAGAGGCGCCATCTCCCTCACAGGGGACCAGCGCTCCTCCTGCCGCCCAGCAGTCTCTGCTCCAGAGCCGGGCGCCGCCTCCTCTTCCTTCATTAGCGTCCCCGGAGCCTGCGCTGTAAGTTTTAAGGGCAGCGCAAACTGCGCATGCCTGAAAAAAAACTTGCAGCACAGGCGTCAGGTACGCTAATGAAGGAAGAGGAGGCAGCGCCCGGCGTGCAGAGTACTGAGTGATGGCTGGGAGGCGTTTGTGTCGGGGCGTTTTTGTATCAATAAAGCTGTGTTTTCATATTTTTTTGGTGGGCCGGAGGAGGAGACGTATCACAAAAGAGGCGGACTCGGAATCGCAAAGCATGGTCGCCTCGGTACCAACGGGAGACGCGGCAGAACAGGAGACGCTAAGATCAGATCTATCACAGGCCACTGGTAAGTTGCAGATTATTAATCTTTCTAATTATGTTTTGTCGGAACATGAAATAGCCTTATTGGAAAAGGGCCTGTCTTTTTGCCCTACCAGTGTGCTTGATAAATTTACTTTCATCAAGGACGTCTATCTGTTTTGCAGACAGTTGACTTTTAAATTGCTTTATCATCGCCCCTCGGCCCTAGATGAATTGCCCATGGCTGACAGACTAGTTTTGAGGGATCTCTTGGATCTTCTGGATGAAGGTGATGAGTGCCAGCCCAGAAGAAGATTTACCGGTAGGCTACCCTCTCAAGCCACCCCCCCTTTTTCTTTGTTTCCAGCGGTACAAAGTGTTTTTAATGCCGTGTGTAGGGAGCTACATGAGCTTTAACTTGACCCAAATAAGGGGAGGAATATCAATCAGAAAGATCAGGCTGTTCTAGCTAAATTGGGCTCCAATAGAGACTTTGTCATCCGCGAAGCGGATAAGGGGGGCAACCTGGTCATTTGGCCGGTTGACCTCTATCTACAGGAAGCCATGCGCCAACTGGGGAATTCAGAGTGTTACCAGGTGCTTCCCTCTGATCCTACTTCTGTTTTTCAGGGCAAATTGGGCCGTTTACTAGAGGCTGCCTACACACGCAATATTATCAATAAACGGGAACAAGAATTTCTAACTAACCACCATCCCAGGATTCCCACCTTCTATATGCTTCCGAAGGTACATAAATCTTTACAGGCCCCTCCAGGTAGGCCTATAGTCTCCGGGATTGGTGGGTTACTTGAACGGCCGTGTGTTTACATTGATTTTTTTCTTCAGCCTCTAGTTGCGTCCCTCAAGTCGTACGTTAAGGACTCTACATTTCTGATCCTGCAACTTCAGAACCTTGAGATTCCACCAGGGGCGTGGCTTGTGACCTTGGATGTGGAGTTCCTGTACACGTGCATTGGGCACCAACTGGGTGTACGTGCTGTAGCTTTTTTCCTGGACTTAAACACCACAGAGGATCGAGGACACTATTCGTTTATTTTGGATCTATTGTTATTCATCTTGGATCAGAATTATTTTATTTTTGACCGTGTCTTCTACAGGCAAGTGAGGAGCACTGCTATGGGGGCTCGCGGTGCCCCGTCTTACGCCAACCTTTTTTTAGGTTGGTGGGAGGTCACTAGGGTGTTCTGCCTGGATCACTTCTCTGAACATGTCATGAAGTGGTTCCGTTATATTGATGACATTGTGTTTATCTGGACAGGCACCCTGGAACAATGCAAGGATTTTGTGAGTATTCTGAACGACAACCCCTTGAACATTCGCCTTACCTCACAATACTCTCAGACGGACATTGAGTTTTTGGATCTGAGGCTGAAAATGGAGGGCTCCAAAATCTTGACGACCCTATATCGGAAACCCACGGCTACCAACAGTCTGCTGCACTTTGAGAGTTTCCATCCTTTACATCTCAAAACAGGTATTCCCAAAGGTCAATTCTATAGGGTTAGGAGGAACTGCAGTGAACAAGGGGAGTTTACCACACATTCCCGTGAGCTCACTGCACGTTTTTGAAAGAGGGGCTATCCAAAACGGGTTGTCTCCCGGGCCTTTTCTGCGGCTAACAACAGTAATAGGGAGGACCTCCTTAAAGGCAGGACTAGGACCGCTGAAAAACCATTGGGAATTATTACTATCTTTAATAATCAGTGGCGTGATCTACGGGGCATTCTCTCTAAATATTGGGGTATTTTACAGAGTGAGCCAAAGCTTCTCCCCCACATTGCCCCACAACCCAACCTGGTAGCCAGGAGGGCTAGGAGTCTCAGGGACTGTTTAAGTCATAGCCATTTCCAACGGCCAGTTACGAAACTCCGTAGAGGGGTTAGGCTTATGGGGACCTTCCCGTGTGGAAACTGCAGTATTTGCCCATTTACCAGTCGTGATGAAAAGATTATGGTGCCTTCTTTGTTTCCACAGACTCCTACCAAGGCCTACTTTAATTGTAGGTCTCAGAATCTGGTTTACGCGTTGGTATGTCCATGCCCTAAAGTCTATGTGGGCCAAACCACACAGGAGCTCAGGAGACGTATACAGCAACACTTCTCCACTATTTCAACGGCTACAAGGGACAAGGCAAAAGGAAAAACTCTTACATCAGTGGCTGAGCATTTTTTGGCTGTACACAGTTCACGCTGGGCTGGCACGAAAATCCTGGGACTTGAAGCAGTACGAATGAACATGAGGGGCGGAAATGTTGCCCTTGAACTTTTGAAACGAGAATCCAAGTGGATCTTTGACCTGAACTCTGTTGTCCCTTGTGGCTTGAATGAAGATCTTCTGTTCACTGGCTTTTATAAACAATGAGTGGTTCCACTGTTAAGTGGGTGATATAACTGGCCAGTGAAATTTGGCCCGTTGTTTCGGCTCCTCTATGTACTCACCCATTCGAGCCAGGTGTTTATTCAGCTTATTGTGCTGTTATGGACCCTAGTTGGGCTTGTGCTCTATCTACATTTGGATCGATCATCATGGGGCTGTTTTGCCCTTGTTGGACTATACGGGGAACTTGTCATTTTTTTATTCATTTTTTTCATTCACTTTTTTCCTCAATGCGGGGCCCTTATGTTTGTATATTTCTATATTATTTTGTCACTGTTGTTTATCTGCTCCCTTTATCTTTATAATTTGCCCACATTTGCTAAGTGATCAGGTTTGTGCATGCGCTATTGTGTCTCGACGACTGATGACGGTGTGGATTCTTCCGCTTTGGGACGTCGGCGCCTTTATTTGTAGACGTATTTATAATGTCTATATACCACACAACTCATACTATGAGGAGGTATGTCTTCATTGATGTGCACATTCTACTTTTTGCTTCCCCTGTTTCTATGACTACTGGTAATTGCTCTTGCGCTAGTACGTTGGTCACTCTATATGTGTGGCCTTAACATCCGTGTGGAGTTCGCAAAATGTTTTTTGCAACGGCGTAGTCGTCTGCAGGAGCGAATATAATACGTGTGTATTCTGCAGTGCACTTTGCGTCCGTATGAGCGGGTATAGTTATATTTCTATGTGCATATTTTGTTTTGTTCCCCTTGTTTCTACATTTTGTACATTAGTATATTTGACTGCCTCTGCGCAAGCGCACTAATCACTTTCTAGGTACTGTCCCTATGACCGGGTTCGGTCTGCACTTTTTTGTATAAGGAAGCTAGTGTATTCATCTGTGGAGCTTCTATAATATTTTGCAGCGCTTAGTGCCTCTGCATTATACTGTGCACTTTGCGCTCCTATTGATGGATGTTTATATCAGTGTGTATGTTGTATTTGCTCCCTCCGCCTTCATACTTTGTCTAATATCGTTAGTGAGCGTCTTTGCGCAAGCGCACTAGCTTTTGTGTACGTGTTGCCTTGACGACCAGGAGCGGTGTGTATTCTTCTTCTCTTGGACGCTGGCGCATGCGCACTTACTACACGCCGGGCCCGGCGTCTGCGATCGCCATTTACACTTGCTCCATGCAGCTTGTCGCGCCGCTGCACAGCTGAGACTCGGTAAGTCGCTGATTCGCTTACATTTATAGCACAGGCAGACCATACAGGCTTTACCCCTGACGAAGCCACCAGAGCGTGGCGACACGCGTTGGGTGCCTGTAGCCCGCACGTTACCTGCAGTGGGTATGCACTCCTCTTCTACCCTGCTTGTTATCGGTGCCTTTGGTATATTGACATTTATGCACTTTATGCATTCTACTAGGGCGCACGGTCTGTTCATATGTGGGTACTAGACAACCTATATGTGCTCATTGGTGGTCTGAGTATATCTTAGTCCAATGACCGGCCTCTGAGCTCTTTCTCTAGCACCATTTTATTAGTGATCATTAGGCCATATTGACTCTATTGTGTCAGGCTGGTTTTGTTGTGCTTTTTTGCTTCCCCAGGTTCTGTTAACGCCTATGTACCTTAACATTTATTCAGGGCTTGTTGGGATTGCTTTAGGTTACTATCATGTTGTCAGTCAGGTCATTCTAACCTTTGGATGTGCTATTTTTTACCCTGTTCAGGTTCGTGCGGGCTTTTTGCCTTATTCTGGGCTTTAGTGTTCACGGGGTTACTGTTCACCCCTTTGTTTTTAAGGTTTTAGTGTGTTTTGCCGTCTGTACATGTTTTTGTATCAATAAAGCTGTGTTTTCATATTTTTTTGGTGGTGACTCCCTTTTGTAAGGCCTATCTGTTTTCTCTTTATATATGCGTGGTAGTCTTTAGGCCTGGTTTGAGTCCCACATACCGTGGTGCCCCCATTCCTTTCTTACTGTGTCGGGGGAAAAGACATTCCCCCCTGACAAACTACAGGTATGACAGGCAAATTCTAAAAACGATTATTTCAGCGTTGGAAGGGACCCGAACTAAAAGAGCCACCTTTACAGAATGCAGCATTAGTACTGCACAAGTTGGCTCTTTTAGTTAAAAACGCATTTGGGGGGGGGGGGGGGGTGACAGGGTCCCTTTAATACAGGTGCTCATTAGGATGGAATCACAGTAGCCAATGATACTTGGCTCTTGCTCTGCTGTGAGCATGAGCCAAGTGTCAGTGCTCCAATGCTCTCGCAGCACAGGTGTGGAGGAGACGGAGAAATTAATTAATTAATTTCTCCATCTCCTCAATGGTCTGAGTATCAGACTGCAACATCTGCTGAGAAAAAAAAAACGACTGCACATGGACAGCAAGTGAGAAGAGAATCATACCACTTTTGTGGAAGAAAATGGAACCGTTTTTTTTTATACGCTTTATTAGTCCATGTGGCAACATTTCACTTCCATATCAGAGAAATGTGCAGTTATGGATCCGAAACGTTGCCACATGGGCCAATAAAGAGTACGCTACTTTTCTCACAATTAATCAAAGTGATAGACAGATACACACATACATAATAAGAATAGATACTGAGAATAACACCATTTATGCAGGACAGTAGAAGTATATACTTGAGTATAAGTCGACCCAAGTATATGCCGAGGCACCTAATTTTGCCATAAAAAACAGGGAAAGCTTATTGAGTCAAGTATAAGCCAGGTATGCATTGTCCCCACATCCCGGTCCTTGTATCCATGGCTCCCCTGTCCATTTATAATGGCTCCTTATCCCCATCCTTGTATGCATGGCTCCTTATCCCCGTCCTTGTATACATGGCTCCTTATCCCCATCCTTGTATGCATGGCTCCTTATCCCCCATCCTTGTATACATGGCTCCTTATCCCCGTCCTTGCATGCATGGGCTTCTTATTCCCATTCTTTCTATGCATGGCTCCTTATCCCCGTCCTTGTATGCATGGCTCCTCATCCCCGTCTTTGTATGCATGGCTCCTTATCCCCGTCCTTGTGTGCATGGCTCCTCATCTCCATCCTTGTCTGCCTGGCTCCCACATCCCTGTCCTTGTGTGCATGGCTCCTTATCCCCGTCCTGATATGCATGGGCCTCTTATTCCCATTTTTGTATGCATAGCTTCTTATCCCCGTCCTTGGATGCATGGGCCTCCTATTCCCATTCTTGTATGCATGGCTCCTTATCCCCATTCTTGTATGCATGGCTCCTTTATTCAGACTCCAACCAAAGCAGAGTGGACCTCCTGAAATGCGGGGTGGTACTGAAAGAGGTACCCCAGCTTGGTAGACCCCGTTACACTGGTGGCAGTGAGCGGGATATGATACCCCTTCTACATGTGCATCTCACATGGAACCTGTTATACATACAGTCATGGCCAAAAGTATTGACACCCCTGCAATTCTGTCAGATAATACTCATTTTCTTCCTGAAAATAATTGCAAACACAAATTCTTTGGTATTATTATCTTCATTTAATTTGTCTCAAATGAAAAAAAAACACAAAAAAATTATCCTAAAGCCAAATTGGATATAATTCCACACCAAACATAAAAAGGGGGTGGACAAAAGTATTGGCACTGTTCAAAAATCATGTGATGGTTCTCTAATTTGGGGTAATTAACAGCACCTGTAACTTACCTGTGGCATCTAACAGGTGTTGGCAATGACTAAATCACACTTGCAGCCAGTTGACATGGATTAAAGTTGACTCAACCTCTGTCCTGTGTCCTTGTGTGTACCACATTGAGCATGGAGAAAAAAAAGACTAAAGAACTGTCTGAGGACTTGAGAAACCAAATTGTGAGGAAGCATGAGCAATCTCAAGGCTACAAGTCCATCTCCAAAGACCTGAATGTTCCTGTGTCTACCGTGCGCAGTGTCATCAAGAAGTTTAAAGCCCATGGCACTGTGGCTAACCTCCCTAGATGTGGACGGAAAAGAAAAATTGACAAGAGATTTCAACGCAAGATTGTGCGGATGTTGGATAAAGAACCTCGACTAACATCCAAACAAGTTCAAGCTGCCCTGCAGTCCGAGGGTGCATCAGTGTCAACCCGTACTATCCGTCGGCGTCTGAATGAAAAGGGACTGTATGGTAGGAGACCCAGGAAGACCCCACTTCTTACCCCGAGACATAAAAAAGCCAGGCTGGAGTTTGCCAAATTAAAATATAGGGAGTATAGCTCAGTGGTAGAGCATTTGACTGCAGATCAAGAGGTCCTTGGTTCAATTCCGAGTGCCACCTGTAGATACTTTTTGGATGGACAAATGTCTTTTTTCGGCCTTACTAACTATGTTACTATCAATTATTAGGTTCTGTAGAAGGACGTAGATCTGGGGATTTATTATGATGGAATATAGGCTGAACTGGATGGACAAATGTCTTTTTTCGGCCTTGCTAACTATGTTACTATGTTACCTGGAAAAGCCTAAAACGTTTTGGAAGAATGTTCTCTGGTCAGATGAGACAAAAGTAGAGCTTTTTGGGCAAAGGCATCAACATAGAGTTTACAGGAGAAAAAAAGAGGCATTCAAAGAAAAGAACACGGTCCCTACAGTCAAACATGGCGGAGGTTCCCTGATGTCTTTTGTCTGGCCCATTTTTGGAGTTTTGTGTGAAATGATCAATGTTTTGCTTTTTGCTTCATTCTCTTTTGTGCTTTTTCATTTCAGACAAATTAAATGAAGATAGTAATACCAAAGAATTTGTGATACATGTGTATACATGTACATATGTGTTTACATACATGTGTGTGTATATATATATATATACATACACACACACACACACACACTGCAGTGTCACCTATATAAGGTATATATGCATCAGTAGCAGTGTCACCTATATAAGATATAGACTGCCATACATACATAATAGTGATCATATACAGCAGTATCACCTATATAATGTATATATAGCAGTCTATACACATTATATAGGTGCAACTGCTGTATATACATTAAAAAAAATCATCTTGGGACTCACCCAGGCCCCTGAGATTGGGGGGGGGGGGGGAGGGAGGTCAGGAGGATGAAGAGCTGAGGTGGGTCAGGTCCTGTCCAGCGTCGGCGGTGAAGAGGATCCCAGGCATTGGTGAGCCATTTCTGGGGCGGCTGGGAGCAGGTAATTGTAGCCGGGGGCGGGGGGGGGGGGGGGGGGGTGCAATATCCATGGTACCTTCTTGGGCTATGAATATCAGCCTTTGTAGCTATAAATTATAGAGGGACCCCACATCATTTTTTTGGGGGTCCCCCTATTTTAAAAGCCAGTAAAGGCTAAATATACAGCTGCGGGCTGAGATTCATAGACTGGGAAGATCCATGGCTATTAACCCCTTCCCAGACTATAAACATTAGCCCCCAGTCGCTGGCTTTCCCACTCTGGAATTGAAAAAAATGATGTGGGGTCCCTCTATAATTTATAGCTACAAAGGCTGATATTCATAGCCCAAGAAGGTACTATTGCAATATCCATGGTACCTTCTTGGGCTATGAATATCAGCCTTTGTAGCTATAAATTATAGAGGGACCCCACATCATTTTTTGGGGGGTCCCCCTATTTTAAAAGCCAGTAAAGGCTAAATATACAGCTGCGGGCTGAGATTCATAGACTGGGAAGATCCATGGCTATTAACCCCTTCCCAGACTATAAACATTAGCCCCCAGTCGCTGGCTTTCCCACTCTGGAATTGAAAATTGCGCAGGAGCCCACACAATTTTTTTAAAATTAAACAGATATTGCATTTAAGGCCGGGGTCACACTTGCGAGAAACTCACCCGAGTCTCTCGCATCAATACCCGGCACTGACGCGGGCACTCGGGAGTGGAGCGTGCAGCAACATGTATTTCTATGTAGCTGAACGCTCCGATCCCGAGTGCTGGCAGCAGTGCCAGGCATTGAGGTGAGAGCCTCGTGCGAGTTTCTCGCAAGTGTGACCCCGGCCAATGCAGATTTTGTGTATGTCTTTATTTAACTCTTTAACCCCTTAATGACAGCCAATACGTCTTTTAAAGGGAACCTGTCACCTGAATTTGGCGGGACTGGTTTTGGGTCATGTGGGCGGAGTTTTTGGGTGTTTGATTCACCCTTTCCTTACCCGCTGGCTGCATGCTGGCTGCAATATTGGATTGAAGTTCATTCTCTGTCCTCCATAGTACACGCCTGCACAAGGCAAGATTGCTTTGCACAGGCGTGTACTATGGAGGACAGAGAATGAACTTCAATCCAATATTGCAGCCAGCATGCAGCCAGCGGGTAAGGAAAGGGTGAATCAAACACCCGA
Source organism: Ranitomeya imitator (assembly GCF_032444005.1). Taxonomy (NCBI): domain Eukaryota; kingdom Metazoa; phylum Chordata; class Amphibia; order Anura; family Dendrobatidae; genus Ranitomeya; species Ranitomeya imitator. Next base: position 640,116,563 of record NC_091283.1, on the reverse strand, counting down.
AAACTCCGCCCATATGACCCAAAACCAGTCCCGCCAAATTCAGGTGACAGAGTCCCTTTAACTGACCTGAGATATAAGAGAATAGTATCCCCATACAGATGACAATCCAGCAGCTGTCGGCTGTGCACTATAGCTGACAACTTGCTGCATCAGCCACGATCGGTGTTTGCACCGTCCAAATCTGTTTAACCCCTTAGATGCTGCTGTTAATAGTGACTACATCACTATAAATGGTTAACAGAGTGTGGGGGCTTCCTCTTTATCCCAATTGGTGCCCTCAGATCATGATTTTGTGGTCCTGATGTTTGCCGTGGCAATTCATGACCAAATAATGACCTTAGAGTCTGACGGCTGTAGTAATCTGTTCAGAAGTTAGTTAGTTTTGTGGTAAAAATACACATTTTCATTTCTGTGATACCACCTTGCATTAATTCTTGTAAAGCACCTGAAGGGTTAATAAACTACCTGACTGCAGTTTTTGATATGTCAGGTGGTGCGGTTTTTAAAATGGTATCACTTTTGGGGGGTTCCCAATATATGGGACCCCTAAAGTCACTTCAAACATGGATAAGTCCACAAAAAAATAAATTTAGTAAATTTCCTTGAAAAAATGAAAAATTGCCGCCAGGCCTCGACCAATCAGCGACGGGCACAGCATGGCGACGATGATGTCATAAAGGTTGCCTCGACCAATCAGCGATGGGCACAGTCTGCCGCAAATTCGCCTCGACCAATCAGCGACAGGCACAGTATCGACGTAGATGTCATAATGGTTGCCATGGCGATGATGATGTCATAAAGGTTGCCTCGACCAGTCAGCGACGGGCACAGTCTGCCGCGAATTCTGGAATCATCATTGTCCATATACTACGGGGACATGCATATTCTAGAATACCCGATGCATTAGAATCGGGCCACAATCTATTTTTTTATAAATAAACACAAAACATATTGACCTAAATTTACCATTATCATAAAGTATATTCTGTCACAAAAAAACAGTCTAAAAATCACTGGGATTTGTTGAAGCGTTGCAGAGTTATTACCACATAAAGTGACACTGGTCGGATTTCAAAAATTTGGCTCCGTCACTAAGGGGTTAAGTACCATTTTATTGTGTTTATTACTAAACATCGGGCTTGGTATTATCTACAGTATAGATATACACTCCCTGACAGAAGTTATGTCGCTTATCCATGTTATGTAAATAAAAGCTTATAACCTGATGTTAAATTCATCCATTGGTTGTGTAAATTAATCTTTTGAAAGCTGAAACCCTCTGAAATGTGGTTTAGGTTAAAAAAATAAATTGGCATCAATGCAGAAATATTGATCAGTTAATGGACACAGAATGGTCAGATTTTGTCAAGACAAATCTACAGCCTGCTAAATCGATGGATGCTGGAAAAGTGGCAGAAGGTGGATTTCTCTGATGAATCTTTAGTAGAATTACACCACAGCCGCCGCAAATACTGCAGGAGAACTACTCGAGCCCGTATGGATCCAAAATACATCGGGAAAACAGTTAAATTTGGTGGTGGAAAGATCATGGTCTGGGGTTACATTCAGTATGGGGGTGTGCGCAACATTTGCAAGGTGGAAGGCAATATCAATAGCCTAAAATATCAAGAAGTACTAGATACCTCTTATATTCCAAATCATAAAAGGGGCCAAATTCTGCAGCAGGATGGTGCTCCATCTCATATATCCATCTCTACAACAAAGTTCCTCCAGGCACGCCAGTGTCCATTAACTGATCAATATTTCTGCATTGATGATAAATTTTTCTTAACCTAAACCACATTTCGGAGGGTTTCAGCTTTCAAAAGAATAATTTATACAACCAATGGAAATACATAGTGGATGCTTTCCTGAAACGGAAAGTACTTGCAAGCAGCATAATACAAAGAATAGCAGGTTTACCCAGAATCCTTTGCAGTAGGTGGAGCTATGCAAATCATCTCTTTCCACCCCAGTCTAATCTACATTTAGCCCAACTTGGGTCTCTCCCTAAGGTGGCTAGCATGTATGTACAACCAATGGATGAATTTAACATCAGGTTCTAAAAGTTTTATTTACATAACATGGATAAGCAACATAACTTCTGTCAGGAAGTGTATCTATAGATATATCTATAGATAAATAGATAAATCTATCTATCTAGTGATAGATCTATCCATCTATAGATCTTTCTGTGTGTGTAAACATTATTCTTTAACCCCTTCACCCCAAAGCCTGTTTTCACCTAAGTGACAGGGCCAATTTTTACAATTCTGACCACTGTCACTTTATGAGGTCATAACTCTGAAACGCTTCAACGGATCCTGGTGATTCTCACACTGTTTTCTCGTGACATATTGTACTTCATGATAGTAGTAAAACTTCTTCGATATGACTTGCATTTATTTGTGAAAAAAACTAAAATTTGTCGGAAATTATGAAAATTTAGCAATTTTCAAACTCTTAGTTTTTATGCCCTTAAATTAGAGAGTTATATCACATAATATAGTTAATAAACAACATTTCCCACATGTCTGCTTTACATCAGCACAATTTTGGAAACATAATTTTTTTTTGTTAGGACGTTATAAGGGTTAAAAGTTGACCAGCGATTTCTCATTTTTGCAACAAAATTTGCAAAACCATTTTTTTTACGGACCACCTCACACTTGAAGTGACTTTGAGGGGTCTATATGACAGAAAATGCCCAAAAGTGACACCATTCTAAAAACTGCACCCCTCAAGGTACTCAAAACCACATTCAAAAAGTTTATTAACCCTTCAGGTGCTTCACAGGAATTTTTTGAATGTTTAAAACAATTGAACATTTAACTTTTTTTCACAAAATTTTTACTTCAGGTCCAATTTGTTTCATTTTACCAAGGGTAACAGGAGAAATTGGACCACAAAAGTCGTTGAACAATTTGTCCTGAGTACGCCGATACCCCATATGTGGGGGTAAACCACTGTTTGGGCACATGGCAGAGCTCGGAAGGGAAGGAGCGCCATTTGACTTTTCAATGCAAGATTTGCTGGAATTGAGATCGGAGCCCATGTCACGATTGGAGAGCCCCTGATGTGCCTAAACAGTGGAAACCCCCCACAAGTGACACCATTTTGGAAAGTAGACCCCCTAAGGAACTAATCTAGATGTGTGGTGAGCACTTTGAACCTCCAAGTGCTTCACAGAAGTTTATAATGTAGAGCCGTAAACAAATTTTATATTAATTTTCACAAAAAATGATCTTTTTGCCCCAAATTTTTTATTTTCCCAAGGGTAACAGGACAAATTGCACAACAACTTTTGGGGTCCAATTTATCCTGAGTACGCCGATACTTCATATATGGGGATAAACCACTGTTTGAGCGCATGGCAGAGCTCGGAAGGGAAGGAATGCCATTTGACTTTTCAATGCAAAATTGGCTGGAATTGAGATCGGACGCCATGTCGCATTTGGAGAGCCCCTGACGTGCCTTAACAGTGGAAACCCCCCACAAGTGACCCCATTTTGGAAAGAAGACCCCCTAAGGAACTTATCTAGATGTGTGGTGAGCACTTTTAACCCCCAATTGTTTCACTAAAGTTTAGAATGTAGCATTGTGAAAATTAAAAAATAATTTTTTCTTTCCACAAAAGGATGTTTTAGCCCGCAATTTTTTTTTCCCCAAGGGTAACAGGAGAAATTGGACCACAAATGTTATTGTCCAATTTGTCCTGAGTACGCTGATACCCCACATGTGGGGGGGAACCACCGTTTGAGTGCATGGCAGAGCTCGGAAGGGAAGGAGCACCGTTTGAAATGCAGACTTAGATGGAATGGACTGCAGGTGTCATGTTGCATTTGCAGAGCCCCTGATGTACCTAAACAGTAGAAACCCACCACAAGTGACCCCATATTGGAAACTAGACCCCCCAAGGAACTTATCTAGATGTGTTGTGAGAGCTTTGAACCAACAAGTGTTTCACTACAGTTTATAACGCAGAGCTGTGAAAATAAAAAATATTTTTTTTTCCACAAAAATGATATTTTATCCCCTATGTTTTTATTTTCCCAAGGGTAACAGGACAAATTGGACCCCAAAAGTTGTTGTCCAACTTGTCCTGAGAACGCTGATACCCCATATGTTGGGGGGAACCATTGTTTGAGCACACAGGAGAACGCGGAAGGGAAGTAGCACTGTTTTACTTTTTCAAAGCAGAATTGGCTGGAATTGAGATCGGACGCCATGTCGCGTTTGGAGAGCCCCTGATGTGCCTAAACAGTGGAAACCCCCAATTATAACTGAAACCCTAACCCCAACGGGAAAATGGAAATAAATACATTTTTTTACATTTTATTATTTTTCCCTAAGTAAGGGGGTGATGAAGGGGGGTTTGATTTACTTTTATAGCTTTTTTTGGCGGATTTTTATGATTGGCAGCTGTCACACACTAAAAGACGCTTTTTATTGCAAAAAATAGTTTTTGCATCACCACATTTTGAGAACTATAATTTATCCATATTTTGGCCCACAGAGTCATATGAGGTCTTGTTTTTTGCGGGACGAGTTGACGTTTTTATTGGTAACATTTTCGGGCAGATGACATTTTTTGATCGCTTTTTATTCCGATTTTTGGGAGGCGGAATGAACAAAAACCAGCAATTCCTGAATTTCTTTTAGGGGGGGCGTTTATACCGTTCCACGTGTGGTAAAATGGATAAAGCAGTCTTATTCTTCAGGTCAGTACGATTACAGCGATACCTCATTTATGTAATTTTTTTTTATGTTTTGGCGCTTTTACACAATAAAAACTATTTTATATAAAAAAATAATTGTTTTTGCATCGCATTATTCTGAGAGGTATAACTTTTTTATTTTTCTGCTGATGATGCTGTATGGCGGCTTTTTTTTTGCGGGACAAGATGACGTTTTCAGCGGTACCATGGTTATTTATATCCGTCATTTTGATCGCGTGTTATTCCACTTTTTGTTCGCCTGTATGATAATAAAGCAATGTTTTTTGCCTTGTTTTTTATTTATTTTTTTTGCGGTGTTCACTGAAGGGGTTAACTAGTGGGATAGTTTTATAGAGTGGGTCGTTACGGACGCGGCGATACCAAATATGTGTACATTTATTGTTTTTTTAATTTACATAAATAAATGGATTTATTGGGAAATGTTTTTTTTTTTTTATTTGGGGATTTTTTTTATTTTTTTTTTACATTCTATTTTTTTTTTTTTAACTTTCTAACATTGTCCCAGGGTGGGACATCTCTGTATTAGATCAGATCGTTGATCTGACACTGTGCATAGCACAGTGTCAGATCAACGATCTGACAGGCAGTTTAGCCGGCTTTCCAGCGCCTGCTCTCAGCAGGCGCCGGCTAGCCAGGTCATTTCACGACCCGGAAGGAGTCCGGCGGCCATCTTGGATCCAGGGACTCCTTCCGGGTCACCGGAGCAACGCGATCTCATTGCGTTGCTCCGGTGGGAGAGCGCAGGGAGCCCCCGTCCCTGCGCGATCCCCCTCTATGCCGCTGTCACTACTGACAGCGGCATCAGAGGGGTTAAATGCCCGCGATCGGCGATAGCGCCGATCGTGGGCATTGCTGTGGGGTGTCAGCTGTCATATACAGCTGACACCCGCACCCGATCACCGCGGCGCTCAGCGCGAGACCGCGGTGATCGGTGCGCCGTACTAGTACTGCTGCTGGCACAAATGCAGTGCCGGCAGCGCAGTACTAGTACGGCGCGTGGCGCGAAGGGGTTAATGGAATATGTAAATGAAGAGGTTGGATAAGAAATGACATCACAATTTTTTTTGTTCAATAGTAGATCTTTATTTAGCTTTCAAAAACTCATACAAATCTGCATGAAAAAAACGCAGAGGGAAAAAAAAAAGGAATAATCTGCACAGAAAATTCCACAGGTAAATCTGCAACGTGTGCACATACCCTTACTGAGGGAAGGAGGTTGTTGGCTAAAATTTAACGAAACATGACTCCATCTATCCTCCCTTCAATATAATGCAGTCATCCTGTTCCCTTTGCAGAAAAGTACCCCCAAAGTATGATGTTTCCCCCACAATGATTCACGGCTGGGACGGTGTTCTTGGGGGATCTACTCATCCTTCTTCCTCCAAACATGGCACGTGGAGTTTATACCAAAACGTTCCATTTTGGGTTTTCTGATCACATGACCTTCACCCATGCCTCCTCTGGATGATCCAGATGGTTAATGGAGAACTTAAAATGAGCCTGGACACGTGCTGGCATGAGCAGGGGGACCAGTACATTATGCCCAGCCGGTGCTTCTGGAGACACGCACCTGTAAATTAGATGGGCTCTCAGCACTATAGAAATTCCAAACATGTGGGCACTAAATGTGGTTTAGGCACACTGGGGCTCAGAAGGGAGGGGGCATTTGGATTTGGGAGCAGAGAATCTGAATTTCTTTTGGGGGCGAGGAGCCATTTTGATTTTTCAGAGCCTTTGTACTACCAATAACAAAGCCCACTATATTTCTGTTAACAGATGACAGACCCGAGGGAGGACTTGCTTTTTTGTGGATTGAGTTGAAGCTTTTATTGGGAACATTTTATATAATGTTTAGGATCACAGTTATCCCACACTCCACGCTGAGCACTTACTTTGGGGTTTCTATCTAAATCTGATTGACATGATTCAGATGAAACCCCTTGAGGGATCCATTCACTATAATGAGGCAGCAGTTATGTCTGGCCTCGGTCAAGTGGTGTCCTTTTCTGAAGTGCACAAAACTGTGGCTGACGGCACTTTTTTGCCCACCTAAAAAGACGGACACCCGCAGATCACAGGTCATATGGCGTCGACAGTGCCTTCATCTGCCTCATTATAAGGAATCTTCCACCAGAGGTTCCATCTGAATAATCTATTTCAGATTTACACGCAAACCCCGCGAGTGTAAGCGCTTAGCGCAGGATAAATGTGCGCCGAGCCTTACTACGATCTTTGGGAGGCAGAATGAAAAAAAAAAATCAACAGCATGTGAAGAATTGGTTTAAGTGTGGTATAAGTGATTAGGCGACTTTATTCTTCGGGTCGTTGTGATTACAGCGATACCAGATTTATATCGGGCATTTATGTTTGGCTGCTGTCATACACGCTTTTTATTGAGAAAACTAGTTTTGGCATCACCATATTTTGAGAGCTGTAATTTTTTCATATTTTGGCCGACAGTCATGTTATGGCTTGTTTTCTTTTGCAGGATGAGCTGACGTGTTTATTTGTACCAGTTTTGGGCACATGACTTTTTTTGATCGTTTTCTATTCCGATTTTTGGGAGACAGAATAAACAAAAAAAGAGCAATTCATTAATTTTTTTTTATACCATTCCGTGTGGTAAAATTGGTAAGGCAGCTTTAGTGTTTGGCGTTATGGACCTGGTGGTTAGGAGCACCCAGAACGACCTGATGGTTAAACTCACACAGGACAAGCTCTGGGAAGTGGGAGCTCTGCTGACCGCAAGCCCTAATCCTATCACACTAGAAATAGCCGTGGAGCGTACCTAACACGACCTAGATGCCTCTTCACAGCCTAAGAGCTAACTAGCCCCAGAGATAGAAAATAAAGCCTACCTTGCCTCAGAGAAATTCCCCAAAGGAAAAGGCAGCCCCCCACATATATTGACTGTGAGTAAAGATGAAAGTCACAAACACAGAAATGAAACAGGTTTCAGCAAAGGGAGGCCAGACTTACTAAACAGACTGAGGATAGGAAAGGTATCTTTGCGGTCAGCACAAAAAAACTACAAAAAGACTCACGGTGCGGAGGTGCCACTCTGCATCCCAGAGCTTCCAGCTAGCAAGGCAAAATCATGATAGCCAACTGGACAAGGAAACAATGAACAAATAATAACTAGCAGGGACTTAGCTTCTGCTGGAGTAGACAGGTCACCAGAAAGATCCAAGAGCGAACTGAACCAGTACAAGAACATTGACAGCTGGCATGGAGTAACGATCTGAGTGGAGTTAAATAGAACAGCCAGCCAAAGAATAAACTACGTCACCTGTGGAAGGAACCTCAGAAGCAGCAGCTCCACTCACAGCCACCAGAGGGAGTCCATGGACAGAACTCACCGAAGTACCATTCATGACCACAGGAGGGAGTTCGAAAACAGAATTCACAACAGTTTGTGTTATCAGTACCATTACAGCAACACCCAATTTTTTTTTTTTAATGTTTTGGCGCTTATAGCCAATAAAAACAATTTTATAGAAAAAATAATTATTGTTGCATCACTTTATTCTGAGAGCTATAACTTTTTTTATTTTTTCACTGATGGAGCTGTATGGGGGCTTGTTTTTTGCAGGACAAGATGACATTTTCAGCGGTACCAATTTTGTTTACAGGTCTTTGATTTTATTGCACTTTTTGTTCGGCGGTATGATGATAAAGCATTGTTTTTTCCTTTTTTTACGGTGTTCACTGAAGGTGTTAACTAGTGGGACAGTTATAGAGTGGGTCATTAAGGATGCGGTGATAAATATGTGTACTTTTATTGCTTATTTTTTAATTTACATAAATGCATCTATTAGAAAAAAAATGTTTTTGTTTTTTTTATTTGGGAATTTATAAAGGAACATTTTTACACTTTTTTTTTCTTTCACTTTTTACATTGTCCCATCACTGTATTGTGTCAGATCGCTGATCTGATACTCTGCACTGCAGAGTATCCCATCAGCATCTGACAAGCAGGGAAGGAGGCATGTCAGCATCTGCTCTCAGTAGGCGCACACAAGCCACCTTTTTTGCAGGACCATGCAGCCATCTTGGTGTCGGGGTCTCCATGGAGACCATCAGGACAACACGATCCCATCATGCCATCCTGATGGAAGCACAGGGAACTCATTCCCTGTGCGATGCTCATCTATGCCACTCTCAATAGTGACAGCGACATCAGATGGGTTTAATGCCCACGATTGGTGCTACCACCGATTGTGGGAGTTGTTGCAAGGTGTCAGCTCTCACACCCACACCCAACAGCATGAGGCCGCGAGATTGACGTGCCGTACCTGTGCTTCTGTTTGCGGGAACGCAGCTCCCTCAGAGCAGTACATGTACAGCGCATGTCAGGAAGAGGGTTAATCCGTGACAGTGTCGTTACTAACAGTAATGTTTGAGATTGTGGCCCCTGCTCTCTTCAGGTGGTGTAGTTGTGGGTTGTTTCCTGACCTTTCTCAGAATCATGTGTATACCACACGGTGAGATCTTGCATGGAGCCCAAGCAAATAATTGCACCGTTGTTGCATTCTCACAAAGTTGCTTACCTATTGTCCTGTAGCCCATCACAGCCCTGTGCAGGTCTACAACTTTGTCCAATGTGTCCTTACACCTCTTTGCCATGGTAGAGGTTAGAGTGTCATTATGTGGACAGGTGTCTTTTTTACAGGTTACCATTTCAAACAGGTACAGTTAACCCCTTAATGATCGCCGATACGCCTTTTAACGGCGACAGTTAAAGGGTACTTATTCCACAGCACCGCTTTTTAACGAGCTGAGAAATAAGGGTATAGCAACCCCCCCCCCCCCCCCCCAGCGTCAGAAAATGTCCTTGGAAGACAAGACCCCGGAGAACAAGATACGGGTCAGTTTTTACTGTTCCCAGTCTTGTGATAACCGTTATTTACCGAATAACGGTGATCGCAAAAAAGTCCCATTTCCCATTAATTTCTCTCTTCTCTGATATGATCTAGCATACCAGAGGAGAGAAATGGGGTCCCTCGAGCCCCACACAGTACCTCCGGTGTCCCTGGACCCACTGGCTCTATCCCCTGGCCCTTGGCATCTTCTTCCTGGAAGAAAATGGCGGGCGCATGCGCAGTGTGGCCACCGAGATCTGGCGGCCGGCACCTGCCAACAATACGAGATTTTTCCTATTGGTTCATTTTGATCACTGTGAGAGACCCTGTCACAGTGATCAAAATAAAAAACCTTAGTAAATCAAATCCCTCTTCATTACCCCCTTAGGTAATAATAATAAAAAAACTTTTTTTTACCATTTTTTGCAGTTAGGGTTGGGCTAGGGATACAATTGAGGTGTTGGGGTCAGGGTGAGGTTTTAGTTTTGATTGGGGTCAAGGATAGAGCTGTGTTAGGGTATGTTTCCACGTGCAGGAAACGCGTGTCTGACGCTGCATAGAGCCGCAGCGTCAGACACGCAGCGTCCAGATGTTACAGCATAGTGGAGGGGATTTAATGAAATCCCGTCTCCACTATGCGTGGTAACACGCACGCGGCGGCCCTGCGACTCCGGACATGCTGCGCGTCTTTTCAGATCGCAGCATGTCCGTATATCTTGCGGCGACGCTGCGTCGCCGCAAGATATAGCACAGGGCCCTATGCGATGGGTGCGATGATGCTGGATGTGTGCTGTGAACACATCCGTCATCATCGCGTCCCAGAAGGGGGCGGGGCTTAGCGCAGAGCGGCAAAGCCGCTCCGACGATACCGCCGGCCATCCTGAAAGTGGACACATACCCTTAGGGTTGGAGTTAGAATTGGGGGGTATTCACTGTTTAGGTACATCAGGAGTCTCCAAACGCGACATGGCGCCAGCCTTGTATTCCAGCCAATGTTGCAATCAAAAAGTCAAACGGCACTCCTTCCCTTCTGAGCCCTGCTATGCGCCCAAACAGTGGTTTTTCCCCACATACGGAGTATCGGCATACTCAGGAGAAATTGCACAGCAAGGTTTGTTGTCCATTTTCTCCTGATACCCTTGTAAAAATAAAAAAAATCTGGTTCCAAAGTATTTTTCTTGTGGAAAAAGTAAAAAATTATCATTTTTTCCTGACATTGTTTTAGTTCTTGTGAAGCATCTGAAGGGTTAATAAACTTCTTGGATGTGGTTTTGAGCAACTTGAGAGGTGCAGTTTTTATAATGGTATCACTTTGGGGTATTTTTTTGTCACATTGACCCCCCTAAGCGCACTTCAAATGTGAGGTTGTCCCTAAAAAAAAATAAAAAAAAAAAATATGGGTTTTGTAAATTTTGTTGAAAAAAAATGAGAAACCGCAGGTCAAATTTTAACTCGTATACCTTCCTAACAAGAAAAATTATGTTTCCAAAATTGTGCTGATGTAAAGTAGACAGTGGGAAATGTTATGTATCAACTATTTTACGGGACATGACTCTCTGATTTAAAGGTAAACTGTCACACCCCCCCCCCCCCATGCGTTTTTAACTAAAAGAGCCACTTGTGCAGCATTAATGCTGCATTCTGTTAAGGTGGCTCTTTTAGTTGGGGTCCTTGCCAACGCTGAACTAATAGTTTTTAGAATTTGCCTTTCCTACCAGTAGTTTGTCAGAGGGGCATGTCTTTTCACCCCGACACAAACGCTCCCAGCCATCACTCAGGGCCTCCGTACGCAGCCTCCACTTCCTTCATTAACGTTCCCAACGCCTGCGCTGTAAGTTTTTTTTTCAGGAATGCGCAGTTTGCGCTGCCCTTCGACTCCCATCACATGATGGGAACTTACAGCGCAGGCGTCGGGGACGTTAATGAAGTAAGTGGAGGCGGCGCTCAGAGACCCTGAGTGATGGCTGGGAGGCGTTTGTGTCAGGGGGGAAAAAAAGACATGCCCCCGACAAACTACAGGTAGGAAAAGCAAATTCTAAAAACTAATAGTTCAGCGTTGGCAGGGACTCCAACTAAAAGAGCTACCTTGACAGAATGCAGCATTAGTGCTGCACAAGTTGGCTCTTTTAGTTAAAAATGCCTGGGGGGGGGGAATGACAGGTTTCCTTTAAAGGGAACCTGCCATCCCCAAAATTGAAGGTGAGCTGTAATGCTGTAGATAAGCCCCCGATGTATCCTGAAAGATGAGAAAAAGAGGTTAGATTACACTCACCTGGGCGGGTGGGCGGTCCGATCCGATGGGTGTCGCGGTCCGGGGCCTCCCATCTTCTTACGATGATGGCCTCTTCTGGTCTTTACGCTGCGGCTCCAGTGCAGGTGTACTTTGTCTGCACTGTTGAGGGCAGAGCAAAGTACTGCAGTGCGCAGGCGCCGGGAAAAGTCAGAGAGGCCCGGCTCCTGCGCACTGCAGTGCTTTGCTCTGCCCTCAACAGGACAAAGTACGCCTGGCCGGAGCGTGAAGACAAGAAGAGGACGTCACCGTAAGAAGATGGGAGGTCCTGGACCGGACCGCAGCGGGACCGCCCCTGGGTGAGTATAATCTAACCTCTTTTTCGCATCTTCCAGGATAATAATAATAATCTTTATTTTTATATAGCGCTAACATATTCCGCAGCGCTTTACATTTTGCACACATTATCATCACTGTCCCCGATAGGGAATTTAGATTGTGAGCCCTATCAGTATGTCTTTGGAATGTGGGAGGAAACCGGAGTACCCGGAGGAAACCCACGCAAACACGGAGAGAACATACAAACTCTTTGCAGATGTTGTCCTTGGTGGGGTTTGAACCCAGGACTCCAGCGCTGCAAGGCTGCTGTGCTATCCACTGAGCCACCGTGCCGCCCTAGGATACATCGTGGGCTTATTTACAGCATTACAGAATGCTGTAGATAAGCCCCTGATGCCAGTGGGCTTAGCTCACCTTCGGGGGTGACAGGTTCCCTTTAATGCCACAAAAATTAAAAGTTTGAAAATTGTAAAATTTTCAAATTTTTTGCCAAATTTCCACTTTTTTCATAAATAAACTCAAGTCAGATCGAAGAAATTTTTGCCACTAACATAAAGTACAATATGTCACGAAAAAATCTCAGAATCAGTGGGATCCGTTCCATAGCTAATACCTCATAAAGTGACAGTGGCCAGAATTGTGAAAATTGGCTTCGTCATTAAGGACAAAATTGGCTTTATCCCTAAGGAGTTAATTCAGGTAATGAATGCAGAGTAGGAGGGCTTCTTATAGTAAAACAAACAGGTCTGTGAGAGCTAGAATTCTTGCTGGTGGGTAGGTGATCAAATACTTATTTTCATGCAATAAAATGCAATTTCATTATATAAAAATCATACAATGCGATTTTTTTAGGTTTTATTATTTTTAGATTCTGTCTCTCACAGTTGAATTGTACCCAAGATAAAAATTACAGACCTCTCCATTCTTTGTAGGTAGGAAAACTTGCAAAATCGGCAGAGTATAAAATACTTATTTTCCCCACTGTATCTCTCATTGACAGTCTTAGCATGACTGCGTGCATCGAACAGGAGCACCCACTGGACTCATATACTTACAATTTCAATGCATACAGGCAAGTTTTATTCAAATTATTCCCACAAAAATGTGTATCAGTCTGACCAGTTCCATAAGCTAGATCATCCTGCCCGCAGATCTGAAACAGTTTTCAAATTGGCAGGTTCACTTTAAGGTAATTGATTATGAAATAGTTATTCGATGTTTTGGACATCATATCTCTACCTCCTGATGGAATGAATATTCTTTCATTATCTGTGAGTCATTATGTGCTCAACAAGAGCAGTGTTCTCTCTAAATTCTTCCCCACACACAGCATGACAGTGTCTGTTCTTCAGAATAAGTGGATTGAGGTCTCTCAAACTGTGTCTCGTAATCAAAAAGCTCCCCACTTTCTGGAAAAGACTTGACTAACTTCTTGATGTGAACTTGATTATGTTTAGCAAAATATTTTCCCCATTCTGGACAGGAGAACATTTTTTTCTCAAAGTGAAATCTCTGATGTGAGACCATGGAACATTTTTTATCAAATTGCTTCCCACATTCAGGCCATTTAAATGGTTTCTGAATAAAAATAGAACTCGGCACTCAACTTAGTGTAAAGATTGTTGGTGATTTTATTCTATCCCAAACAGTAGCATTACAAAACGTTTCGGTCCATACAAAAGACCTTCGTCAGTTGCGTACTGAAGGTTGTGATACAAATACTATGGCCAACCACAGGACAATAATTTTAGAACAATTTTTTATTTATATAGCGCCAACATATTCTGCAGCGCTTTTAAATTAAGCGGGGATAGCCTCTTGGCATTCACCATGGCGCTATGTTGTAGTCAGATATACTAGGTAACAGGAGGGTGGATGCAGTCTCAGTTGTAGCTGCTGACACGGTATATCTGACTACAACCTAGCCTCTTGGCATTCACCATAGTGTTATCCTGTGGTTGGCCATAGTATTTGTATCACAACCCTAAGTACGCAACTGACAAAGGTCTTTTGTATGGACCGAAACATTTTGTAATGCTACTGTTTGGGATAGAATACAATCACCAACAATCTTTTCACTAAGTTGAGTGCCGGTTTCTATTTTTATTCATTACGGTTTGGGAACCTACCAGAGCACCATTAGTCAGCTCTGCACACATTTTCTCTGAACAATAATTTAAATGGGTTCTGTCCTGTGTGGGTGGACTGGAAGTAGGAGATCTTTGTACTGCTTGAAAAATTGATTGCACTCAGAACATGACTAGGTATTACTTGATTTGTGAAACCTTTCATGTTTAAGAAATTGTGCCTTTTGTGAAAAAGACTTTCCACATTCAGTACAAGAAAATATTTTTTCAGATGTATGACTGGCTTGATGTCTGATAAGTTGCGTGTAGTGAACAAAAAGCTCTGCACACTCAGAACACGAGTATGGTTTCTCTCCAGTGTGGACTCTCTGGTGTTTAATAAGATTTGAGCTTGTACTAAAGTACTTCCCACATTGAGAACAGTGGAATGGCTTCTCACCAGTATGGACTCTCTGGTGGATTGTAAGAGTCGTTTTCCTATTAAAACTTTTTCCACATTCGGAACAAACATACGGCTTCTCTCCGGTATGGCTCATCAGGTGTATGGCAAGGTGGACGTATTGGTTGAAGCACTTGCTACATTCAGGACATGTAAAAGGTTTTTCGCCTGTGTGAGTTCTTTCATGTATAAGAAGCTGAGACTGGTAGGAAAAGCATTTCCCACAATGAGAACATACATGGGCCTTCTTTCCTCTATGAATTGTCATATGTTCTTCAAAGTTTAACTTTTTGGTAAAACATGCCTCACACTCCAGGCACTTGAAAGAAAAGTCTGCTGACTGAGCTTCCTTGTGGTTGGTGTAAACAGAATGATTAGAATTTTGACTAAACTCAACATTTTTTTCTTGTAACCCCACCCCTTTGTGCAGATGTTGGAAACCAACTTTCACTGGAGGTTGTTCTTTGGTGTTGTAATGGCCTGTGAAATCTGCATCCTCACATGAATCGGTTTTCTCATCATCAAAACTAGAAGACTTTTCCTGTATGTGATCTGTAGGTGGATGACTTTTCATGTCCATGAGTTGTCTTCCACTGTGGAAGACGAATTCTTCCTTAAGATGAGTAGATGGACAGTTCTGTGTATTACCTAAGCGAGTACAAATTTCAGAATGTTTGATGGTTATGTCGCAGGAAAGTTGTTCCTCTTTAACATCAGTAGATAGATAGTGTACTGTATGATCCAACATAGTACAAATAGTCAGGTCTGAAAGGTTTCCTTGATCATACGAGTGTGGTTCCTTCTTAATACTTAAAGATGAATGGTGTGTAGGATCTGTGTGTTTAAATGTATTGGTCACCGCTAAGTGTTCATCTTCGTGAGATTGTGGTTCCTTCTTAATATTAGCAGAGAGATACGGTGTACAATCTATGATTGAATACGTGTTAGTAATGTTTCCACCATCAGATGGTTCTGGTTCCTCTTTGATATGAGTAAGTGGATACTGTTGATTATCGTCTTCAAATATATTACTTTCAGGGCATGTCATAGGCCCACCCTTGAAGAAGTCTGAGTTTTGGTGAGTAGATGAACGCAGTGGTGTATGGCATGAGTGTATACAAGTGTTGGTGCAGGTGATGTTTCCTCTATCAGTAGAGCCTCGTTCCTCATCTATACAAGAAGGCAAGCGTTGTATATGGTCTTTGGATTGATAACGGACTTTGTTTATCACCTGTTCGTCACAAAAGACTGGCTCTTTCTTTATATAAGTAGATGTATAATGTTGTATAGGACCTGTGGATGTACACTTAGGTGAGCAAATTACATTATTTTCTTCATAGGAGTATGGTTCTTCCTTCATATGAGTTAATGGATACTGTTGTGTATTACGTGGAGGAACAAAAATGTTAGTTTCACCAAGATGACTTCCACCACATGACACAGGTTCCTCTTTGATAAAAGTGACTTCATATTCAAGAACAGAATCTTTAAGTTTACCTGTTGAGAAAATAATCAATAAATTGTATAGACATTAGATAACGTATCATCTTGCCAATCACTTTTATATATAATCAACTATACAGGGAACGATTTGCACAAATATCTACATGTACAGTGCCTTGCGAAAGTATTCGGCTCCCTGGAACTTTTCAAACGTTTCCCACATATCATGCTTCAAACATAAAGATACCAAATTTTTGGTGAAGAATCAACAAAAAGTGGAACACAATTGTCAAGTTTAACAAAATTTAATTGGTTATTTTAAATTTTTGTGGAAAATCTAAAACTGAAAAAAGTGGGGCGTGCAATATTATTCGGCCCTTTACTTTCAGTGCAGCAAACTCACTCCAGAAATTCATTGTGGATCTCTAAATGATAGAATGTTGTCCTAAATGCCTAATGATGATAAATATAATCCACCTGTGTGTAATCAAGTCTCTGTATAAATGCACAAGCTCTGTG
Source organism: Ranitomeya imitator (assembly GCF_032444005.1). NCBI lineage: Eukaryota > Metazoa > Chordata > Amphibia > Anura > Dendrobatidae > Ranitomeya > Ranitomeya imitator. Next base: position 640,099,905 of record NC_091283.1, on the reverse strand, counting down.
ATAGTCTCAGTGTTCTGTTTGAAGCACAGAGAGCATCATGAAGACCAAGGAACAAAACAGGCAGGTTCGTGATACTGTTGTGGAGAAGTTTAAAGCCGGATTTGGATACAAAATTATTTCCAAAACTTTAGACATCCCAAGGAGCACTGTGCAAGAAAGCATATTGAAATGGAAGGAGTATCATACCACTGCAAATCTACCAAGACGCAGCCGTCTCTCTAAACTTTCATCTCAAACAACGAGAAGACTGATCAGAGATGCAGCCAAGAGGCCCATGATCACTCTGGATGAACTGCAGAGATCTACAGCTGAGGTGGGACGGTCTGTCCATAGTGTGGAGTAGGAAACTGGCTATTAGGAGCAGTGCCTAGTAAAAAGACTATAAACATAAGGATGAATGACCTCAGGGAGATCAAAGCATCCAACACCGCGGAGACACCATCACGTGTTTCTCAACGCAGTGATCCAGAACACTGCCCCCATCCCTTATGGGAAATATGCAAATGCATGTAGAAAAGCCACGGATTCACCATCACGTGTTTCTCAACGCAAGCAATAAATAGCCAGGTCTTTCACCGGGAAGCAACTGAGGAGGGGCAAATACCCTGAAACAGCTGTCTGTGGATGGATACCATGTTTTGGCATAGGTGGTTTTCCTTTTTGGATGCTGCCCTTCCCGTGGTTGTTCCTTCCCGGTGAAAGACCTGGCTATATATTGCTTGTGTTGAGAAACACGTGATGGTGTCTCTGCGGCTTTTCTACATGCATTTGCATATTTCCCATAAGGGATGGGGGCAGTGTTCTGGATCACTGCGTTGAGAAACACGTGATGGTGTCTCCGCGGTGTTGGATATTTTGATATCCCAGAGGTCATTCATCCTTATGTTTATGGTCTGTCCATAGGACACTTCACAAATCTGGCCTTTATGTAAGAGTGGCAAGAAGAAAGCCATTTTTCAAAGATATCTATAAAAAGTGTTGTTTAAACTTTGCAGCAAGCCACCTGGGAGACTCACCAAACATGTGGAAGAATGTGCTCTGGTCAGATGAAACCAAAATAGAACTTTTTGGCAACAATGTCAAACGATATGTTTGGCATAAAGGCAACACAGCTCATCACCCTGAACACACCATCCCTACTGTCAAACATGGTGGTGGCAGCATCATGGTTTGGGCCTGCTTTTCTTCAGCAGGGACAGGGAAGATGGTTAAAATTTATGGGAAGATGGATGGAGCCAAATACAGGACCATTCTTGAAGAAAATCTGCTGGAGTCTGCAAAAGACCTGAGACTGGGACAGAGATTTGTCTTCCAACAAGACAATGATCCCAAACATAAAGCAAAATCTACAATGGAATGGTTCACAAATAAATGTATCCAGGTGTCAGAATGGCCAAGTCAAAGTCCAGACCTCAATCCAATCGAGAATCTGTGGAAAGAGCTGAAAACTGCTGTTCACAAATGATCTCCATCAAACCTCACTGAGCTCGAGCTGTTTGCTAAGAAAGAATGAGCAAGAATTTCAGTCTCTCGATGTAAAAAACTGATAGACATCAAGTGACTTGCAGCTGTAATCGCAGCAAAAGGTGGTGCAACAAAGTATTAAGTTGAAGGGGCCCAATAATATAGAACGCCCCACTGTTCAGTTTTTGATCTTCCACAAAAATTTAAAATATCCAATACATTTCGTTAAACTTCACAATTGTGTTTCACTTGTTGTTGATTCTTCACCAAAAATTTACATTTGGTATCTTTATGTTTGAAGCATGATATGTGGGAAAAGGTTGAAAAGTTCCAGGGAGCCGAATACTTTCCCAAGGCACTGTAGCAGAGAATACAGACATGGACATAACAAAAGGTACAGATATGTGAAATTTGTATGGTGATGGATAGCAAAATATCTTACATAGAGATTTGAGGGACTGGTCACTTTCTACCATGATGACTTCTTTCTTGTGTCTCTTCAATGTATTCGACCCTGTAGAAAAAAAACATTTAAGATCCTGACGCCCACAATGCAGACTAATTAAACTTTTGAAGTATAACTAGTAGCACTCACCTCTCCAATTAGCAACTCAATGCTGTTTTTAGACAGTTCTAGGCTCTTTGGCTCAGGTTTTCCCTAATTTTCTTGAGTTTGCTGGAGACTGTATGATGCTCCTACATACAAAGAAATATCACAAATTACGATTGCCTGCAGTACAACTATAAATCTCTGATCACAAATATGGACACTTGGCTAAGCAAAGAATCTTCAGTGGCGGCTGTAAAGATCTCACAGGAGGAGATCAGGGATGAGGCACCTGTTCTCAGGAGAGTCAGGTAGCCCCCATACACAATATACCGTAATTATCGGACTATAAGACGCACCGGACCATAAGATGCATGTAGGTTTTAGAAGAGGAAATTAGTGGAAACAAATTGAAGCAAAAAATGTGGTCAATTCTATACTTAATATCCCCTATCCTGGTATATATGGTCCCGTCATCCCCATCCTGATACATATTGCCCCCTCATCCCTACCCTGATACGCATGGGCCCCTTATAACTATCCTAGTATGGACGGCCCCCATCTCGTCCTAATATGCATGGCCTTATCCCTATCCTTGTATGCAGGGTTCCCATCCCTATCCTGGTATGCAGGGCCCCATGCCTATCCTTGCATGCAGGGTCCCCATCTCGTCCTAGTATGCATGGCCCCATCCCTATCCTGATATGCAGGGCCCCCATCTCGGCCTAGTATGAATGGTCTCATCCCTATTCTGGTATGATTGCCCTCCCCCATCCAAGTCCTGGTATGCATATTCCTGTCCCTGCAGCTGAAAAACAGCCCCATGTTTCACTGGTGGGGTTGTATTGGGCAGGGGATGAGCAGTGCCTGGTTTTCTCCACACATAAGGCTTAGAATTATCACCAAAAGGTCTATCTTTGTCTCATCAGACCAGAGAATCTTATTTCTCATAGTCTGGGAGGTCCTTCATGTGTTTTTTTTTTTTAGCAAACTCTAGGTGGGCTTTCATATGTCTTGCACTGAGGAGATGCTTCCGTCGGGCCACTTTGCCATAGAGGCCCAACTGGTGGAGGGCTGCAGTGATAGTTGACTTTGTGGAACTTCCTCCCATCTCCCTACTGCATCTCTGGAGTTCAGCCGCAGTGATCTTGGGGTTCTTCTTTACCTCTCTCACCAAGGCTCTTCTCCCACAATTGCTCAGTTTGGCTGGAAGGCCAGGTCTAGGAAGACTTCTGGTGGTCAAAATTTCTTCCATTTAATAATTATGGAGGCCACTGTGCTCTTAGGAACATTGAGTACTGCAGAAATTCTTTTGTAACCTTGGCCAGATCTGTGCCTTGCCACAAATCTGTGTCTGAGCTCCTTGGCCAGTTCCTTTGACTTCATGATTCTCATTTGGTCTGACATGCACTGTGAGGTCTTATATAGACAGGTGTGTGCCTTTACAAATCAAGTCCTATCAGTTTAATTAAACACAGATGGACTCCAATGAAGTAGAACCATCTGAAGGAGGATCACACGGAAATGGACAGCATGTGACTTAAATATGAGTGTCTGAGCAAAGGGACTGAATGCTTATGACCATGTGATTTTTTTTTTCTATTAAACTTGCAAACCTTTCTAAATTTCTGTTTTTTTCAGTCAAGTTGGGGTGCAGAGTATACATTAATGTGAAAAAAAATGAACATTTTTGAATTTACCAAATGGCTGCAATGAAACAAAAGGGGTCTGAATACTTCCGTACCCACTGTATCTCTGTGATTTAAGGACACAAAAATAAAAAGTTTGAAAATTGCGAAATTTGAGCCAAATTTCTGATTTTTTCACAAATAAATGCAAGTCATATCAAAGAAATTTTACCACTTATGAAATACAACTAGATGGTGGCCCGATTCTAACGCATCGGGTATTCTAGAATATGCATGTCCACGTAATATATTGCCCAGCCACGTAGTATATTGCCCAGTCACGTAGCATATTGCCCAGCCACGTAGCATATTGCCCAGCCACGTAGCATATTGCCCAGCCACGTAGCATATTGCCCAGCCACGTAGCATATTGCCCAGCCACGTAATATATTGCGCAGCGACGGAGTATACAGCACAGAGCCACGTAGTATATTGCCCAGCCACGTAGTATATTGGCCAGTCACGTAGTATATTGCACAGCCACGTAGTATATTGGCCAGCCACGTAGTATATTGCACAGCGACGGAGTATACAGCACAGAGCCACGTAGTATAGAGACTTAAAATAAAAAATAAACATATACTCACCTTCCGAAGGCCCGTTGAAGTCCTGCTATACTCACCATCCGCCGCCTTTCCCGCTCCTCAGGACGCTCCGGTGACCGCTCCACATTGCAAGCGGCAGCTTCTGGTCCCAGGGCTGGTATGAGCGCAGTACCTGTGATGATGTCGCGGTCACATGACCGTGACGTCATGGCAGGTCCTTGTCGCAAACAATCCTTGCCACCGGAACCTGCCGCTTGCATGGAGCGGTCACCGGAGCGTCCCGAGGAGCGGGAAAGGCGGCGGATGGTGAGTATAGCAGTTTTTTATTGTTTCTTTTATTATTTTTAACATGACATATTTTTACTATTGATGCTACATAGGCAGCATCAATAGTAAATAGTTGGGGACACAAAGGGTTAATGGCAGCTGTAACGGAGTGCGTTACACCGCGACCAGTTACCGCTGCCATTAACCCTGTGTGAGTGGTGACTGGAGGGGATTCTGGAGCGGGCGCCGGGCACTGACTGCAGGGGAGTAGGGGAGGGACTAATCGGACTGTGCCTGTCGCTGATTGGTCGCGGCAGCCATGACAGCCAGCTGCCGAGACCAATCAGTGACGTGGGATTTCCGGGACAGAAAGATGGAAGTACCCCTTAGACAATTATATATATAGATGTTACGGAAAACAGTCTCAGAATCAGTGGGTTATTTAGAAGCGTTCCAGAGTTATTACCATAAAGGGACGATGGTCAGAAATGTAAAATTTGGCCTGGTCATGAAGGTGAAAACAGGCTCAGGGGTGAAGGGGTTAATGAGCATAAGTAGCTTTATTATGTCCCTTATTAACCCACTGAACACAATCACCAGGGCTAGATATACAAGTACAATGAGAGTCTCCGCTATGGATACACTAATTATTAAAGGGGTTGTCTACTGCTAGAACAACCCCTTCTTAAACTAAATGTTCAGCCCCAATGAAATAAACCTATACTCCCCTCCCATGCCAGCGTCGTCCCAGCACTCGAAGACTGGGGCGGTGATGCACTGGAGTAACATGTGAAGCCCAGACCCCAATCAGCACTGGCGTCACAGCCTCTGAAAAAAAAACAAATAAACAAAAAAAATAAAATAATAATGAACATGAAAAGAAAGTCTGAGATCAGCTGCAGCCCTAGTTTTCTCTTGATGCCTGTTTGTAAGAAGGCAGATACAGCGATGCCAGCTGTGATTGTACACCGGCGTCACAAAACCGCATCACAACACTGGGGAGAGCGAATGCAGACACCGCAGGAACGGCGCCGGCACGGAAGGCGAGTATAGGCTTTATTGTTTTATCAGGGTTGAACATTTAATTTAAGAAGACATTGTCCTAGCAGTGGACAACCCCTTTAAATATCCAGAGTTGAAAGGGGTTGTCTGATAGTCATTTTTTTTAAAAAAGGTATTGATTAAAAATAGGTAATAAGTAGTTAGGGCTCATTCAGATAAGTATACTGCCATCGATAGAAAAATCGGAATTTACAGATACAGTGCCATAATTATTAACATAGGAAACTATTTTGATTATGTACATCGTAAAATGTTGATGTATAAATACGGATCTCACATGGATTTAGAATACAAACAATCGTCTGAGCTCATCCTGTGGCCACGGTCACACGTTCAGTATTTGGACAGTATTTTACCTCAGTATCTGTAGCCAAAACCAGGAGTGGGTGATAAATACAGAAATGGTGACGTGATTCTAGTATACTTTTCCTCTGATTGTTCCTCGCCTGGTTTTGGCTTACAGATACTGATGTAAAAAACTCAACATGAGCACGTGGCCTTAAATTCTCCTTCCAGCGCCTCCGAAGATTGGAACAGGTTACTCAGGAGGTCTGCGCCAGCTCCAGAAATGGATGTTTCTCTGATGATGCGCTTTTCTAGTTACTTGACTACTGCATCTAATTATAGAGATTCTGTGACATCTCAATGAGGCAGACAGTGCTTCCAGAGCTCACAGAGTTCTGGAGTGGCCTTGCTGGATCCGTGGGGGCACTGAAAGGTGTGAAATAGGCCCAGGTCAACTAGAGTTTGGGCTCATTCAGACGACTATTATAGGGCTTACATAGGTAGACAGTGTTCAATCAAAAGTGAAGCTTATTCCGCCATACATAAGCACAACGTTTCAACCTATTAGAGGCCTTTATCATGCACTAACACTAAGGGTGGAGTTATATAGTATGGTTTACAAACATGCACCAAACACTACAGAGATCCAACCTCCTCATGCAAAATACATCAAATATATATACAACTTAATATAAAAAGCAATCTCTCAGCTAGTGATAAAAACTAGTAGCAAAATTTAAAACATGAGAAATTCTTCATACAAAAGTGTGAAGGATGACACCAGAAAGATCATGCAGAATCCCGCTGCTGCTGCCACTTATGAAAGATCCTCACCTCACCACTCCGCCTGACGTCATTATTACATTAGCAGGATTCACGTGGTAAAGTCTCTCCACTTGTACCAACGTGACGTCCCCAGCCCGTGGTGACAAGTAAGGTCAGATTAATAGTATTACACAGACACCCCCTGTCCACATGGGCCCAGGAAGGCACAGGAAGGGAGAGGAGGTGGCCCACACAGTCACTGACATGGCACCACACTCCCCCACAACCCTGGCAGGCTGAGAGGCCTCTTTCACTAGCCCCAGTGAAACAGGACCTTATCAGCCCGGTAGAACTGCCACCAGTTCCTCGTTCGATACAAATCTGGTTCGTTAACAGGAATTATATTGGTCCAGAAACCAGTCCCGATAGCAAGGGGAATTAAACTGAGAAACGGACGTGTGGATTTATGGATGGAGATAAAAGAACAGCCCAAGGTTAAATTATATATTTAATTGCCTTAAGGGAACATTAGACAATACACTATATACACGATGGTTATGCATATATAATGGTCAGATATGCAAATACAGGGTATAGTACAAAAGTTATAAATAAGAATATGTAAGTCAGTTACCAGAGGATAAAAGGCCTGGCTTGCGGGGGAGGGGCAGCCACTAAGGAGGCTTGTAGGCCCCTCTGTTCCTTGACTTCTTCCCACACTATATGTTTCTGCAATCTTCATGTCACGCCGTTCTGTCTTTATCTGGGTTTCGGCATGACATTGCATGTCTTTGCTTTAACCCTTTGCTCTTTTCCCCCTAATTGAGCTGGGATACTGTTGGCTGTTACCTGTATGGAGCCTTCTCAGTTCCCTGCTCTGCTGTGTAGCCGTACATGGGTGGTTAGGTCTGTGCTCTGCTGCATGACCATCCGCATGTGCGGTCCCTGGTTGCCGCTGTGGAAGCTGTCCGAGGGTTGCGAGGTCATTTGCAGCTGGTGCATGACGTTCCACGTGTCTGGGCGTGCAGTCGCTGCCAGGTGCCCTCAGCCTCAGTTCCTGCACTGATTGTGCTGTAATGGTTTCTGTTTGTGCTAAGGGCGTGCACAGCCACACCTCCCCTGCTTTTATCAGGGTTAGTGTGTGTACATGAAATGCTGTCCCCAGCCAATTCCTGAGGGGCAGTTCCTATATAAAGTTCCCCTGCCCTATGGGCATGGCCTGAGCTACTCACAAAGCTCCTAAACTTTGCTGTGTGTTTTTGTGTTCCTGCACCTCTCCTGTCTATGTTTTGGAACCAAAGTCCTTGCCTTGATTTCTGTTTTGTCTTGTTCTGGCGCTTGTCCTGGAGGCGGTATATCCAGACCTGAATCCTTGATCCTGTACCTGACCCTGTCTGAACTGTGTCTGCTGTGTTATGTTCCTGGAATCCCTCTGTGTCTGGAGCCTTGCACCCAGTGACTGAGTCTCTTGTTACCGGTGTTTCTGCTGAGCATCAGCTACTCTGTGCTCTGGCTACCATATGGTGCTAGCTCCTGGCAGGCCCAGCAATCCTGCGGTTCTAGCACCATCCCGCTTGAGTTCCTTCCTAGGTCTGATGACCGAAGCCTGACAACCGCAGTCTGGAACCTAATGACTGCTTTCTGGAGCTTGGAGCCTGATGACTGTAGTGGTGCCTGTAGGTCGTGTCGGATGTCCGGAACCAAACGACTCCTGTCTGATGGTGACCCTGATGTACTGATGACCTTGTGTACCCTGATGTCCTGTCTGTGTCCTGATGTCTTTCCTGCATCCTGATGACCTCATGTACCCTGATGTCCTGATGTCTTTCCTGCGTCCTGATGACCTCGTGTACCCTGATGTCCTGCCTGTATTCTGATGTCCCGCCTATGTGTGCCTCGGTGATTCTTTGGCGCCTTGGGATCCACTGGGTGGTACCCTTCTGGGAGGTGTGGAATTGGGAGCCTGGCATAGTCATGTTTGGTTTATGTACTGTGTGACTTTACTTTAGTAAACTTTACTTTCTCTATACCTGAAGTTGTGCGGTGTAATCAAGTCCTACCAGTCTCTTTCCTTGTCCACATGCTCAACTGCCACAGAACCCCGGTCACTGCCCTCCCCTAGTTCAGGTAGGTCCCCCTCTGCGGTATAAAGGGTCCGTATTGCGTCCCCGGGTGATGAGCGCCCCACGTTGTTGTGGTGGGGCGTCTATGGGCTGGGCCGCATCAGCGGCTGCAGCTTAGGGTACCGTCACACTGAAACGACGCTGCAGCGATACGACAACGATGTCGATCGCTGCAGCGTCGCTGTTTGGTCGCTGGAGAGCTGTCACACAGACAGCTCTCCAGCGACCAACGATCCCGAAGTCCCCTGGTAACCAGGGTAAACATCGGGTTACTAAGCGCAGGGCCGCGTTTAGTAACCCGATGTTTACCCTGGTTACCAGCGTAAACGTAAAAAAAAAACCAAACACTACATACTTACCTTCTGCTGTCTGTCCCCAGCGCTGTGCTTCTCTGCGATGTGTAAGCACAGCGGCCGGAAAGCAGAGCGGTGACGTCACCACTGTGCTTTCCGGCTGGCCGGGCTCACAGCCAGTGCAGAGAAGCACAGCGCCAAGGACAGACACCGGAAGGTGCCATGTAGTGTTTGTTTTTTTTATGTTTACGCTGGTAACCAGGATAAACATCGGGTTACTAAGCGCGGCCCTGCGCTTAGTAACCCGATGTTTACCCTGGTTACCAGTGAAGACATCGCTGAATCGGCGTCACACACGCTGATTCAGCGATGTCTGCAGGAAGTCCAGCGACGAAATAAAGTGCTGGACTTTCTGCAGCGACCAACGACATCACAGCAGGATCCTGATCGCTGCTGCGTGTCAAACTGAACGATATCGCTAGCCAGGATGCTGCAATGTCACGGATCGCTAGCGATATCGTTCAGTGTGAAGGTACCTTTATCGTGACACTTCCCAGAGAAAAAGCACTATGCCATGCTTTACACAAACATTTAACCCCTTTGAGCTGAACTTAAATCCCAACCCTTGGAGGTTTATAGCTAAATCTCCCAAAACCTATGAAAGTTCAAAACTCCTTTCTGGATGGTCCTAGAGAGGCAGTTCTGGTGCTATCTGATCCGTCCGGGCCCCTGCTACGCGTTAAGACCAAACACACCTTTGCTATCTGTTTCCTACTAGCTATTCTACGTATCTTCAAACCATGTGAGGCTAGGATGGATCGAGACCCTGGAAGGCATTTGGTGTGGTCCAGAGATCTTGGAAATATACAAGATGTATGGCTAGGACATAGTATCTCCATAACTCCTTATGGAATCATAGCTGACTTAAAGCAATTTTGACTGCAAGGTCTCCACATGGCTGAAAGCCTGTTGTTCTGCTCTAAGCTGGTCCAGGTGTGAGTTCTGTTACTCACAGTTCTTTGACTCTCCACTGCTCTTGCTGCTGCTTGGCGTTCTGTTACAACTGCACAGTGAAGGATTTTTTTCCAATCCCATGCCAAATTGGATACAAATGATTGACATAGAATTATATCTCCAATATTCTTCACACAAAGTGACCACCATATCATTAATTTAGACAAAATATACTGTGAGTAGAAGATAGATGGGAGGAAAGTAGTCAAAAAATTTAGATCCAGGAGATATATGAAATTCATAGCGCGTTGGGACTAGAACGCGAAGACCTCTCTTGAGGGGCACAACCCCTAAACAGTCTAGGAAGAGAATTCCTTTTGTTTCTCATTTTGCCCTAGTAGTGGGGATCTTGAATAAATACTGGCCATTATTACATAGGGGTCTTGCTTCGACAACTGACTTCGAATCTTGGTCTCTTTTATCCCATTAGTTAAATCTGACTTTGGCACCTCAAAAACGTTAATACAAACTACGCTTAGCACTCCCAGACTGGCAAAATTTTCCCTGTCTGGGTTATGTATGTTGTTTTAACATGTTTAGGTGAGATTCTTTCCATCGTCCCTGGACTGGGAAGCTTTATTCAATTAAGGAAAGATATACGCGTTTGTCACACTATGTAGTTTATGTTATCTCCTGTTCATGTGGGTTGGTGTACGTAGCTCAGACCACAATGGAGATACAGGCTCGAATAGCATAAAAGCACCATTAGGACCAGTGTCACTGAATTGATTGTGCCGAAACATTTTCTAGAGAACAGGCATTCAGTAAACCAACTTAGATTTAGGGTTATAGATAGGGTTCCTATACAGAGGAGAAGTGGGGACAGACAAACTGTTGAAAAGGAACGAAGTGAGGTGGAAACTTGGATTAGAAAGTCTTCAGCCCAGAGGTTTGAATACAGAGCATATTTTACAAAATTGTCTGCCATGAGCTCTCTCTCTAGTTATCATTGGTATGTGTTTTTATTTTTTCTATAGGTGGTATTCTTCCCGGTTCAGGGTGAAGTAGACTGGCAAGAGTTGCTGAAAACAGACATGGGATGTTTTTATTATGTATACAATATGAAAATTGTCCTTTGTTTCTTCTGTCTGTACCTTTTTATGCCCCGTACCCCTTCTTTCACCTCCACCTGTATTGGAACTTTGTTTTTTTATATAGGCAACCATGGGCTTTATGTTGTCTTAGCGATGAGGCCATAGCTAGGATTGGATGACCTCTGTGGGTGTGCGCTGCGCCTGACGTCTCATGGATAGCAGTCATGTGACCACTTCCTGGGTGACGTGAATAGGTTTTACCTTGTGATATGCGCAGCCCTCGTGCATCACCTGGGTTGCAGTTATGAGACCACTTCCTTGACTACACTTGTGGACAAGACCCTTTGATTGGGTGATGCACACACAATATTACAGCTGTGAAAGGTGCTGAGTTGTCGAGGTTACCCGGATGCTTCTCTATGATTGGAGGGTTTCATACACACCCTTCCTGTAACATTTTGGCTTGGTTTTTTTTACATCATGTGACTGATTCCTCGGAGGGGATATGATATATTCATGACCAATGATGTAATGATTGGTAGATTGTGACCATAAACAAAACTAATGCCTTTTATAGATTGGCTGTTCAGTATATTTTGTCTGAATAAATGATACAATGGTTACTTTTTGTGGGGAATTTCTAATGTTTTAAATTTTGCTACTCGTTTTTAACACTAGTTGAGATATTGCTTTTTATATTAAGTTGTATACAGTTAGGTCCATATATATTAGGACAGAGACAACAATTTTCTAATTTTGGTTATAGACATTACCACAATGAATTTTAACCCCTTTACCCCCAAGGGTGGTTTGCACGTTAATGACCGGGCCAATTTTTACAATTCTGACCACTGTCCCTTTGTGAGGTTATAACTCTGGAACGCTTCAACGGATCCCAGTGATTCTGACATTGTTTTCTCGTGACATATTGTACTTCATGACAATGGTAAAAATTCTTTGATAGTACCTGCGTTTATTTGTGAAAAAAACGGAAATTTGGCGAAAATTATGAAAATTTCGCAATTTTCCAACTTTGAATTTTTATGCAATTAAATCACAGAGTATGTCACACAAAATACTTAATAAGTAACATTTCCCACATGTCTACTTTACATCAGCACAATTTTGGAACCAAAATTTTTTTTTGTTAGGGAGTTATAAGGGTTAAAAGTTGACCAGCAATTTCTCATTTTTACAACACCATTTTATTTTAGGGACCACATCTCATTTGAAGTCATTTTGAGGGGTCTATATGATAGAAAATACCCAAGTGTGACACCATTCTAAAAACTACACCCCTCAAGGTGCTCAAAACCATATTCAAGAAGTTTATTAACCCTTCTGGTGCTTCACAGGAATTTTTTGAATGTTTAACCCCTTCATGACCCAGCCTATTTTGACCTTAAAGACCTTGCCGTTTTTTGCAATTCTGACCAGTGTCCCTTTATGAGGTAATAACTCAGGAACGCTTCAACGGATCCTAGCGGTTCTGAGATTGTTTTTTCGTGACATATTGGGCTTCATGTTAGTGGTAAATTTAGGTCAATAAATTCTGCGTTTATTTGTGATAAAAACGGAAATTTGGCGAAAATTTTGAAAATTTCGCAATTTTCACATTTTGAATTTTTATTCTGTTAAACCAGAGAGATATGTGACACAAAATAGTTAATAAATAACATTTCCCACATGTTTACTTTACATCAGCACAATTTTGGAAACAAAATTTTTTTTTGTTAGGAAGTTATAAGGGTTAAAATTTGACCAGCGATTTGTCATTTTTACAACGAAATTTACAAAACCATTTTTTTTAGGGACCACCTCACATTTGAAGTCAGTTTGAGGGGTCTATATGGCTGAAAATACCCAAAAGTGACACCATTCTAAAAACTGCACCCCTCAAGGTACTCAAAACCACATTCAAGAAGTTTATTAACCCTTCAGGTGCTTCACAGCAGCAGAAGCAACATGGAAGGAAAAAATGAACATTTAACTTTTTAGTCACAAAAATTATCTTTTAGCAACAATTTTTTTATTTTCCCAATGGTAAAAGGAGAAACTGAACCACGAAAGTTGTTGTCCAATTTGTCCCGAGTACGCTGATACCTCATATGTGGGGGTAAACCACTGTTTGGGCGCACGGCAGGGCTTGGAAGGGAAGGAGCGCCATTTGACTTTTTGAATCAAAAATTGGCTCCACTCTTTAGCGGACACCATGTCACGTTTGGAGAGCCCCCGTGTGCCTAAAAATTGGAGCTCCCCCACAAGTGACCCCATTTTGGAAACTAGACGCCCCAAGGAACTTATCTAGATGCATAGTGAGCACTTTGAACCCCCAGGTGCTTCACAAATTAATCCGTAAAAATGAAAAAGTACTTTTTTTTCACAAAAAAATTCTTTTAGCCTCAATTTTTTCATTTTCACATGGGCAACAGGATAAAATGGATCCTAAAATGTGTTGGGCAATTTCTCCTGAGTACACCAATACCTCACATGTGGGGGTAAACCACTGTTTGGGCACATGGTAAGGCTCGGAAGGGAAGGAGCGCCATTTGACTTTTTGAATGAAAAATTATTTCCATCGTTAGCGGACACCATGTCGCGTTTGGAGAGCTCCTGTGTGCCTAAACATTGGCGCTCCCCCACAAGTGACCCCATTTTGGAAACTAGACCCCCCAAGGAACTTATTTAGATGCCTAGTGAGCACTTTAAACCCTCAGGTGCTTCACAAATTGATCTGTAAAAATGAAAAAGTACTTTTTTTTCACAAAAAAATTCTTTTCGCCTCAATTTTTTCATTTTCACATGGGCAGTAGGGTAAAATGGATCATAAAATTTGTTGGGCAATTTCTCCCGAGTACGTCGATACCTCACATGTGGGGGTAAACCACTGTTTGGGCACATGGTAAGGCTCGGAAGGGAAGGCGCGCCATTTGACTTTTTGAATGGAAAATTAGCTCCAATTGTTAGCGGACACCATGTCGCGTTTGGAGAGCCCCTGTGTGCCTAAACATTGGAGCTCCCCCACAAGTGACCCCATTTTGGAAACTAGACCCCCCAAGGAACTTATCTAGATGCATATTGAGCACTTTAAACCCCCAGGTGCTTCACAGAAGTTTATAACGCAGAGCCATGAAAATAAAAAATATTTTTTCTTTCCTCAAAAATGATTTTTTAGCCTGGAATTTCCTATTTTGCCAAGGATAATAGGAGAAATTGGACCCCAAATATTGTTGTCCTGTTTGTCCTGAGTACGCAGATACCCAATATGTGGGGGTAAACCACTGTTTGGGCACACGGCAGGGCTCGGAAGGGATGGCACGCCATTTGGCTTTTTAAATGGAAAATTAGCTCCAATCATTAGCGGACACCATGTCACGTTTGGAGAGCCCCTGTGTGCCTAAACATTGGAGATCCCCCACAAATGACACCATTTTGGAAACTAGACCCCCAAAGGAACTAATCTAGATGTGTGGTGAGGACTTTGAACCCCCAAGTGCTTCACAGAAGTTTATAACGCAGAGCCATGAAAAAAAAAAAAAATATTTTCTCAAAAATGATCTTTTAGCCTGCAATTTTTTATTTTCCCAAGGGTAACAGGAGAAATTTGACCCCAATATTTGTTGTCCAGTTTCTCCTGAGTATGGTGATACCCCATATGTGGGGGTAAACTACTGTTTGGGCACATGCCGGGGCTTGGAATTGAAGTAGTGACGTTTTGAAATGCAGACTTTGATGGAATGCTCTGCGGGCGTCACGTTGCGTTTGCAGAGCCCCTGATGTGCCTAAACAGTAGAAACCCCCCACAAGTGACCCCATTTTGGAAACCAGACCCCGAAAGGAACTTATCTAGATGTGTGGTGAGCACTTTGACCCCCAAGTGCTTCATAGAAGTTTATAATGCAGAGCCGTGAAAATAATAAATACGTTTTCTTTCCTCAAAAATAATTATTTAGCCCAGAATTTTTTATTTTCCCAAGGGTTACAGGAGAAATTGGACCCCAAAAGTTGTTGTCCAGTTTCTCCTGAGTACGCTGATACCCCATGAGTGGGGGTAAACCACTGTTTGGGCACACGTCGGGGCTCAGAAGGGAAGTAGTGACTTTTGAAATGCAGACTTTGATGGAATGGTCTGCGGGTGTCACGTTGCGTTTGCAGAGCCCCTGGTGTGCCTAAACAGTAGAAACCCCCACAAGTGACCCCATTTTAGAAATTAGACCCCCCAAGGAACTTATCTAGATATGTGGTGAGCACTTTGAACCCCCAAGTGCTTCACAGACGTTTACAACGCAGAGCCGTGAAAATAAAAAATCATTTTTCTTTCCTCAAAAATTATGTTTTAGCAAGCATTTTTTTTGATTCACAAGGGTAACAGGAGAAATTGGACCCCAGTAATTGTTGCGCAGTTTGTCCTGAGTATGCTGGTACCCCATATGTGGGGGTAAACCACTGTTTGGGCACACGTCAGGGCTCGGAAGTGAGGGAGCACCATTTGACTTTTTGAATACGAGATTGGCTGGAATCAATGGTGGCGCCATGTTGCGTTTGGAGACCCCTGATGTGCCTAAACAGTGGTAACCCCTCAATTCTACCTCCAACACTAACCCCAACACACCCCTAACCCTAATCCCAACTGTAGCCATAACCCTAAACACAACCCTAACCGCAACACACCCCTAACCACAACCCTAACCCCAACACACCCCTAACCATAACCACAACCCTAATTCCAACCCTAACCCTAAGGCTATGTGCCCACGTTGCGGATTCGTGTGAGATATTTTCGCACCATTTTTGAAAAATCCGCGGGTAAAAGGCACTGCGTTTTACCTGCGGATTTTCCGCGGATTTCCAGTGTTTTTTGTGCGGATTTCACCTGCGGATTCCTATTGAGGAACAGGTGTAAAACGCTGCGGAATCCGCACAAAGAATTGACATGCTGCGGAAAATACAACGCAGCGTTTCCGCGTGGTATTTTCTGCACCATGGGCACAGCGGATTTGGTTTCCATATGTTTACATGGTACTGTAAACCTGATGGAACACTGCTGCGAATCCGCAGCCAAATCCGCACCGTGTGCACATAGCCTAATTCTAAAGGTATGTGCACACGCTGCGGAAAACGCTGCGGATCCGCAGCAGTTTCCCATGAGTTTACAGTTCAATGTAAACCTACGGGAAACAAAAATCACTGTGCCCATGCTGCGGAAAAACTGCACGGAAACGCAGCGGTTTACATTCCGCAGCATGTCACTTCTTTGTGCGGATTCCGCAGCGGTTTTACAACTGCTCAAATAGAAAATCGCAGTTGTAAAACCGCAGTGAAATGCGCAGAAAAACCGCGGTAAATCCGCCATAAATCCGCAGCGGTTTAGCACTGCGGATTTATCAAATCCGCAGCGGAAAAATCCGCAGAGGACCAGAATACGTGTGCACATACCGAAACCCTAACCCTAGCCCTAACCCTACCCCTAGCCCTAACCCTACCCCTAGCCCTAACCCTACCCCTAACCCTAACCCTAACCCTATTCTAACATTAGTGGAAAAAAAAAATTTCATTATTTTTTTTATTGTCCCTACCTATGGGGGTGACAAAGGGGGGGGGGTCATTTATTATTTTTTTTATTTTGATCACTGAGATATAATCTATCTCAGTGATCAAAATGCACTTTGGAACGAATCTGCCGGCCGGCAGATTCGGCGGGCGCACTGCGCATGCGCCCGCCATTTTGGAAGATGGCGGCGCCCAGGGAGAAGACGGACGGGACCCCGGATGGATCGGTAAGTATGATGGGGTGGGGGGGGACCACGGGGGGGGGGAATCGGAGCACGGGGGGGGGGGGGATCGGAGTGCGGGAGGGGTGGAACGGAGCACGGGGGCGTGGAACGGAGCACGGGGGGGCTGGAATGGAGCACGGGGGGTGGAACGGAGCACCGGGGGGGGGGGTGGATCGGAGTGCAGGGGGGGTGATTGGAGCACGGGGGGAGCGGACAAGAGCACGGGGGGGAGCGGAGCACTGGATGGAGGGGAGCCGGAGCAGTGTACCGGCCAGATCGGAGGGCTGGGGGGGCGATCGGAGGGGTGGGGTGGGTGCACACTAGTATTTCCAGCCATGGCCGATGATATTTCAGCATCGGCCATGGCTGGATTGTAATATTTCACCCGTTATAATGGGTGAAATATTACAAATCGCTCTGATTGGCAGTTTCACTTTCAACAGCCAATCAGAGCGATCGTAGCCACGAGGGGGTGAAGCCACCCCCCCTGGGCTAAACTACCACTCCCCCTGTCCCTGCAGATCGGGTGAAATGGGAGTTAACCCTTTCACCCGATCTGCAGGGACGCGATCTTTTCATGACGCCGCATAGGCGTCATGGGTCGGAATGGCACCGACTTTCATGACGCCTACGTGGCGTCAAAGGTCGGGAAGGGGTTAAATAAAAATTAACATTTAACTTTTTTTCACAAAAAATTTAATTCAGCTCCAATTTGTTTAATTTTACCAAGGGTAACAGGAGAAAATAGACCCCAAACATTGTTGTACAATTTGTCCTGAGCACGACAATACCCCACATGTGGGGGTAAACCACTGTTTGGGCGCATGGCAGAGCTCGGAAGCGAAGGAGCGCCATTTGACTTTTCAATGCAAAATTGACTGGAATTGAGATGGGACGCCATGTTTCGTTTGGAGAGCCCCTGATGTGCCTAAACATTGAAACCCCCACAAGTGACACCATTTTGGAAAGTAGACCCCTTAAGGAACTTATCTAGATGTGTGGTGAGCACTTTGACCCACCAAGTGCTTCACAGAAGTTTATAATGTAGAACCGTAAAAATAAAAAAATCATATTTTTTCACAAAAATTAACTTTCCGCCCCCAATTTTTTATTTTCCCATGGGTAAGAGAAGAAATTGGACCCCAAAAGTTGTTGTCCAATTTGTTCTGAGTGCGCTGATACCCCATATGTGGGGGGGAACCACTGTTTGGGCGCATGGGAGGGCTCGGAAGGGAAGGAGCTCCATTTGGAATGCAGGCTTAGATGGAATGGTCTGCAGGTATCACATTGCATTTGCAGAGCCCCTAATGTACCGAAACAGTAGAAACCCCCCACAAGTGACCCCATATTGGAAACTAGACCCCCATGGAACTTATCTAGATGTGTTGTGAGAACTCTGAACCCCCAAGTGTTTCACTACAGTTTATAACGCAGAGCCGTGAAAATAAAAAATCTTTTTTTTTCCCCACAAAAATTATTTTTTAGCCCCCAGTTTTGTATTTTCCCAAGGGTAACAGGAGAAATTGGACCCCAAAAGTTGTTGTCCTATTTGTCCTGAGTACGCTGATACCCCATATGTTGGGGTAAACCCCTGTTTGGGCACACGGGAGAGCTCGGAAGGGAAGGAGCACTGTTTTACTTTTTCAACGCAGAATTGGCTGGAATTGAGATCGGACGCCATGTCGCGTTTGGAGAGCCCCTGATGTGCCTAAACAGTGGAAACCCCCCAATTATAACTGAAACCCTAATCCAAACACACCCCTAACCCTAATCCCAACAGTAACCCTAACCACACCTCTAACCCTGACACACACCTAACCCTAATCCCAACCCTATTCCCAACTGTAAATGTAATCTAAACCCTAACTGTAACTTTAGCCCCAACCCTAACTGTAGCCTTAACCCTAGCCCCAACCTTAACTTTAGCCCCAACCCAAACTGTAGACCTAACCCTAGCCCTAACCCTAACTTTAGCCCCAACCCTAACTGTAGCCTTAACCCTAGCCCTAACCCTAGCTCTAACCCTAACCCTAACCCTAGCCCAAACCCTAACCCTAATGGAAAAATGGAAATAAATACATTTTTTTAATTTTTCCCTAACTAAGGGGGTGATGAAGGGGGGTTTGATTTACTTTTATAGCGGGTTTTTTAGCGGATTTTTATGATTGGCAGCCGTCACACACTGAAAGACGCTTTTTATTGCAAAAAATATTTTTTGCAATACCACATTTTGAGAGCTATAATTTTTCCATATTTTGGTTCACAGAGTCATGTGAGGTCTTGTTTTTTGCGGGACGAGTTGATGTTTTTATTGGTAACATTTTCGGGCACGTTACATTTTTTGATCGCTTTTTATTCCGATTTTTGCGAGGCAGAATGACCAAAAACCAGCTATTCATGAATTTCTTTTGGGGGAGGCGTTTATACCGTTCCGCGTTTGGTAAAATTGATAAAGCAGTTTTATTCTTCGGGTCAGTACGATTACAGCGACACCTCATTTATATCATTTTTTTATGTTTTGGCGCTTTTATACGATAAAAACTATTTGATAGAAAAAATAATTATTTTTGCATCGCTTTATTCTCAGGACTATAACTTTTTTTTTCTTTTGCTGATGATGCTGTATGGCGGCTCGTTTTTTGTGGGACAAGATGACGCTTTCAGCGGTATCATGGTTATTTATATCTGTCTTTTTGATCGCGTGTTATTCCACTTTTTGTTCGGCGGTATGATAATAAAGCGTTGTTTTTTGCCTCGTTTTTTTTTTTTTTCTTACGGTGTTTACTGAAGGGGTTAACTAGTGGGCCAGTTTTATAGGTCGGGCCGTTAGGGACGCGGCGATACTAAATATGTGTACTTTTATTGTTTTTTTTTATTTAGATAAAGAAATGTATTTAAGGGAATATATATATATATATTTTTTTTCATTATTTAGGAATATTTTTTTTTTTTTTTTTACACATTTTGAAATTTTTTTTTTTTACTTTTTTACATTGTCCCGGGGGGGACATCACAGATCAGTGATCTGACAGTGTGCACAGCACTCTGTCAGATCACTGATCTGACATGCAGCGCTGCAACCTTCACAGTGTCTGCTCTGAGCAGGCTCTGTGAAGCCACCTCCCTCCCTGCAGGACCCGGATCCGCGGCCATCTTGGATCCGGGGCTGGAGGAAGCAGGGAGGGAAGCTTCCCTATACCGCCGGCACATCGCGATCATCTTTGATTGTGGTGTGCCAGGGGTTAATGTGCCGGGGGCGGTCCGTGACCGCTCCTGGCACATAGTGCCGGATGTCAGCTGCAATAAACAGCTGACACCCGGCCGCGATCGGCGGCGCTCCCCCCGTGAGCGCCGCCGATCGCGCTGGACGTACTATCCCGTCCGTGGTCATGGGGGCCCACCCCACCTCAACAGGATAGTACGTCCCATGTCAGAAAGGGGTTAAACAAAACAATTCAGACGCAGTTGAAGTTCAGACTTTCAGCTTTCATTTGAGGGTATTCACATTAAAATTGGATGAAGGGTTTAGGAGTTTCAGCTCCTTAACATGTGCCACCCTGTTTCTAAAGGGACCAAAAGTAATTGGAGAGATTCAATAATTTTAAATAAAATGCTTATTTTTAGTACTTGGTTGAAAACCCTTTGTTGGCAATGACGGCCTGAACCCTTGAAATCATGGACATCACCAGATACTGTGTTTCCTCCTTTTTGATGCTCTGCCAGGCCTTCACTGCCGTGGTTTTCAGTTGCTGTTTGTTTGTGGGCCTTTCTGTCTGAAGTTTAGTCTTTAACAAGTGAAATGCATGCTCAATTGGGTTGAGATCAGGTGACTGACTTGGCCATTCAAGAATATTCCACTTCTTTGCTTTAATAAACTCCTGGGTTGCTTTAGCTTTTTGTTTTGGGTCATTGTCCATCTGTAGTATCAAACGACGACCAATCAGTTTGGCTGCATTTGGCTGGATCTGAGCACACAGTATGGCTCTGAATACCTCAGAATTCATTCATCTGCTTCTGTCCTGTGTCACATCATCAATAAACACTAGTGACCCAGTGCCACTGGCAGCCATGCATGCCCAAGCCATCACACTGCCTCCGCCGTGTTTTACAGATGATGTGGTATGTTTTGGATCATGAGCTGTACCACGCCTTCGCCATACTTTTTCTCTTTCCATAATTCTGGTAGAGGTTGATCTTTGTTTCATCTGTTCAAAGAATGTTCTTCGAGAACTGTGCTGGCTGTTTTAGATGTTTTTTAGCGAAGCCCAGTCTAGCCTTTTTATTCTTGATGCTTATGAGTGGCTTGCACCGTGCAGTGAACCCTCTGTATTTACTTTCATGCAGTCTTCTCTTTATGGTAGATTTGGATATTGAAACGCCGACCTCCTGGAGAGTGTTGGTCACTTGGTTGGCTGTTGTGAAGGGGTTTCTCTTCACCATGGAGATTATTCTGCGATCATCCACCACTGTTGTCTTCCGTGGGCGCCCAGGTCTTTTTGCATTGATGAGTTCACCAGTGCTTTCTTTCTTTCTCAGGATGTACCAAAGTGTAGATTTTGCCACTCCTAATATTGTAGCAATTTCTCGGATGGGTTTTTTCTGTTTTCGCAGCTTAACCCCTTAGCGACCGCCGATACGCCTTTTAACGGCGGCCGCTAAGGGTACTTAAACCACAGCGCCGTTAATTAACGGCGCTGTGGAAAAAGTCCATAGCGCCCCCCAGAGGCCGATTTTCTCCGGGGTCTCGGCTGCCGAGGGTATCCGAGACCCCAGAGAACATGATTCGGGGGGGTTTTAACCCACCCCGCATTTGCGATCGCCGGTAATTAACCGTTTACCGGCGATCGCAAAAAAAAAAAAAAAAAAAGCGATCTCTTTTTAATTTCTCTGAGGACAGAGAAAAGGGGTCCCAGGTGGCCCCCCAATACTCACCTAGCTCCCCCGATGCTCCTCGTGTCTCCCGGTGGGCGCCGCCATCTTCAAAATGGCGGGCGCATGCGCAGTGCGCCCGCCGGCCGGCACCAGGAGAATCTTTGGGGTCTCGGCTGCCGGGGGTAGCCGAGACCCCAAAGAGCACGATCGGGGTCGGTATTACCGACCCCTGTTTTGCGATCGCCGGTAATTAACTGTTTACCGGCGACCGCAAAAAAAAAAAAAAAAAAAAAGTAAAGTGTAATTCTCTGTCCTCTGATGTGATCGCACATCAGAGGACAGAGAAATAGGGGGATTCGGGGACCCTAGCATACTCACCTAGGTCCCTGGATCCTCTTGCTGCTCCTCCTGGCCGCCGGCAGCAGAACATGGCGGACGCATGCCCAGTGCGCCCGCCATCTGTCTCCATCTGCCGGCCGGCAGGAGAACAGCAGTTGGGGCTAAAATTAGGGGTAGGGTTAGGGGTAGGGTTAGGGGTAGGGTTAGGTTAGGGGTAGGGTTAGGGGTAGGGTTAGGTTAGGGGTAGGGTTAGGTTAGGGGTAGGGGTCGGGTTAGGGGTAGGGTTAGGGGTAGGTTAGGGGTAGGGTTAGGGGTAGGGTTAGGTTAGGGGTAGGGTTAGGTTAGGGGTAGGGCTAGGGTTGGGGCTAAATTTAGGGTTAGGGTTGGGGCTAAATTTAGGGTTAGGGTTGGGGCTAAACTTAGGGTTAGGCTTCTTTCACACTTACGTCGGTACGGGGCCGTCGCAATGCGTCGGCCCGACATACCGACGCACGTTGTGAAAATTGTGCACAACGTGGGCAGCAGCTGTAGTTTTTCAACACATCCGCTGCCCAATCTATGTCCTGGGGAGGAGGGGGCGGAGTTACGGCCACGCATGCGCGGTCAGAAATGGCGGATGCGACGTACAAAAAAACGTTTCATCGAACGTTTTTTTGTGCCGACGCTCCGCCAAAACACAACTGTTCCAGTGCACGACGGACGCGACGTGTGGCCATCCGTCACGATCCATCGGCAATACAAGTCTATGGGCAAAAAACGCATCCTGCGGGCACATTTGCAGGATCCGTTTCTTGTCCAAAACGACGGATTGCGACGGAATGCCAAACGACGCAAGTGTGAAAGTAGCCCTAGGGCTAGGGTTAGGGTTGGGGCTAAAGTTAGGGCTAGGGTTGGGGCTAAAGTTAGGGTTAGAGCTGGGATTAGGGTTAGGGTTTGGATTAGGGTTCGTATTAGGGTTAGGGTTGGCATTAGGGTTACGCTTGGGATTAGGGTTAGGTTTGGGATTAGGGTTAAGGTTAGGGTTGTGATTAGGGGTGTATTGGGATTAGGGTTAGGTTTGAGGTTAGGATTAGGGGTGTGTTGGATTTAGGGTTTTGATTAGGGTTATGGTTAGGGTTGACATTAGGGTTGTTTTGGGGTAAGGGTTGTGATTATGGTTAGGGTTAGTGATTAGGATTATGGATGAGGTTGGGATTAGGGTTAGGGGTGTGTTGGGGTTAGGGTTGGAGCTAGAATTGGGGGGTTTCCACTGTTTAGGTACATCAGGGGGTCTCCAAACACGACAGCCAATTTTGCGCTCAAAAAGTCAAATGGTGCTCCCTCCCTTCTGAGCTCTGCCGTGCGCCCAAACAGTGGGTTACCCCCACATATGGGGCATCAGCGTACTCGGGATAAATTGGACAACAACTTCTGGGGTCCAATTTCTCTTGTTACCCTTGTGAAAATAAAAACTTGGGGGCTACAAAATCTTTTTTGTGAAAAAAAAAATATTTTTTAATTTTCACGACTCTGCATTCTAAACTTCTGTGAAGCACTTGGGCATTCAAAGTTCTCACCACACATCTAGATAAGTTCCTTGGGGGGTCTAGTTTCCAAAATGGGGTCACTTGTGGGGGGTTACTACAGTTTAGGTACATCAGGGGCTCTGCAATCGCAACATAATGCCCACAGACCATTCTATCAAAGTCTGCATTCCAAAAAGGCGCTCCTTCCCTTCCGAGCTCTGCCGTGCGCCCAAACAGTGGTTTACCGCCACATATGGCGCATCAGCGTACTCGGGATAAATTGGACAACAACTATTGCAGTCCAATTTCTCCTGTTACCCTTGCGAAAATAAAAACTTGGGGGTTACAATATCTTTTTTGTGGAAAAAAAAAATATTTTTTATTTTCACGGCTCTGCATTATAAACTTCTGTGAAGCACTTGGGCATTCAAGGTTCTCACCACACATCTAGATAAGTTCCATGGGGGGTCTAGTTTCCAAAATGGGGTCACTTGTGGGGGATTTCTACTGTTTAGGCACATCAGGGGCTCTCCAAACGCGACATGGCGTCCGATCTCAATTCCAGCCAATTCTACATTGAAAAAGTAAAACGGCACTCTTTCTCTTCCAAGCTCTGCGGTGCGCCCAAACAGTGGTTTACCCCCACATATTGGGTATCGACGTACTCAGGAGAAATTGCACAACAACTTTTGTGGTCTAATTTCTCCTGTTACCCTTGTGAAAATAAAAATTTGTGGGCAAAAAGATAATTTTTGTAGAAAAAAATGCAATTTTTTTTTTCATGGCTCTACGTTATAAACTTCTGTGAAGCACATGGGGGTTCAAAGTGCTCGCCACACATCTAGATAAGTTCCTTAAGGGGTCTAGTTTCCAAAATGGTGTCACTTGTGGGGGGTTTCCACTGTTTAGGCAAATCAGGGGCTCTCCAAACGCGACATGGCGTCCAATCTCAATTCCAGCCAATTCTACATTGAAAAAGTAAAACGGCACTCCTTCTCTTCCAAGCTCTGCGGTGCGCCCTAACAGTTGTTTACCCCCACATATTGGGTATCAGCGTACTCAGGAGAAATTGCACAACAACTTTTGTGGTCTAATTTCTCCTGTTACCCTTGTGAAAATAAGAATTTGTGGGCAAAAAGATCATTTTTGTGTAAACAAAAGCGATTTTTTATTTTCACGGCTCTACGTTATAAACTTCTGTGAAGCACTTGGGGGTTCAAAGTGCTCACCACACATCTAGATAAGTTCCTTAAGGGGTCTAGTTTCCAAAATGGTGTCACTTGTGGGGAGTTTCCACTGTTTAGGTACATCAGGGGCTCTCGAAACGTGACATGGCGTCTGATCTCAATTCCAGCCAATTCTGCATTGAAAAAGTCAAACGGCGCTCCTTCACTTCCAAGCTCTGCGGTGCGCCCTAACAGTGGTTTACCCCCACATATGGGGTATTGGCGTATTCAGGAGAAATTGCATAACAAAATTTATGGTTACATTTCTGTTTTTACACTTGTGAAAATAAAAAAAATGGTTCTGAATTAAGATGTTTGCAAAAAAAAGTTAAATGTTCATTTTTTCCTTCCACATTGTTTCAGTTCCTGTGAAGCACGTAAAGGGTTAATAAACTTCTTGAATGTGGTTTTGAGAACCTTGAGGGGTGTAGTTTTTAGAATGGTGTCACACTTCATTATTTTCTATCATATAGACCCCTCAAAATGACTTCAAATGTGATGTGGTCCCTAAAAAAAAATGGTGTTGTAAAAATGAGAAATTGCTGGTCAACTTTTAACCCTTATAACTCCCTAACAAAAAAAAATTTTGTTTCCAAAATTGTGCTGATGTAAAGTAGACATGTGGGAAATGTTATTTATTAACTATTTTTTATGACATATCTCTCTGATTTAAGGGCATAAAAATACAAAGTTTGAAAATTGCAAAATTTTAAAAATTTTCGCCATATTTCCGTTTTTTTCATAAATAATCGCAAGTAATATCGAAGAAATGTTACCACTAACATGAAGTACAATATGTCACGAAAAAACAATCTCAGAATCAGCGGGATCCGTTGAAGCGTTCCAGAGTTATAACCTCATAAAGTGACAGTGGTCAGAATTGCAAAAATTGGCCTGGTCATTAAGTACCAAATTGGCTCTGTCACTAAGGGGTTAAGGATGGCATGTTTACTTCACAGCAAAACCTTCCAAATGCAAGCACCACACCTCAAATCAACTCCAGGCCTTTTATCTGCTTAATTGAGAATTACATAACGAAGGGATTGCCCACACCTGTCCATGAAATAGCCTTTGAGTCAATTGTCCAATTACTTTTGGTCCCTTTAAAAAAAAAAGGGAGCGGAAACTCCTAAACCCTTCATCCAATTTTAATGTGCATACCCTCAAATGAAAGCTGAAAGTCTGAACTTCAACTGCATCTGAATTGTTTTGTTTAAAATTCATTGTGGTAATGTCTATAACCAAACTTAGAAAAATGTTGTCTCTGTCCAAATATATATTGACCTAACTGTATGTATGTATATATTTATATGTATTTTACATAAGGAGCTTGGATCTCTATAGTGATTGATGCATGTTTGTAAAACGCACTATATAATTCCACCCTATACCTTAGTGTTTGTACTTGATAAATACATGTAATAGGTTGAAACGTTGTGCATAGTTATGGCGGAATAAACTTCACTTTTGATTGAACACCCTGGATAGGACACTGTCTACCTGAATGTATGTCTGAATATTTCCAAGTGTTTTTTGCAGAATTTGGAGGTGCAGCTACCTCTGCTTTTCTGAGTATTACATGGCTGTCCAAGTAAACATTGGATTCATTGTACAAATACATTGTCACAATTTAAAGGGAACCTGTCACCCCCAAAATCGAAGGTGTGCTAAGCCCACCAGCATCAGGGGCTTGTCTACAGCATTCTGTAGTGCTGTAGATAAGCCCCCGATGTATCCTGAAAGATGAGAAAAAGAGGTTAGATTATACTCACCCAGGGGTGGTCCCGGTTCTGTTCCGATGGGTGTCGCGGTTCGGTCCGGGGCCTCCCATCTTCATAGGAGGACATCCTCTTCTTGTCTTCAAGCTGCGGCGACAGGTTCCCTTTAAAGGGGTATTCCCATATCCAAGATCCTATCCCAACATGTAATAATAATAATATTAGCAAATACCTCCAACTAGAAATGGTAGTATAGTTTTTCTGATTAGCTATGTCTCTTACCTCATGTGCAGGCATTGTAGGACCTTAGGTATCCATGTTTACGACCACTGATAGTGACAGTTAGCTAGCTGCTAGTGGTCTTAACCGTGGATACCCAAGCTCCTACAATGGCCTGCACATGGGGTAAGTGACATAACTTATTAGGAGAACTATACTACATTTCTAATTGGAGGTATTTTATAATATTATTATTACACCTACTAAATATTGGGATAAGGTCTTGGAAATGGGAATACATCTTAAACTGTAAGATCGTCTAATTGATCAGACACATTTTTAAATGTTTTATGTGTTACATATACATAAAGATGCCAAACGATTGTAAAATACTGATACATGGATAACGACTGTTTTTTATGGGTGAAAAACAGGACCATTTTGATACGCTTGTCTGATCTCAATCATATACTCACATAGCAGCACCCCCATAAATCCAGTGATGGCCACTCCATAAGTCGCTGTTGTTGGGTAAAGGAGTGGCGTCTGTCCTGTTTGGAAGTTACAACATTGGTGGGGCAAGCCTCAGAAGCGGCTTCTCTGCATTTGTGAGCGTGATGGGGGGGAGTATAAGGTCACGTTCAGTATTTTACATCTGGTTTTGGCTTACAAATACTGGAGTGGAGCAATCAGAGGAATAGTATAATAGAAACGTCACCACCTTTGTATTTATCACACTCTCCTGGTTTTGGCTGAAAACCACTGATGTGAAATACTGACCAAATACTGAAAGTGTGAACGTGGCCTAAGGATATGTTTAGACAAGCAACTGAAAAACAGTCACAATTTTCATACAGAAAACTCAGAAGATCTTCATCTGTATTATCATCCATGTGGGATCTGTATTTATATATCAACATTTTAAAATGTATATGATCAAATACAGTTTCCTAGGTTAAAGGGGTGGTCTGAAATACAACTTAATCATCCTATAGCCCTATTTACTGCCATAAGCTAATCTATTGTCTAATGTACTTTAATTACAGATTCCCTAACCTCCCCTCACCACACTAACAAACTGATCCTTTTTTATCCTGATTCCTTTCTAATCACACTTCATTTGAGAGTCCCAGTGCATGTTGGGATACTCAAAAGCATCATCATCAGGGGGCAGAGGCTGCGGTCACTGTTGCAGCCTCTATCTCACTTCCCTGACACGAAGCGTCATCAGTGGCCTTCATTTTAGGGACAGGGCTAGTCCTTGTGCAATGTGCACAATGGCAGAACTTTCTCACCGCCTCAGTAATGAGGAGGCAAAGGAGCGCAGTCAGAGGACATCCTCAAAATACATGTCGTGCAGAGACCAGTGTTGCCCCATCAAGCGACGTCACTTTTTTAGGGGGCAGAGCTGGTCACTACACACCGAGTATTCTGACAACGTGCAATGACTGCACTCTGTTGCCGGCTCGTTATTGCCGATATTTAGCTGGTGAGAGAGTGCACGGTCATTGTGCACACAGCACATCATGCAAGGACTAACTCAGCCCTGAAATGAAGGTCACTGATGGCGATTTGTTTTGGGGGGGGAGAGGAATTCCGCGACAGCAGCTTCTGATGAAACTGAGTATCCAAGCATGCACTAGGATTCTCAAACGGAGCCTCATTAATAAGGAAGTAGGGGGGAAAAAAAAGAAAAGCAGTTGGTGTAGTTAGGGAAGAAAAAGGAATTTTTCATTAAAGTATGTTGGAAAATAGTTAAGATTATGGCATTAAGTACATTTAGGCTGAAAATTAAGTTGGATTTCGGACTAACGCTTTAATAATAATAGCGTATCTGACTGTTACGGACGTATAATATTCGTCTAAACAAGTCACATTTATTTTTAATCAATACATACCCACAATAGAAGAGAATAGGACAAAAATGACATGTAAGGAATGAATATCAGAAACACAAATCCGACAAAACTTTGCTCTTTGGATGAAATAACATGAACGGATCCCCCAATAACACATTTAGAATATAATTGGGTTTAAACCTATTCTTAGAAGTATTGTGAAAGTAGGACACATCTAGTTCACCCTATGAACCCTATTGAAGCATATTGTCCCCTCCACAGGACAATTAGTCTGGGGGCCCAGCCTGGCCACATTTTTCTCAATGGTTCATTGATTTGAGGGTTACTATGTCTGTAATGGCCGGTGTCATTGTACTAAAAGAACCTTCCATCAACTTTTCTTGCTTTAAATTGCTTCCACCATTTTCTTTGCAGTCTGCAGAGATTTCGGTGTCCTCATATAACCCCACAGCCCGGCAAACCTGAGGACACGTAAGTTGTCCAGCACCATATGCAGTTCACATCAATCTGTCTCACAAGATCACTGCTCAGCTGGGGCAAGATGGCTGATGACAGGACAGTATCCACATCGCACAGAGGCCACGTGAAGGATGCTCTAGGCCGCCCTTGGGACAGTTTGCCATTGATTTACATACAAAGCAGGATATGTATAAAGTCAGGTATGCCAAACCGTGGGGAGATATGTATGAGATGGTGGCAGTCACACACTTCTCTCGATAAAGCTAATGCAAAACGCGCGTCGGGGTGTCAGCACCATCTTCAGGTATAGTACCCACGGACCACCAATGACTTGTTGTTTTACTTAACCCTTACTGCTGCAATTTGCTCTGGATTTACGGTACTCCTTTTACCTTTGAGGATAGGCACATTGAGCACTTTAATCCTCCACTTTGACATATGCACACTTGCACTTTCCTTTGAACCGGGCATGCACTAGTTACTTTTTACTTTGTAGGCATAATATGATTGCTATTGAGGCTAGTTTCTGCCCATTGATAATCCCAATATAATATGCCTGTCTGTTTAATTTTCATAAAAACATCTTTTTACTGTTTTTCCATTGTGGTAATACAGTCTTGCATTGTGGTACTATAGTCTCTTGTATGGCTGCTCTTTTTGCATTGTTGTCCCTCTCTATTGGATTTTAGTATACATTGTATTACATTTTAATTGTATTATCAATAAAATTCATTTAGTTTTATGGAACATAGCTTCCTTGTTGTTCTATTTTGATGTATTGCTCCCCTTCGGAAGCACCAATTAGGCATTTCCTTTTTTTCATGATTACCCTTCTGAGAGCAGCATGATGTAGGCGCAGATAACTTTATTCCACCAGTTTGTCATTTATTCACCTGCTTGCTGTGGCTTTGATAAAACTGATTTTATCTGCTGCAGATCTAGCAGTTCTATGAATGCTATGGCCCCGCTCACACCACGATTTCTGCCTATGCACAGTGTACGCAGAAAGAAGCCAATCGGTGGTGGTGGCAGGGTTGTACAGAGCTCATGAATATGGAGGACTATCTGGAAGAAGGTTTACAGGTCTTCCAATAATAATCTTCTACTAATATATCAGTGATTTTATTAAAACTACAGCGAGCATCCCAGTGAGTGACACATTGCTGGAATCCGGATCCCTGCCGCTACATTATGCTGCTCCCAGATTACATGGCAAGATTCTGCTGAGAAATTTCCTTTAAGGGATGCTTTGGTGAGGGAAGGCAAAGGAGATTATACAGTGGTGTGAGGGGAAACAATGTGTCTTAACTCAATAAGGGGTCTCAGTGATTATTAATCTGGGAGAATGGAAGATGGCAGATGAGAGTGCGAGTTACATATAGTTGATGATTGTGAGTCAGCCCCACAGGTCTATGTGCCGCCTGCTTATGCTGAACATCCCAGGCTGCAGACAATCACAGGTGTCCAAGGACACAGAGATGCCGTGACAGCTGTGACTACAACCTGTAGCATGGGCAGACAGGAGCGGTCTCTAGGGGGTTAACCATACCTGCAGCTGTCCAAAGACAGGGGCTCTCCTGTTTCTCTATAGATCACTAGTGGACACTACAGACCCCATTTATTAGTACTGTAGGGGCCACACGAGTCCAGTATGCAGACTGACAGTGACGATACACCAGGTATTATTATACCAACCTTTTTTTTGTTTGTTGAGATTTTGTGAAACCTTTTCCTCTGAGTGTACAATCTGCAGTCAGACTCCAACAGCAATTGTTGATTTCTGTCTATAGTATGTGAATTTATGCTGTGGATTTCACTCTTTGCTATAGAATCTGCAATAAATCTGCAGCATTTCCACAACATAATCTGTAGCAACTCTGATATTTTACCACGGAAATTTCGGCGTTCATATCTTGAGTCTGTTGTACATAACGTACAGCTCCGCTTACATTTGCATCACGGCTCCTCTAATAACGCGTCCACGGGCAGACTGCGCCTCGCACACCCTAAAGTTGGCTGCACTTTCCGTGCTCGACACTTTTTTGATAAAGGGCAATAATTCCTGTATCACATATGTGGAATGGTACATGGAATATGTTATCAGTCCCCTACTCTTCTCCATCTACACTTTCGGCCTGGGACAGCTCATAGAATCCCACGGTATGCAGTACCATCTCTACGCTGATGACACGCAGATCTACCTATCCGGACCTGACCTCACCTCCTTACTTACCAAAATCCCGCACTGTCTGTCTGCTATTTCAGCCTTCTTTTCTGCTCGCTTTCTACAACTGAACATGGACAAAACAAAATTCATCATCTTTCCCCCATCTCACTCTACCCCTCCACCAGACCTATCCATTAATGTCTGCTCACTTTCCCAAGTCCCACACGCCCGCTGCCTCGGGGTGATCCTCGACTCTGCCCTCTCTTTCAAGCCACATATCCAAGCCCTTGCCTCCTCCTGCCGTCTCAAACTCAAAAATATTTCCCGGATCCGTGCTTTCCTTGACCGCAACACTGCAAAAACGCTAGTGCATGCCCTTATCATCTCCCGCCTCGACTACTGCAATCTCCTACTCTAGCACTCTGGCACCACTCCAATCCATCTTACACTCTGCTGCCCGACTAATCTACCTGTCCCCCCGCTATTCCCCAGCTTCTCCCCTGTGTCAAGCCCTTCACTGGCTTCCTATCGCCCAGAGACTCCAGTTTAAAACCCTCACACTGACATACAAAGCCATCCACAACCTGTCTCCTCCATACATCTGTGACATGGTCTCCCGGTACTTACCTACACGCAACCTCCGATCCTCTCAAGATCTCCTTCTCTACTCCCCTCTCATCTCTTCTTCCCACAACCGCATCCAAGACTTCTCCCGTGCTTCCCCCATACTCTGGAACTCTCTACCCCAACACATCAGACTCTCGCCTACCATAGAAACCTTCAAAAAGAACCTGAAGACTCATCTCTTCCGACAAGCCTACAGCCTGCAGTGATCCTGAAGTTACTGAACCGCCGTGCAACCTGCCCTACCCTCTCCTAGTGTTTCATCACCCATCCCCTGCAGACTGTGAGCCCTCGCGGGCAGGGTCCTCCCTCCTTATGTACCCGTGTGCCTTGTTATCTGCTCATGTTTAATGTATTTGTCTATGTTTGCACCGTATTCACATGTGAAGCGCCATGGAATAAATGGCGCTATAAAAATGTATGATATATATATATATATATATATATATATATATATATATATATATATATATATATATATATATATATATACACATACATACGCATATACACACACTGCTCCAAAAAATAAAGGGTACACTTAAACAACAGAATATAACTCCAAGTATATCAAACTTCTCTGAAATCAAACTGTCCACTTAGGAAGCAACATTATTTGACTATCAATTTCACATGCTGTTGTGCAAATATAATAGACAACAGATGGAAATGATTGGCAATTACCAAGATACACTCAAAGGAGTAGTTCTGCAGGTGGGGACCACAGACCACATCTCAGTACCAATGCTTTCTGGCTGATGTTTTGGTCACTTTTGAATGTTGGTTGTGCTTTCACACCCGTGGTAGCAATAGACAGACTCTACAACCCACACAAGTGGTTCAGGTAGTGCAGCTCATCCAGGATGGCACATCAATGCGAGCTGTGGCAAGAAGGTTTGCTGTGTCTGTCAGTGTAGTGTACAGAGGCTGGACGTGCTACCAGGAGACAGGCCAGTACACCAGGAAACGGAGGGGGCCGTAGGAGGGCAACAACCCAGCAGCAGGACCGCTACCTCAGCCTTTGTGCAAGGAGGAACAGGAGGGGCACTGCCAGAGCCCTGAAAAATGACCTCTAGCAGGCCACAAATGTGCATGTACAACCAATAGAGATAGTGAAGCAAGCACACGATCAATTATGATAGAAACAAGAGATCATTTACTAATATTACTAGAAAAATACATAGGCAATAATAGTACACATATATATTCAGATACAAAAAATTGCATATAAGTAGTAACAACAGAGATGAAATACTAAAACTCTGTTGCCCATGGACTATACTGTATAACAACAGAGACACACAAAACTGGGGCCGCCCACTTCAATCTATGCTAATGAAGTAAAATACTCAAAGATAGTACAGATGATAATTATACTGCGGTAAAACCTCTCCTCATGCAAAATTGGAGGTGGGCCATACCATGTGTAAACAACCACTAATGTAGTACCAATGTCCTGCTGCTAATAGGCCAGTATCCATCTGTCATATAAGAAATTCATATGCCAATAATAGGCCAATACCCATCAGTCATATCAAAACTATATGTGCCCATTAACTGCAGCCATCGCATAGGTAGATCAGCGGTGCCCAGATAAACCCCTACGCGCGTTTCGCTGTACCTGCAGCTTCGTAAGCGAAATGCGCGTCGGGGTTCATCTGGGCACCGCTGATTTACCTATGCGATGGCTGCAGTTAATGGGCACATATAGTTTTGATATGACTGATGGGTATTGGCCTATTATTGGCATATGAATTTCTTATATGACAGATGGATACTGGCCTATTAGCAGCAGGACATTGGTACTACATTAGTGGTTGTTTACACATGGCATGGCCCACCTCCAATTTTGCATGAGGAGAGGTTTTACCGCAGTATAATTATCATCTGTACTATCTTTGGGTATTTTACTTCATTAGCATAGATTGAAGTGGGCGGCCCCAGTTTTGTGTGTCTCTGTTGTTATACAGTATAGTCCATGGGCAACAGAGTTTTAGTATTTCATCTCTGTTGTTATTACTTATATGCAATTTTTTGTATCTGAATATATATGTGTACTAATCTTGCCTATGTATTTTTCTAGTAATATTAATAAATGATCTCTTGTTTCTATCATAATTGATCGTGTGTTTGCTTCACGATCTCTATTGGTTGTAGTTGTTGAGTTGTGGAGAGGATCGTTATTATCTATATGTAGAGGAGTTGTCTTGGTGGTATGTACACAAATGTGCATGTGTCTCCATGAGGATGGTCTGAGTGCCCGACGTCCACAGATGGGGTTGTGCTCACAGCCCAACACCATGCAGGACGCTTGGCATTTGCCACAGAACACCAGGATAGGCAAATTCGCCACTGGCACCCTGTGCTCTTCACAGATGAAAGCAGGTTCACACTGAGCACATATGACAGTCTGGAGACTGTGGAAAGCGATCTGCTGCCTGCAACATCCTTCAGCATGACCAGTTTGGCAGTGGGTCAGTAATAGTGTGGGGTGGCATTTCTTTGGAGGGCCGCACAGCCCTCCATGTGCTCGCCAGAGGTAGCCTGACTGCCATTAGGTACCAAGATCAGATCCTCAGACCCCTTGTGAGACCATATGCTGGTGCGGTTGACCCTGGGTTCCTCCTAATGTAGGACAGTGCCAGACTTCATGTGGCTGGAGTGTGTCAACAGTTCCTGCAAGATGAAGGCATTGAAGCTATGGACTGGCCCGCCCTTTCCCCAGACCTGAATCCGATTGAACAAATCTGGGACATCATGCCTCGCACAATCCACCAACGTCACGTTGAACCACAGACTGTCCAGGAGTTGGCGGATGCTTTAGTCCAGGTCTGGGAGGAGATCCCTCAGGAGACCATCCGCCACCTCATCAGGAGTATGCCCGGGCATTGTAGGGAGGTCATACAGGCACGTGGAGGCCACACACACTACTGAGCATCATTTCCTTGTCATGAGGCATTTCCACTGAAGTTGGATCAGCCTGTAACTTAATTTTCCACTTTGATTTTAAGCATCACTTCAACTCCAGACCTCTGTGGGATACTAGTTGTGTTTTACATTGATAATTGTTAGGTTTTATTGTTCTCAACAAATTCCATTATGTAATGAATAAAGATTTACAACTGGAATATTTCATTCAGTGGGATCTAGGATGTGGGACTTTAGTGTTCCCTTTTTTTTAAGCAATATATATATATATATATATATATATATATATATATATATATATATATATATATATACACACACACACTTGACTTGCTGATATGTTTTATTTGTACAGAACCGATATTAGACTACGCACGCTAAATGTACGCTCCAGTGCAGGAGAAGGATAACCTGCCATCCGATTAACTATACATTACCTGTCTCTAGGACAGGGGTCACGAAAACACATGGGGGGTAATCATTTTAAACATGTCCATGTGCAAATATCTGGCACCTCACTGAAAAGGAGCCATTTGTCACAGGCACAAACTCCCTCAGTGCGCCGTCCTCTGTCTTATCCGGGCAATACACGGGAGACCATTACCACTGAACTCATCTGCCAGGAAAGTGGGCGCCGTATTACTAATCCATGTCAGATTAAACCAGATATTTTAGCATAAAGTCAAACCTTAAAGGGGTTTAACATTTTTACAAAAGAAGACCCGAATTATGGTGTCTGCACACACAGACATATGGCGGCGTTCCGGGCATTACCAGGTACATGAAAGCTCCTGATGGCGGCTCCCCTCACAGCTCTCACCTTCTGCAGAGCCAGCGAGAGCCGAATCTCCTCCACTTCCGGTCCGCTGCCGGCCACGGCGCTTGTCCCAGGTCACTTCCGCATGATGCGTTCCACACACAGGAAGTAAAATGTCGCAGTTTGCAGGAAAACATAAAATAAAAAAGTGCAGTTCCTTTATATCGGAGACCTTGAGTGAGAGGAAGCACAAAGTCTAATGTGTGAGAGGCTGCGCCCCAGCAGCCACACGGGACAGCCGGCGCTCCTCCGCCATTATGGTGTAGCCGCGACTCTGCTGGCAAGGTCAGAGGTCAGCGCCACCGCAGACTGCTTCCGGTGTAACCTTCCGCTCCTAGTCTGCGGAGGATAACGGGGAGAGAAGGTTAGTCATCAGCGGTATGTAGTGTGCACGCTCCAAGTGTCAGCTGTCTGTACTCATATGGCTCCTGTGTATGGGTGTACTCATGTCTGCCCTCATATCTACACCCACCGTGTGTACACTCCTCATATAGCTACACCCACCGTGTGTACACTCCTCATATCTACACCCACCGTGTGTACACTCCTCATATAGCTACACCCACCGTGTGTACACTCCTCATATCTACACCCACCGTGTGTACACTCCTCATATAGCTACACCCACCGTGTGTACACTCCTCATATCTACACCCACCGTGTGTACACTCCTCATATCTACACCCACCGTGTGTACACTCCTCATATAGCTACACCCACCGTGTGTACACTCCTCATATCTACACCCACTGTGTGTACACTCCTCATATAGCTACACCCACCGTGTGTACACTCCTCATATCTACACCCACTGTGTGTACACTCCTCATGTCTGCCCTCATATCTACACCCACCGTGTGTACACTCCTCATAAATCTACACCCACTATGTGTACACTCCTCATATAGCTACACCCACCGTGTGTACACTCCTCATGTCTACACCCACCGTGTGTACACTCCTCAAGTCTGCCCTCATATCTACACCCACTGTGTGTACACTCCTCATATAGCTACACCCACCGTGTGTACACTCCTCATGTCTGCCCTTATATATCTACACCCACTGTGTGTACACTCCTCATGTCTGCCCTCATATCTACACCCACTGTGTGTACACTCCTCATATAGCTACACCCACCGTGTGTACACTCCTCATGTCTACACCCACCGTGTGTACACTCCTCATGTCTACACCCACCGTGTGTACACTCCTCAAGTCTGCCCTCATATCTACACCCACTGTGTGTACACTCCTCATATAGCTACACCCACCGTGTGTACACTCCTCATGTCTGCCCTTATATATCTACACCCACTGTGTGTACACTCCTCATGTCTGCCCTCATATCTACACCCACTGTGTGTACACTCCTCATATAGCTACACCCACCGTGTGTACACTCCTCATGTCTACACCCACCGTGTGTACACTCCTCAAGTCTGCCCTCATATCTACACCCACTATGTGTACACTCCTCATATAGCTACACCCACCGTGTGTACACTCCTCATGTCTACACCCACCGTGTGTACACTCCTCAAGTCTGCCCTCATATCTACACCCACTGTGTGTACACTCCTCATATAGCTACACCCACCGTGTGTACACTCCTCATGTCTGCCCTTATATATCTACACCCACTGTGTGTACACTCCTCATGTCTGCCCTCATATCTACACCCACTGTGTGTACACTCCTCATGTCTGCCCTCATATCTACACCCACTGTGTGTACACTCCTCATGTCTGCCCTTATATATCTACACCCACTGTGTGTACACTCCTCATATCTACACCCACTGTGTGTACACTCCTCATGTCTGCCCTTATATATCTACACCCACTGTGTGTACACTCCTCATGTCTGCAGTCAGACTCCAACAGCAATTGTTGATTTCTGTCTATAGTATGTGAATTTATGCTGTGGATTTCACTCTTTGCTATAGAATCTGCAATAAATCTGCAGCATTTCCACAACATAATCTGTAGCAACTCTGATATTTTACCACGGAAATTTCGGCGTTCATATCTTGAGTCTGTTGTACATAACGTACAGCTCCGCTTACATTTGCATCACGGCTCCTCTAATAACGCGTCCACGGGCAGACTGCGCCTCGCACACCCTAAAGTTGGCTGCACTTTCCGTGCTCGACACTTTTTTGATAAAGGGCAATAATTCCTGTATCACATATGTGGAATGGTACATGGAATATGTTATCAGTCCCCTACTCTTCTCCATCTACACTTTCGGCCTGGGACAGCTCATAGAATCCCACGGTATGCAGTACCATCTCTACGCTGATGACACGCAGATCTACCTATCCGGACCTGACCTCACCTCCTTACTTACCAAAATCCCGCACTGTCTGTCTGCTATTTCAGCCTTCTTTTCTGCTCGCTTTCTACAACTGAACATGGACAAAACAAAATTCATCATCTTTCCCCCATCTCACTCTACCCCTCCACCAGACCTATCCATTAATGTCTGCTCACTTTCCCAAGTCCCACACGCCCGCTGCCTCGGGGTGATCCTCGACTCTGCCCTCTCTTTCAAGCCACATATCCAAGCCCTTGCCTCCTCCTGCCGTCTCAAACTCAAAAATATTTCCCGGATCCGTGCTTTCCTTGACCGCAACACTGCAAAAACGCTAGTGCATGCCCTTATCATCTCCCGCCTCGACTACTGCAATCTCCTACTCTAGCACTCTGGCACCACTCCAATCCATCTTACACTCTGCTGCCCGACTAATCTACCTGTCCCCCCGCTATTCCCCAGCTTCTCCCCTGTGTCAAGCCCTTCACTGGCTTCCTATCGCCCAGAGACTCCAGTTTAAAACCCTCACACTGACATACAAAGCCATCCACAACCTGTCTCCTCCATACATCTGTGACATGGTCTCCCGGTACTTACCTACACGCAACCTCCGATCCTCTCAAGATCTCCTTCTCTACTCCCCTCTCATCTCTTCTTCCCACAACCGCATCCAAGACTTCTCCCGTGCTTCCCCCATACTCTGGAACTCTCTACCCCAACACATCAGACTCTCGCCTACCATAGAAACCTTCAAAAAGAACCTGAAGACTCATCTCTTCCGACAAGCCTACAGCCTGCAGTGATCCTGAAGTTACTGAACCGCCGTGCAACCTGCCCTACCCTCTCCTAGTGTTTCATCACCCATCCCCTGCAGACTGTGAGCCCTCGCGGGCAGGGTCCTCCCTCCTTATGTACCCGTGTGCCTTGTTATCTGCTCATGTTTAATGTATTTGTCTATGTTTGCACCGTATTCACATGTGAAGCGCCATGGAATAAATGGCGCTATAAAAATGTATGATATATATATATATATATATATATATATATATATATATATATATATACACATACATACGCATATACACACACTGCTCCAAAAAATAAAGGGTACACTTAAACAACAGAATATAACTCCAAGTATATCAAACTTCTCTGAAATCAAACTGTCCACTTAGGAAGCAACATTATTTGACTATCAATTTCACATGCTGTTGTGCAAATATAATAGACAACAGATGGAAATGATTGGCAATTACCAAGATACACTCAAAGGAGTAGTTCTGCAGGTGGGGACCACAGACCACATCTCAGTACCAATGCTTTCTGGCTGATGTTTTGGTCACTTTTGAATGTTGGTTGTGCTTTCACACCCGTGGTAGCAATAGACAGACTCTACAACCCACACAAGTGGTTCAGGTAGTGCAGCTCATCCAGGATGGCACATCAATGCGAGCTGTGGCAAGAAGGTTTGCTGTGTCTGTCAGTGTAGTGTACAGAGGCTGGACGTGCTACCAGGAGACAGGCCAGTACACCAGGAAACGGAGGGGGCCGTAGGAGGGCAACAACCCAGCAGCAGGACCGCTACCTCAGCCTTTGTGCAAGGAGGAACAGGAGGGGCACTGCCAGAGCCCTGAAAAATGACCTCTAGCAGGCCACAAATGTGCATGTACAACCAATAGAGATAGTGAAGCAAGCACACGATCAATTATGATAGAAACGAGATCATTTACTAATATTACTAGAAAAATACATAGGCAATAATAGTACACATATATATTCAGATACAAAAAATTGCATATAAGTAGTAACAACAGAGATGAAATACTAAAACTCTGTTGCCCATGGACTATACTGTATAACAACAGAGACACACAAAACTGGGGCCGCCCACTTCAATCTATGCTAATGAAGTAAAATACTCAAAGATAGTACAGATGATAATTATACTGCGGTAAAACCTCTCCTCATGCAAAATTGGAGGTGGGCCATACCATGTGTAAACAACCACTAATGTAGTACCAATGTCCTGCTGCTAATAGGCCAGTATCCATCTGTCATATAAGAAATTCATATGCCAATAATAGGCCAATACCCATCAGTCATATCAAAACTATATGTGCCCATTAACTGCAGCCATCGCATAGGTAGATCAGCGGTGCCCAGATAAACCCCTACGCGCGTTTCGCTGTACCTGCAGCTTCGTAAGCGAAATGCGCGTCGGGGTTCATCTGGGCACCGCTGATTTACCTATGCGATGGCTGCAGTTAATGGGCACATATAGTTTTGATATGACTGATGGGTATTGGCCTATTATTGGCATATGAATTTCTTATATGACAGATGGATACTGGCCTATTAGCAGCAGGACATTGGTACTACATTAGTGGTTGTTTACACATGGCATGGCCCACCTCCAATTTTGCATGAGGAGAGGTTTTACCGCAGTATAATTATCATCTGTACTATCTTTGGGTATTTTACTTCATTAGCATAGATTGAAGTGGGCGGCCCCAGTTTTGTGTGTCTCTGTTGTTATACAGTATAGTCCATGGGCAACAGAGTTTTAGTATTTCATCTCTGTTGTTATTACTTATATGCAATTTTTTGTATCTGAATATATATGTGTACTAATCTTGCCTATGTATTTTTCTAGTAATATTAATAAATGATCTCTTGTTTCTATCATAATTGATCGTGTGTTTGCTTCACGATCTCTATTGGTTGTAGTTGTTGAGTTGTGGAGAGGATCGTTATTATCTATATGTAGAGGAGTTGTCTTGGTGGTATGTACACAAATGTGCATGTGTCTCCATGAGGATGGTCTGAGTGCCCGACGTCCACAGATGGGGTTGTGCTCACAGCCCAACACCATGCAGGACGCTTGGCATTTGCCACAGAACACCAGGATAGGCAAATTCGCCACTGGCACCCTGTGCTCTTCACAGATGAAAGCAGGTTCACACTGAGCACATATGACAGTCTGGAGACTGTG
Organism: Ranitomeya imitator; assembly: GCF_032444005.1. Lineage (NCBI taxonomy): Eukaryota > Metazoa > Chordata > Amphibia > Anura > Dendrobatidae > Ranitomeya > Ranitomeya imitator. Next base: position 640,059,003 of record NC_091283.1, on the reverse strand, counting down.
GAAAGCGATCTGCTGCCTGCAACATCCTTCAGCATGACCAGTTTGGCAGTGGGTCAGTAATAGTGTGGGGTGGCATTTCTTTGGAGGGCCGCACAGCCCTCCATGTGCTCGCCAGAGGTAGCCTGACTGCCATTAGGTACCAAGATCAGATCCTCAGACCCCTTGTGAGACCATATGCTGGTGCGGTTGACCCTGGGTTCCTCCTAATGTAGGACAGTGCCAGACTTCATGTGGCTGGAGTGTGTCAACAGTTCCTGCAAGATGAAGGCATTGAAGCTATGGACTGGCCCGCCCTTTCCCCAGACCTGAATCCGATTGAACAAATCTGGGACATCATGCCTCGCACAATCCACCAACGTCACGTTGAACCACAGACTGTCCAGGAGTTGGCGGATGCTTTAGTCCAGGTCTGGGAGGAGATCCCTCAGGAGACCATCCGCCACCTCATCAGGAGTATGCCCGGGCATTGTAGGGAGGTCATACAGGCACGTGGAGGCCACACACACTACTGAGCATCATTTCCTTGTCATGAGGCATTTCCACTGAAGTTGGATCAGCCTGTAACTTAATTTTCCACTTTGATTTTAAGCATCACTTCAACTCCAGACCTCTGTGGGATACTAGTTGTGTTTTACATTGATAATTGTTAGGTTTTATTGTTCTCAACAAATTCCATTATGTAATGAATAAAGATTTACAACTGGAATATTTCATTCAGTGGGATCTAGGATGTGGGACTTTAGTGTTCCCTTTTTTTTAAGCAATATATATATATATATATATATATATATATATATATATATATACACACACACACTTGACTTGCTGATATGTTTTATTTGTACAGAACCGATATTAGACTACGCACGCTAAATGTACGCTCCAGTGCAGGAGAAGGATAACCTGCCATCCGATTAACTATACATTACCTGTCTCTAGGACAGGGGTCACGAAAACACATGGGGGGTAATCATTTTAAACATGTCCATGTGCAAATATCTGGCACCTCACTGAAAAGGAGCCATTTGTCACAGGCACAAACTCCCTCAGTGCGCCGTCCTCTGTCTTATCCGGGCAATACACGGGAGACCATTACCACTGAACTCATCTGCCAGGAAAGTGGGCGCCGTATTACTAATCCATGTCAGATTAAACCAGATATTTTAGCATAAAGTCAAACCTTAAAGGGGTTTAACATTTTTACAAAAGAAGACCCGAATTATGGTGTCTGCACACACAGACATATGGCGGCGTTCCGGGCATTACCAGGTACATGAAAGCTCCTGATGGCGGCTCCCCTCACAGCTCTCACCTTCTGCAGAGCCAGCGAGAGCCGAATCTCCTCCACTTCCGGTCCGCTGCCGGCCACGGCGCTTGTCCCAGGTCACTTCCGCATGATGCGTTCCACACACAGGAAGTAAAATGTCGCAGTTTGCAGGAAAACATAAAATAAAAAAGTGCAGTTCCTTTATATCGGAGACCTTGAGTGAGAGGAAGCACAAAGTCTAATGTGTGAGAGGCTGCGCCCCAGCAGCCACACGGGACAGCCGGCGCTCCTCCGCCATTATGGTGTAGCCGCGACTCTGCTGGCAAGGTCAGAGGTCAGCGCCACCGCAGACTGCTTCCGGTGTAACCTTCCGCTCCTAGTCTGCGGAGGATAACGGGGAGAGAAGGTTAGTCATCAGCGGTATGTAGTGTGCACGCTCCAAGTGTCAGCTGTCTGTACTCATATGGCTCCTGTGTATGGGTGTACTCATGTCTGCCCTCATATCTACACCCACCGTGTGTACACTCCTCATATAGCTACACCCACCGTGTGTACACTCCTCATATCTACACCCACCGTGTGTACACTCCTCATATAGCTACACCCACCGTGTGTACACTCCTCATATCTACACCCACCGTGTGTACACTCCTCATATAGCTACACCCACCGTGTGTACACTCCTCATATCTACACCCACCGTGTGTACACTCCTCATATCTACACCCACCGTGTGTACACTCCTCATATAGCTACACCCACCGTGTGTACACTCCTCATATCTACACCCACTGTGTGTACACTCCTCATATAGCTACACCCACCGTGTGTACACTCCTCATATCTACACCCACTGTGTGTACACTCCTCATGTCTGCCCTCATATCTACACCCACCGTGTGTACACTCCTCATAAATCTACACCCACTATGTGTACACTCCTCATATAGCTACACCCACCGTGTGTACACTCCTCATGTCTACACCCACCGTGTGTACACTCCTCAAGTCTGCCCTCATATCTACACCCACTGTGTGTACACTCCTCATATAGCTACACCCACCGTGTGTACACTCCTCATGTCTGCCCTTATATATCTACACCCACTGTGTGTACACTCCTCATGTCTGCCCTCATATCTACACCCACTGTGTGTACACTCCTCATATAGCTACACCCACCGTGTGTACACTCCTCATGTCTGCCCTTATATATCTACACCCACTGTGTGTACACTCCTCATGTCTGCCCTCATATCTACACCCACTGTGTGTACACTCCTCATGTCTGCCCTCATATCTACACCCACTGTGTGTACACTCCTCATGTCTGCCCTTATATATCTACACCCACTGTGTGTACACTCCTCATATCTACACCCACTGTGTGTACACTCCTCATATAGCTACACCCACCGTGTGTACACTCCTCATATCTACACCCACTGTGTGTACACTCCTCATGTCTGCCCTCATATCTACACCCACCGTGTGTACACTCCTCATAAATCTACACCCACTATGTGTACACTCCTCATATAGCTACACCCACCGTGTGTACACTCCTCATGTCTACACCCACCGTGTGTACACTCCTCAAGTCTGCCCTCATATCTACACCCACTGTGTGTACACTCCTCATATAGCTACACCCACCGTGTGTACACTCCTCATGTCTGCCCTTATATATCTACACCCACTGTGTGTACACTCCTCATGTCTGCCCTCATATCTACACCCACTGTGTGTACACTCCTCATGTCTGCCCTCATATCTACACCCACTGTGTGTACACTCCTCATGTCTGCCCTTATATATCTACACCCACTGTGTGTACACTCCTCATATCTACACCCACTGTGTGTACACTCCTCATGTCTGCCCTTATATATCTACACCCACTGTGTGTACACTCCTCATGTCTGCCCTTATATATCTACACCCACTGTGTGTACACTCCTCATGTCTGCCCTCATATCTACACCCACTGTGTGTACACTCCTCATGTCTGCCCTCATATCTACACCCACTGTGTGTACACTCCTCATGTCTGCCCTTATATATCTACACCCACTGTGTGTACACTCCTCATATCTACACCCACTGTGTGTACACTCCTCATGTCTGCCCTCATATATCTACACCCACTGTGTGTACACTCCTCATGTCTGCCCTCATATATCTACACCCACTGTGTGTACACTCCTCATGTCTGCCCTCATATCTACACCCACTGTGTGTACACTCCTCATGTCTGCCCTTACATATCTACACCCACTGTGTGTACACTCCTCATGTCTGCCCTCATATCTACACCCACTGTGTGTACACTCCTCATGTCTGCCCTCATATCTACACCCACTGTGTGTACACTCCTCATGTCTGCCCTTATATATCTACACCCACTGTGTGTACACTCCTCATGTCTGCCCTTATATATCTACACCCACTGTGTGTACACTCCTCATGTCTGCCCTCATATCTACACCCACTGTGTGTACACTCCTCATGTCTGCCCTTATATATCTACACCCACTGTGTGTACACTCCTCATGTCTGCCCTTATATATCTACACCCACTGTGTGTACACTCCTCATGTCTGCCCTTATATATCTACACCCACTGTGTGTACACTCCTCATGTCTGCCCTCATATCTACACCCACTGTGTGTACACTCCTCATGTCTGCCCTCATATCTACACCCACTGTGTGTACACTCCTCATGTCTGCCCTTATATATCTACAATTATAAGAAAGAAAATGAGGGCACTCACCGGTCTTCTTGAAATACAAAAACTTTTATTGGCAACACATCCAGATAAAATTCATGGCTGGGAACGACGGAGCCGGAGCTCTGGTGAGCAGGGGAGAACAGGGACGATGGCCGTTTCGCGCTGTGCTTGCGCTTTTACGGGTCAGTTAGTGCAAGGGCAAGACAGCGGAAATATAGTGCTGCCCATGACACCTCCCTCCACCGCTAAATCCCTCCCACCAACTAAAATACACTCTTACTAAAAAGCACAATTTAAAAACAATGTAACGCAATAAGCGTTTCCTATGACTTACAAATATAGGCTGATATAAGAGATCAAATAACAGATTCATACAAAAACTGCTGGTATAAATGTCTACAAGAGCAATATATATCTTTGCAATCACAAACTGCCATTCACTGCTTACATCAAAACTACTTAAATTAACCACTTGGTTACAGAAAAATCAAGAGATCAACCCGGTCATTAAAGCCCAAGGGCCCCATCGCATAACTGCGCATGATCCATCTTGCCTCGGCTCTGAGGAGTAAGTTATCTAAATCACCTCCTCTCGCCGGCAGAGTGATCTTCTCGATTCCCGCAAAGGTGAGACAATCTGAACTTCCCCCATGTCTCTCTCTCACATGAGCGATCAAGCGTGGCACCCCCTTACCTACCTCCACCGACCTGCAATGTTCACGGAAACGAACAAACAACGGCCGTATAGTCTTCCCTATGTAGTAAAACCTGCAGGGACAGAAAACCACGTAGACTACGTGGTCCGTCCTGCAGGTAATAAAATCATTCACTACATGGGTTAGTGCTCCTATCCTCAGCACCCGGTCCGTAGTGTGTTGTTTACAAAAAGTGTAGTGTCCGCACCTAAAATTACCATGCGGTACCGCAGTACTCAGCCAATTCTGATTAGGTTTAGATAACCGGTTTCTTACTAATCTGTCCCTTAGTCTGACGCTTCTTTTATTGGCTATCAAGGGACCTCTGGCTACAACACTCGCCAGTTCCTTGTCCTGCCCCAAGATATGCCAATTTCTTTTTATGGCCAACCTGATCTGTCGATCCATATTACTGTATGCAAAGCAAAACGTGAATCTCTTTCCTATCTCGGTACTCCGTGCTGGAGATCCAAGCCCCTGCGCCATCTTCCTTTCCCTGGCTACTTTCTCTCTTGATGATACTAACAAGTTCTCCGGGTAACCCCTCTTTCTAAACCTTTGCAACATCTCATCTGATTGGCGTTCAAACCCCTCGTCAGTATTATTCACCCGACTTACCCTTAAGAATTGGCTGTGAGGCAGCGACTGTTTTGTGTGCATAGGGTGAAAACTTTCAAACCGCATCATCGTATTTGCTGCCACGGGCTTGCGGTATAAAGATGAACAGATTTTACCGTTCTCAATCTCCACTAACACGTCCAAGAATTCCAACCGACGTCCTCCAAAAACTGACGTGAAGGACATATTCATATTATTACTACTATTCCGAAGGTGCACAAGTCTGTCCTCCTGGGCGACCGATCGTGTCTGGGATAGGGTCGCTCACTGAGCCCCTGTCCCAGTAAATTGATTGGTTATTGCGCCCCATGTTGAAAGACATTCCGGCCTATTTGAACGACACAAATTCTTTTCTTACTAGTGTTCAAAATTTTGAGTGGCATGAAGGCTACTCGTTAGCCTCTATAGATGTAGAGAGCATGTACACTAGGATTCCGCAAAAGTTTGGTGTTGAGGCCATTGAGCAGATCTTGTGCACCACGGATAGGAGTCGAGAATTTATTAATTTTATTTGTGAAGGATTAGACTTCATTTTGATGCATAATGCGTTTATGTTCTTGGATGATTGGTATGTACAAGAGGTGGGGACTGCGATGGGGACTCCGGTAGCATGTACTTTCGCTAATTTATTTTTGGGCCTCTTTGAGGAAAAATATATTTATGCAAGCAGTAATATTTTCCTGCAGCACATCAAATTCTATCAAAGGTATATTGATGATGTAGTAGTGGTCTGGGACAGCACAGAAAAAAATCATCGGAGACTTTATATTGTACCTGAATAGTAGTAATAATATGAATATGTCCTTCACGTCAGTTTTTGGAGGACGTCGGTTTTGATGTAAGCAGTGAATGGCCGTTTGTGATTGCAAATCTGTTATTTGATCGCTTATATCAGCCTATATTTGTAAGTCACAGGAAACGCTTATTGTGTTACATTGTTTTTAAATTGTGCTTTTTAGTAAGAGTGTATTTTAGTTGGTGGGAGGGATTTAGCGGTGGAGGGAGGTGTCATGGCCGGCACTATATTTCCGCTGTCTTGCCCTTGCACTAACTGACCCATAGAAGCGCAAGCACAGCGCGAAACGGCCGTCGTCCCTGTTCTCCCCTGCTCACCAGAGCTCCGGCTCCGTCTTTCCCGGCCATGAATTTTACCTGGATGTGTTGCCAATAAAAGTTTTTGTATTTCAAGAAGACCGGTGAGTGCCCTCATTTTCTTTCTTATAATTTTGGATTACACAGCTGTTTTTTTTCTCTGTTTTGAGGAGCACCGGAGGTCAGAAATATCATGGCTGTTTTTACCGCTGCCGAGCACCTATTATGAGGGCAGTCTGGTCATAACCTCCGTACTGGAGACTGTGCCGCCCGACTTGTATTATTTTGTTGAAGGCCTTATATATCTACACCCACTGTGTGTACACTCCTCATGTCTGCCCTTATATATCTACACCCACTGTGTGTACACTCCTCATGTCTGCCCTTATATATCTACATCCACTGTGTGTGTACACTCCTCATATATCTACACCCACTGTGTGTGTGCACTCCTCATGTCTGCCCTCATATCTACACCCACTGTGTGTACACTCCTCATGTCTGCCCTCATATATTTACACCCCCTGTGTGTACACTCCTCATGTCTGCCCTCATGTCTACACCCACTGTGTGTACACTCCTCATGTCTGCCCTCATATCTACACCCACTGTGTACACTCCTCATGTCTGCCCTCATATATCTACACCCACTGTGTGTACACTCCTCATGTCTGTCCTCATATATCTACACCCACTGTGTGTGTACACTCCTCATGTCTGCCCTCCATATCTACACCCACTGTGTACACTCCTCATGTCTGCCCTCATATATCTACACCCACTGTGTGTGTACACTCCTCATGTCTCCCCTCATATATCTACACCCACTGTGTGTACACTCCTCATGTCTGTCCTCATATATCTACACCCACTGTGTGTGTACACTCCTCATGTCTGCCCTTAGATATCTACATCCACTATGTACACTCCTCATGTCTGCCCTCAGATATCTACACCCACTGTGTGTGTACACTCATCATAAATCTAGACCCACTGTGTGTGTACACTCATCATATATCTACACCCACTGTGTGTGTACACTCCTCATGTCTGCCCTCAGATATCTACACCCACTGTGTGTGTGCACTCCTCATGTCTGCCCTTAGACATCTACATCCACTATGTACACCTCATGTCTGCCCTCATATATCTCCTGTTATGATAAGGTAATTCAGTACCACAATGGACATAGAAGTCAGAGCACATACAGTGACCTGACAATAACCCAAAAACATAGAACGAGCTCTGAGACGTGGGAACTCTGCTGACCGCAATCCCTAATCCTCTCCAGCCACACTAGAGGCAGCCGTGGATTGCGCCTAACGCTCCCTATGCAACTCGGCACAGCCTGAGAAACTAGCTAGCCTGAAGTTAGAAAATAAGCCTACCTTGCCTCAGAGAAATACCCCAAAGGAAAAGGCAGCCCCCACATATAATGACTGTGAGTTAAGATGAAAAGACAAACGTAGAGATGAAATAGATTTAGCAAAGTGAGGCCCGACTTTCTGAACAGAGCGAGGATAGGAAAGGTAACTTTGCGGTCAACACAAAACCCTACAAAAACCACGCAAAGGGGGCAAAAAGACCCTCCGTACCGAACTAACGGCACGGAGGTACACCCTCTGCGTCCGAGCTTCCAGCAAGCAAGAAAACAATATTAAGCAAGCTGGACAGAAAAAATAGCAAACAAAATAGCAAAAGCGGAATTTAGCTATGCAGAGCAGCAGGCCACAGGAACGATCCAGGAGGAAACAGGTCCAATACTAGAACATTGACTGGAGGCCAGGATCAAAGCACTAGGTGGAGTTAAATAGAGCAGCACCTAACGACATCACCACATCACCTGAGGAAGGAAACTCAGAAGCCGCAGTACCACTCTCCTCCACCAACGGAAGCTCACAGAGAGAATCAGCCGAAGTACCACTTGTGACCACAGGAGGGAGCTCTGCCACAGAATTCACAACAATCTCCTGTACATCTACATCCACTGCTCTTTTGCAGTCTAGTCACAGATTTTCAATGATATTCAGATGAGGGAACTGTGAGGGCCATTGTAAAAACTTCAGCTTGCACCTTTTGAGGTAGTTTATTGTGGATTTTGACGTGTGTAAGGTCGTTATCATTTTGTAGAAGCCATCCTCCTTTCAACTTTAGCTTTTTTTTACGTATGATGTTATGTTTGCATTAAAAATTTGTTGAAATTTCATTGAATCCATTCTTTCTTCTACCCGTGAAATGTTCCCCAAACCATTGGCTTCAACAGAACCTCAAATGATGATTGATCCACCCCCATCCTTAATGGTTGGCGACATGTTCTTTTTCTGTGCCTTTTTTTCTCCACAAATACCTTTTGATGATTGTGGCCAAAGAGTTCTACTTCTCATGTCTGCTTTTATGTATCTCTTGTATATTTACATCCACTATAGGTGTCTACTCCTTATCTTTGCCCTCATGTATCTCCTGTATATCTACATTCACTATATGTATACTCCTCATCCCTGCCCTCATATACAGTTGTGTGAAAGTGTTTGCCCCTTCCTGATTTCATAATGATTTGCATGTTTGTCACACTTAAATATTTCAGATCGCTGAACAAATGTAAATATTAGACAAAGATAACACAAGAAACACAAAATGCAGTTTTTTAATGGAAGTCTTTGTTATCAAGGGAAAAAGAAATTCAAACCCACAGGGCCCTGTGTGAAAAATTGATTGCCCACGCTCTTAAAACATAACTGTGGTTTATCACATCTTTGGGAAGCTGAGTTCATATTTCCTAGCCACACCCAGGCCTAATCACTGCTACACCTGTTCTCAATTAAGAAATCTCTTAAATAGGACCTGCCTGACAATTGCCCCCTGTCAGCTGAACCCATGGACAGCAGGTATATTCGCCATACATCTATGTATGCCAAGCCAGTCTGCACTGCCACTACTGGCACCGCCAGCAGCGAGCCCCAACTGTGCCAGGTACTCGTCAATGGGTACCTGATGGAGGTCTCTTGGACTCTGGTTCATGAGTCCCTTCTTGCCGGGGACAACCCCACTGGACGTAAAGTGGGGGTGGTGTGCTTACATGGGGAGCTCTGAGAGTACCCAACCGCGGAGGTAAATTTTTCCACACCGTGTGGGGACTTTAAACATGTGGTGGGAGTGGTGAAGACCTTTCCATAAGTGAAGGAGCCTAAAAAGAACCTCAAAAGGTAGACATCATGTCGCAATCCAGACACATTATAGAAAAAAATGAGAAACAAAGTAATTGAGATTGATCAGTCTGGAAGTGGTTATAAAGCTTTGAGTGTCCAGCAAACCACAGTTAGAAGCATTTTCCACAAATGACGGGAACAAACAGTGGTGAACCTTCCCAGAAGTGGCTGGTTAACCAAAATTAGAAAACAGCAAAAGGTTGAAACCAACCACAATTTTTATAAAAGCCAAGGGTACCCAAAAATATTAATGTAAATAGCACAATAAAGGGACCTAAAGCATAACATTTAATATACTAGTTAAAAATGACATAACCCAACACACACAGACAAACATGTATAATACCAACAGTTTGTCAAACAGTTATCCAAGGAAATCATAGAGAAACAGTACTTAAAGCAGAAAAATACTCAAATTTACAACTGCTTCTCATGCTAGTATGACCTTACCCAAAGCTCCAGAAAAACGAAACCAAAACCAAAATTACCCCAAGAGCATAGATACAACTCATCCAAGAGGTCACAAAAGATCCCACAAGAACATCCAAAGAACTGCAGACCTCCCTTGCCTCAGTTAAGGTCATTGTTCATGACTCCACCATAAGAAAGACACGGGAATAAAATGGCCTGCATGGCAAAGTTCCAAATCCTCTGCTGAGCAATAAGAGCGTAAAGGCTTGTCTCAGTTTTGCCAGAAAACATCTTGATGATCCTTAAGACATTGGGGAGAATACTCTGTGGATTGATGAGACAAAAGTTGAACTTTTTGGAAGATGTATGTCCCATTACATCGGGCTTATATAAAACATAGCATTTCAGAAAATGAACATCATACCAACAGTAAAATATGGTGGAGGTAGCGTGTAGATCTAGGGCTGTTTTTCTGTTTCAGGACCTGGAAGACTTGCTGTGGCAAATGTAACCATGAATTTTGCGGTCTACTAAAAAATCCTGATGGAGAATGTCTTGCCATTTGTTCGTGAGCTCAACTGAAGTGCAGTTGGGTTATGTTTCAAAACATACAATCTATTCCACTTCTGGATATCTTGAGAAAAACAAAATTAAGACTTTGGAGTTGCCTAGTCAAAATCCTGACCATAATCCGATTGCTGTGACATGACCTTACAAAAGGGGTTCATACTTGGAAAGCTCCAATGTGGCTGAATTGCAACAATTCTGCAAAGATGAGTGGTCCAAAATTCCTCCAGACTTTTGTAAAAGACTCATTGCCAGTTATTGCAAATGCTTGATTGCAGTTGTTGCTGCTAAGGGAGGCACAACCAGTTATTAGATTTAGGGGCAATCACTTTTTCACACAGGACTCTGTAGGTTTGGATTTGTTGTTCCCTTAATAATTGAGACTTTCTTTTAGAAACTGCATTTTGGGTTTACTTGTGTTATCTTTGAATATTTTAAAACTGTTTGGTGTTCTGAAACATTCAAGTGTGACAAACATGCAAATTAATAGGAAATCATGAAGGGGGCAAACACTTTTTCGCACTGTATATCTACATCCATTTATATGTACACTCCTCTTGTCTGCTCTTGTATATCTCCTGCATATCTACATCCACTATAATCTTGGAAAAAAAAGTGTTGGCACCTTTTATAATTGTTCCATAAAATGAACTATTTCTTGCAGAAATTTTTGCTTGCAATTGCACGTTTTGTTATACACATATATTTCCTTTGTGTGTAATGGAACAACGTAAAAAAACCATAGGGAAATATAAGGCAAATTGGATATAATTTCGCATAAAACCCCAAAATGGGCCGAACAAAATTGTTGGTACCTTTCCGAAAATGTGGATATACAACTTTGTTTCAAGCATGTTGTGATGCTCTTTCAAACTCATCTGTGGCAAGCAATAGTAGTAGGCAGTATGAAAATCACACTTAAACCCAGATAAAAAGGGGGGACGCTGATTCAGTCTTTGCATTGTGACTGTGTGTGCTACACTAAGCATGAAGAACAGAAAGAGGAGAAGAGAACTGTCTAAGGAATTAAGAACCGCAATTGTTGTAACCTTGAGATTGTTGATATTTTGCAAGTCCATCTCCTCAGGAGATCTTGATGTTCCTTTGTCCGCTGTGCGTAACATAATCAAGAAGTTTACAACCCATGGCACCATGGCTAATCTCCCTGGACGTGCAGAGAAGAATTGATGAAAGGTTGCAAAGCAGGATAGCCTGGATGGTGGATAAGAAGCCCCAATCAAGTTCCAAAGAAATTCAAGTAGTCCTGCAGTCCCAGGCTGCATCAGTGTCATTGCAAACTGTCAGTCAACATTTGAATGAAATGCAAAGCTATGGAAGGAGACTCAGGAGGATCCCACTGCTGACCAGGGCTGTGGATGCTGTGTTCATTTTGGTAGGGTCACTATAAAATGGACTGACACAGACTCCTAAACTATATACGGTAATACTGCATTGAACTACTGCAGCAAATGTATGTGCCATAAATGTTTGCATAAGAATTTGGGAAAGTTGTGAGGTGTCCTATTAATGTCTGTTATGTTCCTGATCTAAGGATCTCAGCTTTTAGTTGAGATTAATCTGTGCTGCACTTTATGTACATGTCAGTAGTGAGGAGATGCTCTGAAGTCGGGGAAGTCTGAATCAGGTTTGGCTTAGGCTTCTTTCACACTTCTGTCTTTTTGTTTCCATCAAAATCTGTCAATTTGTGAAAAACAACGGATCCAGCGAATTTTCCCGCTGGATCCGTCTTTTTCTCATAGACTTGTATTAGCAACGGATTACGACGGATGGCCTCACGTTTCGTCTTGTGCGCTGGATCCATTGGAATTTGTTTATCCATCGTCTGGAGAAGATGTACAAAGAAACGTTTTTTGTCTGCTTCAGAAAATCCTTCAACGGCGCCCATCGTTGGCTAGAAAGGAAGACTATGGGCACAGGACCCGTCTCTGTATGTCGAAAGACGGAATCCAGCATTTTTTTGAAACTCCACAGAACTGCTGCTGACACAGAGACATAAAAAAGTTTGTCAAAATGCTTCTGGGAAAGCATCTTGTGAACAAATGAGACCAAGATAGAGCTTTTTGGTAAATCTCAACATTCTACTGTTTACTAAACACAGTAACTAGAGTCTAATATGGTGGAGTTTCAAAGTTGTTTTTGGCTGTTGCACACAGCATCATGAAATCTGAAGACTAGGATTTGTGGTCGCAATATAGTGCCTAGTGTCAGAAAGCTGGGTTTGCGTCCTAGATCATGGGTCTTCCAGCAGAGCAGTGACCCCAAACATACTTCAAGGAGCACCTAGAAAAGGATGGAAACAAAGTGCTAGAGACCTCTGAAGTGGCCAGAAATTAGTCCGGATCTAAATCTCATTGAACACCTGTGGAGAGATCTTAAAATTGCTGTTGGGAAAAGACACCCTTCAAATATGAGAAACTTGGAGCAGTGTGTGCAACAAAATATTAAGTTGTGTGTGTCAACAATTTTTTGTAGCCCATTTTGGGGATTTTGTGCGAAATTGTGTCCAATTTGCCTTTTTTTCTCTTTTTGTGTTGTTCAAATACACACAAAAGAAATAAACATTTCTATAACAAAACATGTGTAATTGCAATAATCTTCTGGGATAAATACTCTATTTTCTGGAACAATTTTAAGGGTGCCAAAACGTTCAACCATTACTGTATGTATACTCCTCATACCTGCCCTTAAATATCTTTTATAGATCTACGTCTACTGTATATACAGTAGCTTTACATCACTATAAACGTTTACTTCTCGTCCCTCTCAATATATGTACAGTTGTGCTCAAAAATTTTCATACCCTGGCAGAATTTTTGCTTTCTTGGCCTTTTTTCAGAGAATATGAATAACACCAAAACTTTTTCTCCATTCATGGTTAGTGGTTGGGTGAAGCCATTTATTGACAACCCAAAATACCCAAAATACCCAAATGTCCCTGATCAAAAGTTCACATGCCCCATTTCTTAATACCGTGTATTGCCCGCTCTAACATCAATGACAGCTTGAAGTCTGGCAGGGTCTGCTAGAGCAGAGTATGAGTTGGAATGGTCTGGAGACCTGTGGAGAAACAGGGGTGTAAATGATCGTTTACGGGCAGATAATTGTATGGACGATGCTATTAGAACTGACGACCAACAAGTGATATCAGACAAGTGTTAATACAGGGTGAGAACTGTGAATGAAATGGTTGATTAGCAATCTTTACACCGTATCATTGATCATAGGTCACTCTGTTCAGATAATCTGACGTGTGGTTATGTGTTCCACGCTCACATCCCATAAGTGATACTATTTATTCCAAATACATGAATTCATAAAGTATTGTACAAACACTCCCGTTAATACTGTATGTAGAAAATGTAATCTTTTTCCCAGTTTTATATGGAGAGAAGCATTTGCAACAATCACATGAATAATATGACACACACGTTCATGTTTTTAATGCTCCAACTGAACAGTGGCCCCAGAACATGATGAACCAAACTCTTAAAGAAAGCCTGAGTTCCCACTCCTCTCTACCAGGTCCAATCGTTGAACATGCAAACTATTTACATTGCACAATTTTCAAAAGATAAACAAGAATTTTTTCGCTCTCGTAAACTTTCATGCATGATGAACTAACGTTTTTGGATACATCGTTACATGATTATAATGAACAATGGATCGGTAATATTAGAACCTGAGTGATGATCGGTCATTGAAAATGCATCCTAAAGGGATTCATTTATATTGATGATTTATCCTTGGGATAGATCATCAATATCATATAGATGGAGGTGTAACACACAGCACCCCCGCCAATCACCTATTCTCAGTGCCAGGGGTTGTCTTAACTGCGCAGCTCTCTCAGCTGTACACTGTGTGCAGAATTATTAGGCAAGTTGTATTTTGATCACATGATACTTTTTATACATGTTGTCCTACTCCAAGCTGTTCAGGGTTGAGAGCCAACTACCAATTAAGTAAATCAGGTGATGTACATCTCTGTAATGAGGAGGGGTGTTGTCTAATTACATCAAAACCCTATATAAGGTGTGCTTATTTATTAGACAATTTCCTTTCCTTTGGTAAAATGGGTCAGAAGAGAGATTTGACGGGCTCTGAAAAGTCCAAAATTGTGAGATGTCTTGCAGAGGGATGCAGCAGTCTTGAAATTGCCAAACCTTTGAATCGTGATCACCGAACAATCAAGCGTTTCATGGCAAATAGCCATCAGGGTCGCAAGAAGCGTGTTGGGCAAAAAAGGCGCAAAATAACTGCCCATGAATTGAGGAAAATCAAGCGTGAAGCTGCCAAGATGCCATTTGCCACTAGTTTTGCCATATTTCAGAGCTGCAACATTACTGGAGTAACAAAAAGCACAAGATGTGCAATACTCAGGGACATGGCCATGGTAAAGAAGGCTGAAAAATGACCACCTTTGAACAAGAAACATAAGATAAAACGTCAAAACTGGGCCAAGAAATATCTTTAGACTGACTTTTCAAAAGTTTTTTGGACTGATGAAATGAGAGTGACTCTTGAAGGGCCAGATGGATGGGCCAGAGGCTGGATCAGTAAAGGGCAGAGAGCTCCACTCCGACTCAAGCATGGTGGAGGTGGGGTACTGGTATGAGCTGGTATCATCAAAGATGAACTTGTGGGACCTTTTCGACCTACTGCCAGTTTCTGGAAGACAACTTCTTCAAGCAGTGGTACAGGAAGAAGTTAGTATCGTTCAAGAAAAACATGATTTTCATGCAGGACAATGCTCCATCACATGCCTCCAACTACTCCACAGCACACACACACAGCCTAATAATTCTGCACAGTAATAGTTACCTGCACAAACAGATATCCTCCTAAGATAGCCAAATCTAGAAAAAAAAAAACACTCCAACTTCCAAAAATATTAAGCTTTGATATTTGAGTCTTTTGGGTTGATTGAGAACATAGTTGTTGATCAATAATAAAAATAATCCTCTAAAATACAACTTGCCTAATAATTCTGCACACAATGTATAGTGGCAGAAGCGGGGTACTGCTTATTAACTCCCATTCATTTGATAAGCTGACGACTGATCTATATAGTTCCACAACAGAGCACATCTGGCCGGTACTGAGAACAGTTGATCGGTGGAGGAGTCAGGTGTTGCATCCCCACTGATTTGATATTGACGGCCTATCTATGGATACACCATCAATATAAAGTACTAAACAGCCCCTTTTAAGAACAAAAAATTAAGGTATATATTGTGGTGACCATATAGAGTATTGACTTTGTTTTTACATTTGTTATGTTCCTATAGGTGGGAAGTCTCATCAACTCATAGAAGATGGACAGAGGTCAGATCCCTGAGAGGATCTTAAACCTCACGCTGGAGATCATATACCTGTTGACTGGAGAGGTGATTATTGTGGGGACTATGATACATTGCCTGACTATTTTTTCTATAACAGTGACTGCTGAGATTTGGGAAAAAATAAACTTGATTTTCACAGCCTAAACAATGAATTAAAAAAGTGAAGGTTGTGTGAAACCAGTAGAAGACGTGAGTTGCTGCAAACAACAATGTATAGAAGGTGATTATGTAAAGGAAATCTGTCAGTGGAACGTCAACCCCCCCTAACTATTTATATGTGCATGTAGCTTTGAAAGACATGTTGAGCAATACCTTTACATGGCCAGTCTTGTCCTCTGTTACTGTGAAATTAGTGGAACAGTAGTGGTGCTTTATGGGGAATAGAGCTGTAGTGATCCAGGCTTCAGATCTACCATAGTTCTCAGTAACAGAAGACCAGACTGGCCATGTAAAGGTATTGATGGACATGACTTTGAAACAGCTACATGCACAGATAAATAGTTTGGGGAGTGAATCCTACCGACAGATTCCCGTTAAAGAGATTACCTGAGACATTAAATGGCCTGATCAGGGGGAATCTGATCTTTGGGAACTCCCGCTCAACAAAGTAAGGATCTACAAGCTTCATTACAAGGCACAGCTAGTACAGACGCACTTCTGTGTCTATGCAATCAATAATGGAGACATGGTAGATATTGTACACCCAGATCAAACTGGCTTTATGCCCGGTAAGAGCACCTCTATAAAAGGCGGGTCCAGTCGGTGATTCAGTATAGCTCTTTGCTGCCAGATAATAGCTGGGCACTGGCGTCGTTAGACGCAGCCAAGGCGTTCGACTCTCTTGAATGGCCCTTTTTGTCCGCCTGTCTACAGAAATATGGCTTTGGGGAGAAATTTTTGAAGTGGGTTGGTGCGCTATATCTGAAACCCAAGGCCCGTATAGTTGTTAACGGCTCCATCTCTGAACCATTCTCACTATATAGGGGAACTCGTCAAGGGTGCCCCCTTTCCCCAGCCCTATTTGCTTTAGCAATAGAAGCATTAGCTATACGTTTGCGTTCAACCCCCGGTATTGATGGTATTAAAATAGCGGACCGCACGAATATCGTTGGTTTATATGCTGACGACATGATAATATTCATGGATAAGACAGAAGAAACATTACCAAGGGTAATTGCTACCATAGATAAATTTAGTGGGTTCTCAGGTCTATATATTAATTGGGATAAATCTGCCCTACTACCTCTATCTCAGCTCCCAGCACCTAATCTTAGTACTCTCTCTTTATTGCCGATAGTGTCTAAATTTAAGTACTTGGGTATTTACATGTCCCAGCACAGTGGGTTGGACTTACAGCTTAACGTTTTCCCCCTGTTGGAATATACTAAATTGAAATTTGCATCTTGGAGTAAGCTTCCGCTATCTGTAGCAGGCCGCATTAATCTCATTAAAATGATTTTGCTTCCTAAATTCAATTATTGTCTTCAACATAGTGCAGTAACTATACCAAAATGTTTCTTCACCAGTCTAAATTCTCATGTTACCTCATTCGTATGGGGGAAGGGTAGGCCCAAGCTTAAACTGGCCACTTTGCAAAGACCTAAGCGGGAAGGAGGCGCGGCATTACCAGATTTTTTGCTATACTATCTAGCGGGACAGGCTAAAGCACTATGTAAATGGATGCCTCATAACTATCTCCCCAATTCTGAAAGCCACTTAGTTAGCTCTGTCGGTGCTGGATTCCCGCTGGGTCTTCTAGAATCGGAGAGAATAGGCGCTCCCTGTCTGTTACCCATGATTCGTTTGGCGCGGTCCACTTGGAAGAAAATTAAAAAAATTACTGGATTTGGGGACATTGTAGCAGAGATGCCTCTATGGGATAATGGTTATTTCCCGACACTGGTGAATCACCCATCTACAAAATTTTGGGTTTCTCGTGGGGTTCTTTTGATCGGAGACTTATATGATCAGGGTTTTTTTGTGTCCTTTGAACAACTACAAAATAAGTGTGATCTTCCAAGGTCTCAATTTTTTCGGTATCTGCAGCTCAGATCTGCCGTTCAGTCATTCGTCAGGAATGAGGGGATGAACCGTAACATTTCATCTTTATCTTTGATAGGTATTCTTAAGTCGCAGGGACCTCAAGGTCTTATTTCGTCCCTATACACATATCTGCTATCAGCGGGGACGAACTCTGTTGTGGACTCGGTAAGGGGCAAATGGGGGGGACTCATTCCTGACATGCAAAACGAGGAATGGGAGGATATTTTGGAATCCCCTCTCAGAGTATCCCCATCAGTCAACAATCAGATGACCCAATTATACATAATCCAC
The DNA here is from genome assembly GCF_032444005.1 of Ranitomeya imitator. Classification (NCBI taxonomy): domain Eukaryota; kingdom Metazoa; phylum Chordata; class Amphibia; order Anura; family Dendrobatidae; genus Ranitomeya; species Ranitomeya imitator. The sequence continues at coordinate 640,040,716 of NC_091283.1, read as the reverse complement.
CAGTCATACTTGACTCCGTTGAGACTTTGTCGGATGGGTCGATACCCGACGTCGGAATGTTTGCGTTGCCACTCTCCTGACGCGGATTTTATACATATGATATGGCAGTGCCCCATAGTTTCTCATTACTGGAGGGAGGTGGCGTCACTATTAACTTCAGTATTTCCAATTCCTCCTGAACCCTTAATTTGCTTATTTGGAGTGTGGGACGAGGGGGCCTGGGAACATTATATTGGGATTTTTTTTACGTGAAACACTCTTTCTGGCAAGGAAGTTAGTAGCTCTGAGGTGGATGGGAAACTCGCCCCCCTCCGTTAGGTCCTGGATTGAGCTGGTAAATGCAGTTATCCCCTATGAGCGTACTCTTTATCAAAATAGAGGTTGTCCGCGTAAATTTAGTAAAATCTGGGATAAATGGAATGCCTCACATCTTACTTTGTGACCTGACTGATTGAGAGAAATGTGGTATACATGGTTCTTTGATCCGTAAATATTGCGTAATGGGAAAGGGAAAAAGTTAAAATAATAATGTATTCAACTTTTGTTAAGTGGCGGCTTAGTAGTTTTGGAGGCTTAGTTTGGTTATAGTTTAGGAACCCTATGTTCTGACTGTTGTATAACTTAACGCATATGTTTTCTTTATGTAAAATGATTGGCATATGTATATTTTGTCTTTCTCAATCCCTGTAAATGCAACTATACAAATTAACGACAAGAACAAATATGTATGCTGTAATTTTATTCTGTGTCTAATAAATAAACGAATTAAAAAAAAATAAATAATGGAGACATGGAGGTCCTGGAGATCAGATGCCAATGGAGCAAATACCAAAGTCATCAATTGGCTGTTTATAATAATGACCTATGAAGTATGGGTACGTCCTAGATTGTGTCCCTGTATTTGATACGCGCTCCAGAGCTGAGCCTGCATCTCTCCCGGTATATGGCAGCTGGTTTCATCATCCTCGGCCGTTAACATGTTAAATGCCACTGTCAATCTCTGATAGCGGTATTTAACTCTCGCCCGGCAGAAGCATGTCACAAGACATGCCCATCGGCTCCCCTTTCGCATGATCGCAGGGCACCGATGGGTTGTCATGACAGCCGGAGGTCTGCAGAAGACACCCCATGCCGCATTCATAAGAGATGATGATTTCTGATACATATAGTAAGACGGAAACCCTGTATGTGTAGCGCAAGCGATTGGAAGATGGCAGCTTCTAATCTCCTAAGGAGGCTATTGAAGCAAGTAAAAAGTAAAAAAAAACACTCCATTCAAATTTAAACAATAAAACCTGATGTATCAAAATATACACTAAATTTATCCGATCTATAAATGGCGTAATGAGAAAAAAATTGAAATGCCAGAATTGCGTTTTTTTGGTGGCTGAAGCATTGCAATAACAGGCGATCAAAACAAACATTGTATCTATCCTGAAATGGTATCAAGAAAAACATCTGCTCAGTGTGCAAAAAATAAGCCATAACCCAGCCTCCGAACTTAAAAAATGGACACACTACACGTCTCTGAAAATGGCGACAATCTATTTATTTTTCTTTACAAACGTTGGATTTTTTTTTCACCACTTCAATAAAAAGAACCTAGACACGTTTGGTATCTGCGAATGCGTAATGCCCTGGAGAATCATAATGGCAGGTCAGTTTTAGCATTTAGTGAACAAGGTAAAAAAAAATGGTGAAATTGTACTTCTTTTCCAATTTCACCACACTTGGAATTTTGTTCCTATTTTCAAGTGTACGATATGATAAAATCAATGGTGTCATTTTAAAAGTACAACTCGTCCCGCAAAAAAACAAGCCCCCACATGGCCATATTGACAAAAGAAAAATAACAAAGTTATGGTTCTGGGAAGGAGGGGAGCGAAAAACAAAAACGGAAAAGCACAAGGTTGTGAAGGGTCTAAAGTACCAAGGGTCATAAAGTTATCTACTGTATGTAGATGTAGGGTTCAAAGATGGCTATCTGTGCAGAAGTAAAAGGGGTTTGACACCTTCAGATGAGGTAATTGATCACATATGTGAGATGCCGGGCAGATGAAAGTCTCTAAACATGGAAAGACGTGTGTATCGTGAACATTAGTATTTAGATTCTGAGTGTATAGATAGCGTGTGAAGTAAAAACAGACCAATTATAGAGAAACAACAGTTAAGGGTCGATTGGCTCATAAGGAACTTCATAGTGTATGGAAAGGTGATATGTGCAAGGAAGAATACTCTTTTATTCTATATTTTATAAACTTAACATTGTATGGTGGAAAGCATATTATGGTTATTTTTTTATTGTTCTGTTCTTAGGATTATATTGTTGTGAAGAAGACCTCTGACCAGATGGGGGACAACATGGTTTTTAATGAAATCAGTGGAAGAATGCAAAGCTCTATTGCAGTATATCCTCATTCTCTGATCTACGAGCGGAACAACGAGCAGAAGATCCTAGAACTCACCAACAGGATCATTGAGCTGCTGACCGGAGAGGTGAGCGCTGCTGGGATAATACGGCCATTCTGTTCAGTTGCAATCACAATTATTCAACCCACTTTACAAAGTAAGCTTATTAAGGGAGTTCACAAAAAATATTAATAAACCAATGAAACAATAACAATTTAACTCAAAACAATTAATAAGAAAAGTGTGTTTTGTCTTTTTCAAAATGTAACAAAATGCTATTTTTAAAGGCAACCTGTCAGCCGATTCATGCTGCCCAAACCGCTATTTGAAATGCTGTAGCGGTACAGAGAGGATATTCTTTGAAGGTTAGGCCGGGGACTATAGGCGAGAGCAGACTAATCTAGCACCTGTCCTGGCCGGATCTTCCCTGCGCCGGGCGATTGACCAGTTTGTTTTTCTCGTGTACTAGTGAGACACTCGGTGCAGCGCTGGGAAGAGCCGGCCAGGGTATCTCTAAGGCCTCTTTCACACTTCCGTCGTTTGGCATCCGTTGCAGTCCGTCGTTTTGGGCAAAAAACGGATCCTGCAAATGTGCTCGCTGGATGCGTTTTTTGCCCATAGACTTGTATTAGCGACAGATGGTCACACGTAGCGTCCGTCGTGTCTTGGCGGACCGTCATCACAAAAAAGTTCAATGTAAGGTTTTTTTGTCCGTCGCGTCCGCCATTTTTGACTGCACATGCGTGGCCGGAACTCCACCCCCTCCTCCCCGGACTGCAGAATGGGCAGTGGATGCGTCGAAAAACTGCGTCCGCTTCCCACGTCGTGTAAAACTTTCACAACGTCCATCGGTACGTCGGCCCGACGCATTGCGACGGACCCTTACTGACGGAAGTGTGAAAGAGGCCTAAAGTATATGTATAGCTGCAATTCATTCTGTCCACGGTTTGGGCAGCAAGAATCGCTTGACAGGTTCCCTTTAATGTCTACTGCAGTGTCAAAATTATCCAACCTCTTCATGAGAAGGGTCTTTAGTACTTAGTGGAGCTCCTTTAGTTGTTATGACCTGCTCAAATGTGACTTATAGTTTGACACCAGCTTCAGGCAGCATTCCTGTTGAATCTTAGCCCATCCCTAATGGACATTGCCGTCTAGGTCGCTGATATTCTTTGGTTTGTGTGACACAACTGCCTTCTTCAAATCTCATGCCACCAAAGATCTTCTAAGGGACCGTAGTGAGGCAACTCTGACAGCCTTTCGACAATCTTCCAGGACTTTTTCTGAAACCAAGCCTTGGTGGACTTTGATTCTTGGAGTCATTGTCCCGACACTCAAGCTTCAGCTTTTTCACAGAAGTAATGATGAATTCTCCAGGTATTTTCTGACGCTTGATTGATTCCATCTTGCCATCCAGTGCCAGAGAATATCTCTATTTAACTCTAAAAAGTATTCATTGCTGTGCAAAGATGCATCAAAACACGTGTTATTGCTGCCAACAAATTCCTAGAGATCCAGAAATTTCTGCAATCAAAAACTCGATGTGTGCATACAGCCTAATAATCCTGATTGCAACTGCAGCATTATTAGTAAGGCTTCTGCCTAATTAATTAGTGATGACCATATCTTTTTTTGCGGTGTCAGGTTCCAAGAGAAGATGAAGATGTCACACTAAATTTCACAGTGGAGGAGTGGGAACGATTTGGGCGTGACTCAGTTAGTAACATGGACATGATGATTATGGAGAACCATCAAGCACTAAATTCATTGGGTAAGATAAGCTATTACTACACTCATGTAAAGAGTCTATGTAGTTGATGAAATTGTGCTTGAAGGGAATCTGTCACCACGTTTTTGCTTCCTGTTCTGGGGCAGAGACCCTGATTCCAACGATATGTCACTTACTGGGCTACTTGGTCCTACTGATAAAATCACTGTTATCAGTAGGAGATTATCACTAAAGGACTAGTAAACTTGCTGCCATGTAGTCCTCCATATTCATGAGTTCTATATAACCCCACCCACACCACTGATTGTTAGTTTTGTGTGTACACCGTGAACTGACATACAGCTGCCAATCAGTGGTGGGTAGCAATATCTTATATAACAATAACACATGTTGTAGCAATCTACCCTAGATAGTTATCAGGGCCATATGTATAGATTATTGGGATTATTATGACCTATAATCATAAATCACCTAAGAATACAAACAGAACAGATGCTACTGGGGTCCATATTAATAGAAAAATACAAAACTTTCTTATTAAAATACAATAGACTCAGGTTATGGGGGAATTGTCACAAAGGAATGTCACACACCGTATAATGCAAAAGATTGGCCATGCAGGAAACTGAAATTGTTGCTATGAGGTATCAATCATCACCCTAGCTTGAGCACCCCGCGCTCCAAAGTATATCACATAGGGGCATAGTGGAGGTGAGATATGATGTAATCTACCCTAAGACCCGCCAAATAACGCTGTATAATCATCAAAGTCAAGCTGGAAGAAGGAAGGTCCGAAACGCGCGTCGGGGCAGACGCGCATGGACTGTGTTGCGGACTGCCGTTAATGATTGCTGCTTGACTTTGATGATTATACAGCGTTATTTGGCGGGTCTTAGAGGCATAGTGGAGGTGAGATGTGATGAAATCTACCCTATGTGATATACTTTTGAGCACGGGGTGCTCAAGCTAGGGTGATGATTGATACCTCATAGCCACAATTTCAGCTTCTTGCGTGGCCAATCTTTTGCATTCTACTGTGTGTGACATTCCTTTGTGACAATTCCCCCATAACCTGAGTCCATTGTATGTTGCTAATAAAGTTTTGTATTTTTCTATTAGTATGGACCTCAGTATCATCTGTTCTGTTTGTATTCTCAATCAGTGGTGGGGCAGAGTTATTCAGATCTCAGATCAGCTTCAGAGAACTGCTAGATGTGTAGCAGAGGAAACGGTGATGTTATCAAAACTACAGCAAACATCCCCGTAAGGGCCACCATGCAGGAATCAAGGCGTCTACCCCTACATCCTGCTGCTGTCAGATGAGGTAGCAAAAACCTAGTGACAGATTCCCTTTAAACCGATTTTCACGAGATTATGTGCATTATTCATTGACCGCATAATATAGGGACAGGTGTTTGTACTATTAGCTCAAATACTGCTCCATTTTATAAAGTGTATCACAGAATATGGGGAAAGCTCTCCTATCCCACTTACAACTGGCACATGGCTTCTTGTCTTACCAGCCATGTACACTTTTGGTCAACATTATTGCTCACCATTAGAAATAAGGTAGGGAAAAAACGCGGCTATGTGCCAACTGTGTATCATTAGGATATTTTACTGATCTGTACAAATACAGGAAAGATAACTTGTCATCTTACATGCAATCATGAAATAAAAATAAAAAAATATGAAAACTACAGTGGACATAAGTCTACACACCACTGTTAAAATGCCAAGTTTTTGTCACGTCAAAAAAATCATACCAAGAATAATCATTTCAGGACCGTTTCCACCTTAAGGCTATGTGCACACGTTCAGGATTTCTTGCAGAAAATTCCTGAGAAAAACAGGACATTTTCTGCAAGAAATCCGCAAGAAATCTGCACACGATTTTGCTGCAGTTTTGCCGCGTTTTTTCTGCGGTTTCTTCCGGACATTTCCCAATGCATTTTGCAGTGGGAAATCCCCCAAAAACCCGCAATATTAATGATCATGCTGCGGTTTTTACCGCAATGCGTTTTTTTCGTGGAAAAAACCGCATCATGTGCACAAAACATGCGGAATTCATTCTAAATGATGGGATGCTTATTGTATGCGTTTTTTTTTTTTGTGGTTTTATAGCGTTTTTATCGGGAAAAACCACAAAAAAAAAAGGCAACGTGTGCACACAGCCTTAATGTTGCCCCTAATCGGAACAATTCAATTCAAAATCAAACTGAAATCTTTTAGGGTGGAAAAAGAAGTAAAATAATGTGGTTGCTTAAGTATGCATACCCTTAAACTAATACTTTGTTGAATTACCCTTTGAATTTATGACAGCAGTCAGTCTTTTTTTTTTTTTTTTTTTTTTAGCCAGCATGGCACATCTAGAGTTGGCCATTTTTGCCCACTCTTCCTTACAGTAGCTCCAAGTCTGTAAGATTACCAGTTTATCTCCTGTGTACAGCGCCCTCTTCAGACCAACCCACAGATTTCTATTGGATTCGGGTCTGGGTTCTAACTTGGCTATTCCAAAATTTTCATCTTCTTGTGGCAGTCATTCTTTTGTTGATTTAGAGATATGCCTAGGGTTGTTTTCATAATGGAAGATCAAATTAACATTCAGATTTTTGGGTCTGAAGGTTTTGTCGCAGAGTTGACTGATGTTTGGAATTGTTCATAATTCCCTTCACCTTGACTAAAGCCTCAGTACTAGATGCTGAAAAACTGCCCTAGAGCATAATGGTGCCTCCACCATGCTTCAGTGTGGATTTGGTGTGTTTTTTTTTTTTTTTTTGGTGATGCATAGTGTTGGCCTTGAACCAAACATATCTTTTGGAATTATGGGCAAAAACGTTGAACAATGGTCTCATCAACCCATAAAATTGACTTGATGTAGATTATGGTCACATGTAGTACACAACCAGCACTTGCCTTTAATGTTACTGAAGGCCTCTTGGCAACTCTGTATATTCTTGTAGTCTTTCATCAGTTTTTGAGGGAGTCTAGTTCTTGGTAAGATCACCGTTTTAACAAATTAAGCCACTTCTTGATGAGTGTGCCTTGGGAAAAATGTTGTATTTTTGTCCTTACTGATAACTTTCAACAATGAAATCCCTTTGCTGTGTTGTAAGCTGTTTAGGGACCATAGCTCTTGCTGAAAAATGCAACCAATAAAATGTCAGGAAAATCCTACCAGAACATCTTTACTTTATATGGAATCAGAATCATTGTAAATGATTGGTGCTGTGTACTGACCACTACCGTATATACTCAAGTATAAGCCGACCCCCCTACTTTTGCCACAAAAAACTGGGAAAACTTATTGACTCGAGTATAAGCCTAGGGTAGGAAATGCAGCAGCTACAGGTGAATTTAAAAAATAAAAATAGATGCTCCATACCGTTCATTATTGCCCCATAAGATGCTCCATATAAAGCTGTGCCACATATAATGCTGCATACCGTTCATTATTGCCCCATAGAAGCTCCATATAAAGCTGTGCCCCATATATGCTCTGCACCGTTCATTATTGCCCCATAGATGTGCCATATAAAGCTGTGCCACATATATGCTCTGCACCGTTCATTATTGCCCCATAGATGTGCCATATAAAGCTGTGCCATATAGTGCTCTGCACCGTTATTGCCCCATAGATGTGCCATATAAAGCTGTGCCATATAGTGCTCTGCACCATTCATCATTGCCCCATAGATGTGCCATATAAAACTGTGCCATATAGTGCTCTGCACCGTTCATTATTGCCCCATAGATGCTCCTTATAAAGCTGTGCTACCGGTATATATACTGCTGCAATAAAAAAAAATGCCATACTCGCCTGTCTTGCTTGCAACTCCCGGCGTCTCTCCGCTCTGACTGTTCAGGCAGAGGGCGGCGCGCACTATATGCGTCATCGCGCCCTCTGACCTGAACAGTCAGTGCGGAGAGACGCCGGGAAGATGGAGCGGCGCCCTGCGTGTGGTACGGGGATAGGTGCATATGCGATACTTACCTGCTCCCGGCGTCCCGCTCCTTCCCCGGACAGCTAGTCTTCGGTGCCACAGCTTCTTCCTCTATCAGCGGTCACCATTACCGCTGATTAGAGAAATGAATATGCGGCTCCACCCCTATGGGAGTGGAGTCCATATTCATTTCTCTAATGAGCGGTCCCACGTGACCGCTGAACAGGGGAAGAGCTGCGGCACCCGAAGACCGTGGAACTGCAGGGACAGCGCCAGGAGCCCCGGAAGCATGTAAGTATGCCTCAGCCCTCTCTCCCCCTCACCCGCCGACCGTGACTCGAGTATAAGCCGAGAGGGGCACTTTCAGCCCAAAAATTTGGGCTGAAAATCTCGGCTTATACTCGAGTATATACGGTATTTCATATGAGTTTAAATGTGTAATTCTGAACTCAACCACATCCACTACTATAAGTTTACACTTATACAACCGCATTATTTTAGTTTTATTATTTGATTTTATCTCTCAGAATTATATTTGTTTCTCAATGGATTTGTATAGGTGACATTTAACCCCTTCGTGACATGCGCCGTACTAGTACTGCTCTGCCGGCACTGCATTTGTGCCAGCAGCAGTACTAGTACGGCGCACCGATCACCGCGGTCTCGCGCTGAGCGCAGCGGTGATCGGGTGCGGGTGTCAGCTGTATATGACAGCTGACACCCCGCAGCAATGCCCACGATCGGTGCTAGCGCCGATCGCGGGCATTTAACCCCTCTGATGCCGCTGTCAGTACTGACAGCGGCATAGAGGGGGATCGCGCAGTGACGATCGCGTTGCTCCGGTGACCCGGAAGGAGTCCCCGGATCCAAGATGGCCGCGGGACTCCTTCCGGGTCATGAAATGACCTGGCTAGCCGGCGCCTGCTGAGAGTTGCTGAGAGCAGGCGCCGGAAAGCCTCCTGAACTTGCCTGTCAGATCGTTGATCTGACAGAGTGCTATGCACACTCAGATCAACGATCTGATCTAATACAGTGATGTCCCACCCTGGGACAATGGTAGAAAGTAAAAAAAAAAAAAAAAAAAATCCCCAAATAAAGAAAAAAAAACATTTCCCAGTAAATTCATTTATTTATGTAAAGTACATATTTGGTATCGCCGCGTCCGTATCGACCCGCTCTACAAAACTATCCCACTAGTTAACCCCTTCAGTGAACACCGCAAAAAAAAAAAAAAAACAAGGCAAGAAACATTGCTTTATTATCATACAGGCGAACAAAAAGTGGAATAACACGCGATCAAAACAACGGATATAAATAACCATGGTACCGCTGAAAACGTCATCTTGTCCCGCAAAATAAAAGCCGCCATACAGTATCATCAGCAGAAAAATAAAAAAGTTATAGCTCTCAGAATAAAGCGATGCAAAAACAATTATTTTTTTATATAAAATAGTTTTTATTGTGTAAAAGCGCCAAAACATAAAAAAAATTACATAAATGAGGTATCGCTGTAATCGTACTGACCTGAAGAATAAAGCTGCTTTATCAATTTTACCACACGTGGAACGGTATAAACGCCCCCCCTAAAAGAATTTCAGGAATTGCTGGTTTTTGTTCATTCCGCCTCCCAAAAATCGGAATAAAAAGCGATCAAAAAATGTCATCTGCCCGAAAATGGTACCAATAAAAACTTCAACTCGTCCCGCAAAAAACAAGATCTCACATGACTCTGTGGACCAAAATATGGATAAATTATAGCTCTCAAAATGTGGTGATGCAAAAACTATTTTTGCAATAAAAAGCGTCTTTGAGTGTGTGACGGCTGCCAACCCTAAAAATCCGCCAAAAAAACCCGCTATAAAAGTAAATCAAACTCCCCTTCATCACCCCCTTAGTTAGGGAAAAATAATAAAATGTAAAAAAAAGTATTTATTTCCATTTTCCCGTTAGGCTTAGGGCTAGGGTTAGGGCTAGGGCTAGGGTTAGGGCTAGGGTTAGGGCTAGGGTTAGGGCTTGGGTTGGGGCTAGGGTTGGGGCTAGGGTTAAGGCTAGGGTTGGGGTTGGGGCTAGGGGTAGGGCTAGGGTTGGGGTTAGGGCTAGGGTTGGGGTTAGGGTTAGGGTTGGGGTTAGGCTTTAGTTAGAATTGGGGAGTTTCCACTGTTTAGGCACATCAGGGGCTCTCCAAACGCGACATGATGTCCGATCTCAATTCCAGCCAATTCTGCTTTGAAAAACTAAAACAGTGCTCCTTCCGAGCTCTGCCGTGCACACAAACAGTGGTTCCCCCCAACATATGGGGTATCAACGTTCTCAGGACAAGTTGGACAACAACTTTTGGGGTCTAATTTGTCCTGTTACCCTTGGGAAAATAAAAACGTGAGGCTAAAATATCATTTTCGTGGAAAAAAAATATTTTTTATTTTCACGGCTCTGCATTATAAACTATAGTGAAACACTTGTTGGTTCAAAGCTCTCACAACATATCTAGATACGTTCCTTGGGGGGTCTAGTTTCCAATATGGGGTCACTTGTGGGGGGTTTCTACTGTTTAGGTACATCAGGGGCTCTGCAAATGCAACATGACACCTGCAGACCATTCCATCTAAGTCTGCATTTCAAACGGCGCTCCATCCCTTCCGAGCTCTGCCATGCACTCAAACGGTGGTCTCCCCACCCCCCTTCCCCCTTCACATATGGGGTATCAGCGTACTCCGGACAAATTGGACAATAACTTTTGAGGTCCAATTTCTCCTGTTACCCTTGGGGAAAAAAAATTGCGGGCTAAAACATCATTTTGTGGAAAGAAAAAATGATTTTTTAATTTTCACACCGCTACATTCTAAACTTTAGTGAAACAATTGGGGGTTAAAAGTGCTCACCACACATCTAGATAAGTTCCTTAGGGGGTCTTGTTTTCAAAATGGGGTCGCTTGTGGGGGGTTTCCACTGTTAAGGCACGTCAGGGGCTCTCCAAATGCGACATGGGTTCCGATCTCAATTCCAGCCAATTTTGCATTGAAAAGTCAAATGGCGCTCCTTCCCTTCCGAGCTCTGCCATGCGCTCAAACAGTGGTTTATCCCCATATATGAAGTATCAGCGTACTCAGGACAAATTGCAAAACAACTTTTGGGGTCCAATTTATCCTGTTACCCTTGGGAAAATAAAAAAATTGGGGCAAAAAGATCATTTTTTGTGAAAATTAATATGAAATTATTTTTACGGCTCTACATTATAAACTTCTGTGAAGCACGTGGAGGTTCAAAGTGCTCACCACACATATAGATTAGTTCCTTAGAGGGTCTACTTTCCAAAATGGTGTCACTTGTGGGGGTTTCCACTGTTTAGGCACGTCAGGGCCTCTCCAATCGTGACATGGGCTCCGATCTCAATTCCAGCAAATCTTGCATTGAAAAGTCAAACGGTGCTCCTTCCCTTCCGAGCTCTGCCATGCGCCCAAACAGTGGTTTACCCCCACATATGGGGTATCGGCGTACTCAGGACAAATTGTACAACGACTTTTGTGGTCCAATTTCTCCTGTTACCCTTGGTAAAATGAAACAAATTGGACCTGAAGTAAAAATTTTGTGAAAAAAAAGTTAAATGTTCAATTTTCTTTAAACATTCAAAAAATTCCTGTGAAGCACCTGAAGGGTTAATAAAATTTTTGAATGTGGTTTTGAGCACCTTGAGGGGTGCAGTTTTTAGAATGGTGTCACTTTTGGGCATTTTCTGTCATATAGACCCCTCAAAGTCACTTCAAGTGTGAGGTGGTCCGTAAAAAAAAATGGTTTTGCAAATTTTGTTGCAAAAGTGAGAAATCGCTGGTCAACTTTTAACCCTTATAACTCCCTAAAAAAAAATATGTTTCCAAAATTGTGCTGATGTAAAGCAGACATGTGGGAAATGTTGTTTATTAACTATATTACGTGATATAACTCTCTAATTTAAGGGCATAAAAACTGAAAGTTTGAAAATTGCTTAATTTTCATAATTTCTGACAAATTTTTGTTTTTTTCACAAATAAATGCAAGTCATATCGAAGAAGTTTTACCACTATCATGAAGTACAATATGTCACGAGAAAACAGTGTCAGAATCACCAGGATCCGTTGAAGCGTTTCAGAGTTATGACCTCATAAAGTGACAGTGGTCAGAATTGTAAAAATTGGCCCTGTCACTTAGGTGAAAACAGGCTTTGGGGTAAAGGGGTTAAGGTGGAAAAAGTATGATTTTTTTTTTTTTTTAGGCTACTTTCACACTAGCGTCGGATTCGGCCCGTCGCATTGCGTCGGGCCGAGATTCCGACGCTAGCGTTTGATGCGCCGCACAACGGGTGCAGCGGATGCATTTCTCCGGCGCATCCGCTGCCCCATTGTGAGGTGCCGCGAGGTGGAAGCGGAGTTCCGGCCGCACATGCGCGGTCGGAAAAAGCGGTCCGTCGGCAGCAAAAAACGTTACATTTAAAGTTTTTTGCTCCCGGCGGTCCACCACAACACGGCGCAACCGTCGCAGGATGGTTGCGACGTGTGTCAATACGTCGCAATGCGTCGGTAATGTTACTCTATGGGGCAAAAACGCATCCTGCAAACAACTTTGCAGGATGCGTTTTTTCCCCTAAACGACGCATTGCGACGTATTAAAAAAAACGCCAGTGTGAAAGTAGCCTTACGTGACAAAAATCTAACATTTTAACGAGGGTGTGTAGACTTTTTATATCCGTTGCAGTAGTTGAAATGTACAGAATTATTTATTTTTAGAGTACCACTGAGTCCACGGTGCTCTAAAAGAAAGGGGTAACATAACATACACAAATAGAAATTACAATGAACAAACTAATAGTGACAGACAGTTACAGAGGGAGAGGGCCTTACCTCTGCGGGCTTACATTCTACATGATAATGGGGAAGGGAACAGTAGGTTCGAGGGGTCTCTGCAGCTCTGGTGTTGTGGATGCAGCAGCTCTGGTAGATGTGAGGTCATTGCAGGATGTAAGCCGTTCTAAAAAGATGGGTTTTCAAATTCCGCTTGAAAGTTCCAAATGTAGGAGATAATGGCACGTTTTATGGCACAGAATTCCAGATGATGTGGGACACTATAGATAAGTCTTGTCTGCATTTTAGGGAGGAACGTACACGTGTGGAGGAGAGAAGGAGGTCTTGGGAGGACAGGAGATTACGAGATGGGAGATTAGTTCAGAGATGTATGGGGGAAACAGATTATGGACAGCTTTAAAGGTCCGTGTTAGTTGTTTGAAGTGGATATGTTGGGGAATTGGGATCCAATGAAGGGTGTTGCAGAGGGGAAAAGGGTAGGAGTTAAAGGGAACCTGTCACCAGGTTTGGCCGACATAAGATACGGCCACTGTCTTTCAGAGCTTATCTACAGCATTCTATAATGCTGTAGATAAGCCCTGGAAAGGCGGTGGCCGTATCTCATATTGGCCAAGCCTGGTCACAGGTTCGCTTTAAGGACAAACTGGAAAGGTGCGAGAGTGTTAGCAGAAAGGCCGTAGAGGATTATGTTGCAGTAGTCGAGGCGGGTTATGAGGGTGTGCACGAGTATATTAGTCGATTGGGGGGTTGAGGAAGGGACAGATAGATAGATAGATCAGGTAGGGATGATAGGAAAGATGATGAGCTCAGTTTTGTCTATATTGAGCTTTAGGAAGAGAGAGGAGAAGTGGGAGGATATTGCTGATAGCCACTCCGGGATTCTGGATATCAGAGAGTCTGGGCCAAAGAGGTGGATCTGAGTGTCATCAGTTGTCGTAGGTCAAAGTTATAGATGGAGAAGAGTAGGGGTTCCAAGACAGCGCTTTGAGGGAATTCGACAGAGAGAAGATGGGATGAAATGGTATTGTGTGAGTAGGAGACTCTAAATGTGCGGTTATAGAGGTACTACAAGGTGATCCAGGAGAGAGCAAGGACTTTGATACCGAGGGAAGAAAGGATCTGTGTTAGGAGGGAGTGGTTGACGGCATCGAAGGCAGAAGACAGATTTGGTAGGAGGAGTATAGAGAAATGTTTGTTAGCTTTGACAGTACGTAAGTCATTGTTAGTTTTGGTTAGGGCAGGCAGTTTTATTGGAATGGTGGGGGGCGGAAGCTGGATTGAAGGTTGTCAAAGAGTAGGTTAGATGAGAGGAGGGAGGAAAGTACAGTGTGGACTTGCTTTTCGAGGAGTCTGGAGGTGAGCGGGAGCAGTGATATGGGTTAATAGTTGGATGTACAGGTCGGGTCAAGGGATGGCTTCTTCAGGATAGGTGTTATTGTGGCATGTTTGAAAGCAGAATGGAAGGTGCCATAAGTTAGTGATAAATTGAACAAGTGGGTTAGGGCTGGGATGAGCGTGGTGCTGAGGTTGAGGAGGAAGTGTGATGGGATGGGGTCATGTGCTCAGATGGTGAAGTGTTATTTGGAGAGGAGATGAGTAAGCTCTCCTTCACTGATGGTGGGGAGGAAGGTTTGAGGGGGGGGGGGTAGTTGTCTGGTATACATAGGGCTTGTGGTGGTTGAGTAGTAAAAGACTTGCCTGATTTGCTCGATCTTGTTGAAGTGTACGGCAAAGTCTTCGGCAGTGATGAGGGAGGTCGGAGGGGGCAGAGGATGGAGTTATAACTGCTTGTGGCTGTGGGATGAAGAGGATACAAGTGTTGTGAAGTAGGTCTGTTTGGCAGAGGTGAGGGCCGACTTGAATGTGAAAGTTGCTTGTTTGATTGTGGTAAGGTCTTCCTGTGAATGTGTTCTTTCTTTCAGCGCCACTCTGCAATCCAGGATACTCACCAAAGATTTTTAGTCAGGTTAATGTCCAGGGCTGTCGATTGATTTGTAGCACTCTGCAATGGATTAGAGGGGCGAATGAATCAATAGCTGATGTATGTGTGTGTGTGTGTGTGTGTGTGTGGCATTGTAGAAAACAGTGGTGCTGTGTGCGTGGTGGAGTGAAGATATGGAGGACAGTGGTAGAATAGAGTTGGACAGTATGTGAATGTCTAGGTGTATGTGCAGTTTCTGTCAGTGAGCTAGATGCTGGACTTGAGGCCACAGGTGAAGAGGACAGGGAAGAGAATGTAATTAGATGGTGGTCAGATAGGGGGAGAGGTGAGGTTAGATAGGAGGCAGATGTTGGTGAAGATCAGGTCTAATGTATGTCCATCTGTGTGGGTGGCTGTAGGGGACCAGTGAGTGAGGCCAAAGGATATGGATAGTGACAGTAGTTTAGAGTCTGGCGTCAGTGGGGATGTTGAAGTTCCCCATGATGATGATGGGAATGTCAGCAGAGAGAAGGTGTAGAAGCCAGTCGGAGAATTGGTCAATAAAGGTAGTGGCCGGGCCCGGAGGTCGGTATATGAAGGCCACTTGGAGATTGGAGGGAGACTAAATACGGACTGAATACATGTCAAAAGATGGGAGGGTGGGTGGATTGGGGTGAAGGTGCAGGTGTTAGAAAGGAGAAGACCCACTCCTCTACCATGTCTGTTGCCAGAGCGAACGAGCGAAGTTGTCCAGTTAAAACAAGTTATTACTGCTGATTAGTGATGAGCAAGTGTTCTCATTGCTTGGGTTTTCCTGAGCACGCTCGGGTGACCTCCCGAGTATTTGACTGCTCGGAGATTTAGTTTTCATCGCGGCAGCTGAATGATTTACAGCTATTGGCCTGCTTGATTACATGTGGGGATTCCCTAGCAACCAGGCAACCCCCACATGTACTCAACCTGGCTAGTAGCTATAAATCATTCAGCTGCCGCAATGAAAACTAAATCTCCAAACACTAACAAATACTCGGAGGTTACCCGAGCAACGAGTACACTCGCTCATCACTACTGCTGATCCATTCATTCTCCATAGGGCTGCTGGAAAAACCGTGTGCAGAACTCGGGAGCCCCCAGCAGTTCTTTTGGTGTTAAATATTCCTCTTTCTACCAAATAGTGTGATTCCCATTGGTAGGAACACCACCATATATCAACCAGAGATAGAAAAAAAACTCTAAAAAATACTTTATTAAATACCTTTAAAAAAACAAGCCCTGAGAACACCGAGAGCTAACACCTATTTCTCTATCGTTTCATTGGGGGACACAGGAAACCATGGGTGTATGCTGCTGCCACTAGGAGGCTGACACTATGTAAATAAAAAAGTTAGTGTACACCCCACCGACAGGAAGTAGGATATTCACTTTAGCTTAGTGTCAGTAGGAGGTGGACACGGGTCTTTCATTAGGCCCATATCTACCTCAGTGTGCGTCGTTTCTTTTCAGGTAACTGGAGGGATACAGTGTGAACAGTCACTACTATACTCCCACGTATCTTCATACGTCTGACCGGCAGGACCCCAGCCCCTAACACAGAAGCGTGTTTAGGTGATCCGGACCTGGTCCTGCCTCCGTCTCCTACCCACTCGCCCACCAGAGCCTGACGGTTTGAGGAGACGCGGACGTCACACAGTACTGGAATTTTGGACATCCGATCTTTCCAGGATGTGGAGGTACATTTACCCCCCTCCCCTCCGGAAGGAAGATAGAAGATCATGGAAGAAGGTTTAGAGGTCTTTTCTTGTCATTTCAATTTAATGGTCTTTTCTGGGTTTTCTCTTGGAATCCTTAGTCCAGCCGTTCCCAAAGAGGGAAGCGTCTCGGTTTCCTATATTCCCTCTCTCCTGAGCTTACTGCGAACTGGACCTCTTCTCCATTTCTGGACCCTCCGGTTTCCAGATTTTCCGCCGACACAGTCCTCCTCTCCCAGAGAGAGCATCCCTCAAGGATACCAACGGCGGACTAATATTCAATTGCAAGGTCAACAATTGAAGTGTCCGCAGCTACATTGTGCATTGCCTTTGTCTCCACCTGGGCAGCAAAGTTTAGATGCATGGGCTAAGCTGCTCCATCAGGGCATCCTTCATGGAGTCCGATCGGACGAAATGGCTGTCTTTGTGGACTAATTTACTCTTGCAAGGAAGTACATGGTATCCGCATCCACGGATGCCGCTGCAGGTGCTGCTTGGACATCCAGCAATATCATGCTCATCCGAAGGACCATTTTGCTTAAGGCGTGGCAGGTGAACTTATCCTCTAGGAAATCCATCACCAGCTTGCCTTCCGAGGGTTTCCGTCAGTTTGGCTCCATCTTGAACCAATTATAGGAGGTCATCGGAGAGACAAGTTCTCTTCTTCCTCAGACTAAACCTTGTTGTTCTCCTGGGACCGCATGTGCTTTCCTTTAATTTATGAAAGCCTTTATCCAGGTCCTCCTTTTCTTTAAGACATCGGACATTCATGCATTTTTGCGAGGGGCTGGTCCATTTTCTTTTCATACCTTTCCTTCAGGCTCTCAGCCATTTCCAGAGTCTATGGCAGCAGTTTTGTACAATCTGTGGATCACAGGTTCAGTGCTCTGCCCTTACCTTGCCGAGGTTCTCCATGGCTCTGTCCATCATTCTTGATTTCCTTCCTTTCGTCCTGCTCGGACTCATCCTTCGTAGCGTTCTCTCATCACGCTATCTGGTCAGGGTGAAGTGCATCTATCCAGGTAAGGTCGCCCTTCCCCCTTTTTCGGTATACGGGCTCGGCCTCCAAGTCAACGTATGCCCGCTAAATCCGGTCAGCAATGTTTAGATTTACCAGGTCAGAGCAGAGCTCCTCCTTCCAGGTTTCAGGCGCACTCTACCCGGGCAGTGGGTGCCTCCCGGCGTGCACATAGGGCCTCTGCCTTGCACTTCTACAGACCAATGATTGGTCCTCCACATGTTCGTGAAACTTCCATGCCTAGCTTCAGCGTATGCCGGCTTGGGTAGGAAGACCTTGCAGGCAACCGTGGTGAGTGAGTTCCTCCGACCTAGATTGGAGTTGACTGCTGTTCCCTCCCCAGGGACTGCTTTGGGACGTCCCATGGTTTCCTGTGTCCCCCCAATGAAGTGATAGAGAAAACAGGATTTTTGGTTGCTTACCGTAAAATCTGTTTCTCGGAGCCTTCATTGGGGGACACAGCACCCTCCCAAGTTGAACCGCTCTGTTTGTATTATACTGTTAACGTTTGAGTTTCTTTCTCTTTTACATGTTGCTTATCCTACTGCTTTCTCACTAACTGAATATCCTACTTCCTGTCGGTGGGGTGTACACTGCAGAGGAGGAGCTAACTTTTTTATTTGCATAGTATAAGTTTCCTAGTGGCAGCAGCATACACCTATGGTTTTCTGTGTCCCCCAATGAAGGCTCCGAGAAACAGATTTTATGGTAAGCAACCAAAAATACGGTTATCCCATCCATCATCAATCTATCACAACAACGCAAACACCTGCTACCCGCCATTGCAGATACGTTTAAAACCTTCTACGCTTCTCTATACTCTATAGACTCAACTAACCCCGCCCACAAAATGCTAACTTTAAATCGCGTATCCAGCAATACGTAAGAGTCTGGCCTTCCCTCCCTGTAAAGGGCACTGACAGCTTCCTTAGAGTTTCCCTTTACTATAAAGGAACTGCGGGCTGCTGTAAAAGAAGCCAAGTCGGGAAAGGCCCCGGGCCCAGATGGATTTTCACTGGCCTACTATAAATTGTTTTTGGGATCTCTCTCTCCTCATCTGATCACTAGCCTTAAGGTACCGTCACACTGAACGATACCGCTAGCGATCCGTGACGTTGAAGCGTCCTGGATAGCGATATCGTTCAGTTTGACAGGCAGCAGCGATCAGGATCCTGCTGTGCCATCGTTAGTCGGCGCAGAAAGTCCAGAACTTTATTTCGTCTCTGGACCTCCCGCAGACATCGCTGAATCGGCGTGTGTGACGCCGATTCAGCGATGTCTTCACTGGTAACCAGGGTAAACATCGGGTTACTAAGCGCAGGGCCACGCTTAGTAACCCGATGTTTACCCTGGTTACCAGTGTAAATGTGAAAAAAAAAAACACTACATACTTAAATTCCGGCGTCTGTCCTCTCCGGCGCTCTGCTTCTCTGCACTGTGTAAGCGCAGCGGCTGGAAAGCACAGCGGTGACGTCACCGCTGTGCTCTGCTTTCCGGCCGACGCTTAGTGCAGAGAAGCACAGCGCCGGAGAGGACAGACGCCGGAATGTAAGTATGTAGTGTTTGTTTTTTTTTTTCATTTACACTGGTAACCAGGGTAAACATCGGGTTACTAAGCGCGGCCCTGCGCTTAGTAACCCGATATTTACCCTGGTTACCAGGGTACTTCGGCATCGTTGGTCGCTGGAGAGCTGTCTGTTTGACAGCTCTCCAGCGACCACACAGCGACGCTGCAGCGATCGGGATCATTGTCTATATAGCTGCAGCGTCGCTTAATATGACGGTACCTTTAATACGATATCTAAAGGCTCTGCTCTCCCAGGAGTATCCCTGCGAGCCCACAGATCAGTGATGCATAAGGAGGGGAAAGACCCAGCACAATGTGCAAGTTATAGGCCTATATCCCTGCTCAACGTGGATATTAAGCTGTGTGCAAAAATGGTTGCATCCAGATTATCTCCACTTCTGGCAGGGATTATCCACCCAGATCAGGCGGATTCTTGAGGAGGAGAGAAGCCAGGGACAACACAAGTAAGGCATTTAACCTAAGGCCGGGATCACACATGCGAGAAACACGTCCGTGTCTCGCATGTGAAATCCAAGCTCTGGCTCTTCATGTGTTGCTATGCGGCCGCACGCTCCGCTCTGGAGTGCCGGCGCCAGAGATTGGATTTCACATGCGAGACACGGATGTGTTTCTCGCATGTGTGATCCCGGCCTTATACATAGAGCCAGAAATAAATGTCAACCTCTTGTGCTACTATCTACTGATGCAGAGAAGGCATTCAATAGAGTGAACTGGGTTTTTAAGAATGAGATCCTTCAGAGACTAGACCTAAAATCCAACATGTTACGCTGGATATCGGCATTATACTCAAAGCCAGTTGCCAATGTAAACGTGAATGGGTTACCCTCCAAGGAGTTTCTTATACGTAATGGTACGTGTCATGGATGTCCATTATCTCCTCTGATCTTCATTCTAATTCTAGAACCATTTCTAAGGAAAATCGGGTCTAATGAGAATATTGAGGGTCCTTGTGTTCGGGGATCTCCATGTAAAATTGCGACCTATGGGATGATCTGCTTTTTTTTTCATGAACAACCCAGCCAAATCTTTGCCTACTCTAAAGGTGGAGTTCAGTACATATATGACCAATCAAATTTTAAAATCAATTTTGGCAAATCGGAAGCCCTGAACATCAAAAACTCTGTCTATAGTGGCACCCCTAAAAGCAGCTTTTAGTTTTAAATGGGCCAAGATGGTAGTAATATCCCTAGATACTTTATCACTAAGTGCTACAAAATTCACTTATTCCCTTAGTTTCCCTAAATTGCTCAAATCGGTACAAGAGAATTGTTCAAGATGGATGAGAAATGCCTTTACATGGTTTAGCAGAAGTGCAATATTTAAAATGAATATTCTCCCTTGAATCCTGTGTGTTATCCAGGCCCTCCCAATTGCTGTTCCCTCATCCTTCTTTAAAGATCTTGCCACGGCTCAGATGAAGTTTATTTGGTCCAGTAAGCCTCCCCGTGTAGCAAGGAATACATTGCATCGTCCTAAGTCCTCTGGGGGTATTGCCTTGCCTGATTTCAGATTATATTATATTGCTACCCACCTTTCTAGAATTCTGGACTGGTGCAGGAATGGAATGGAGAAGACCTGGGTCAGGATTGAACAAAGTTTCACAAACCTCCCTCTAACCACTATTCCCTGGCTTGACCTTTCTGTAGACTGTTCTAAAGACACACCCTACTATTGGAGCTACCCTTTTATGCTGCAATTATCCTATAGTACGGTCATCGATCATACCACAGGCCTCCTTCATGTATCCTATATTGGGCAATCCACTCTCCTATTCCTTTCTTGGTTTAATAAAGTTTGTTTCAGAGTATGCCATTTTGGATTGGGAAATGAATGGCCATGAAAGAAATGCCTTCAAGGTCCTTGGGTTTCTGGAGAGCCGGTCAGCTATCTCATTTCTTGTACTCTCTTCCATCTAGAGTCCACTACAAAAATGACAAAAATACGTTTGAAGAAGAGTGCACAAAAACAGAACCCATGAGGCACACCTTGTCTTTCTCCTACTCCTTACTGATCAATCCCATGGATCAACCCAAAACACGTTTCCAAACTCAATCGGAGGGTGATTTAGACCAAACTCAGACGAAGGATCAGTGGAACATACCTGTAATTTAACACACAAATCGTCTATTTGTTCTCGCTTTCACGAGGCCGGTTACAAACTGTTATCGCGATGGTATAGAGTCCCAACCCGCCTGAATAAGATATTCCCTGATACTAGTCCTATGTGCTGGAGATGTGGGGAGGAAGAGGGCATATTTTCTGGTCTTGTAAGCTTCTTTCCCCTTTCTAGGAAAAAGATAAGATTTGTGATTTTACCTATCACTAGTTCATCACAGACCTAAATCTGGCTCTCGTCCTTCTCCATCACAGCAACATCTCTCTTAAAACCTACAAAAATTCTATATTGAGACACTTAATTGCATTTGCTAGAGCGTGCATTCCTTTGTTGTGGAAAAAAGACACCATCCCAACAGTTTTCCTATGGTTTGCTAAAATGAATGAGATAATGCTGATAGAGGAATTAACCTCGACAATAAGCAAATCATGGTATCATTGGATGGAATTTAACCCCTTAGTGACAGAGCCAATTTGGTACTTAATGACCAAGCCGATTTTTGCAATTCTGACCACTGTCACTTTATGAGGTTATAACTCTGGAACGCTTCAACGGATCCCGCTGATTCTGAGATTGTTTTTTCGTGACATATTGTACTTCATGTTAGTGGTAACATTTCTTCGATATTACTTGCGATTATTTATTAAAAAAAACGGAAATATGGCGAAAATTTTGAAAATTTAGCAATTTTCAAAATTTGAATTTTTATTCCCTTACATCAAAGAGATATGTCACACAAAATGGTCAATAAATAACATTTCCCATATGTCTACTTTACATCAGCACAATTTTGGAATAAAAATTTTTTTTTATTAGGGAGTTATAAGGGTTAAAATTTGACCAGCAATTTTTTATTTTTACAGCAAAATTTACAAAACCATTTTTTTTAGGGACCACCTCACATTTGAAGTCAGTTTGAGGGGTCTATGTGGCAGAAAATGCCCAAAATTGACACCATTCTAAAAACTGCACCCCTCAAGGTGCGCAAAACCACATTCAAGAAGTTTATTAACCCTTCAGTTGCTGCACAGGAACTGAAGCAATGTGGAAGGAAAAAATGAACATTTTACTTTTTTTCACAAACATTTTACTTCAGAACCAATTTTTTTTATTTTCACAAGTGTAAAAAAAGAAAATGAACCACATAATTTGTTGTGCAATTTGTCCGGAGAATGCCGATACCCCATATGTGGGGAAGGACCACTGTTTGGGTGCACAGTAGAGCTCAGAAGGGAAGGAGCGCCATTTGACTTTTTCAACATAGAATTCTCTGGAATTGAGATCGGACACCATGTCGCGTTTGGAGAGCCGCTGATGTGCCTAAACAGTGGAAACCCCCCACAAGTGACACCATTTTGGAAACTAGACCCCCTAAGGAACTTATCTAGGTGTTTGGTCAACACTTTGAACACCCAAGTGCTTCACACAAGTTTATAACGTAGAGCCGAAAAAATTAAAAATCATTTTTTTTTCACAAAAATGATCTTTTCACCCCCAATTTTTTATTTTCCCAAGGGTAGCAAGAGAAATTGGTTCCCAAAAGTTGTTGTGCAATGTGTCCTGAGTATGTCGATACCCCGTATGTGGGGGTAAACCTCTGTTTGGGCGCACTGCGGAGCTTGGAAGGGAAGGAGCGCCGTTTGAATTTTTATTCTCTTAATTGTGAGAGCGGACGCCATTTTGGGTTTGTAGATGTGCCTAACAGCAGAAACCCCCCACAACTGACCCCGTTTTGGAAACTACACCCCTCAAAGATTTTAATCAGGGGTATATAGAGCAATTTGAACCCACATGTGTGACACAGAGTTTGATAACATTAGGTCGTCATATTGAAAAAATTCATTTTTTTCCACGAGAATCTTGTTTTAGACCTGAATGTCTCACTTTTTCAGAAATAACATCAAAAAGTGGACCCCACAATTCGTTACCCACTTTATTATGAGCGCAGCGATATCCCATATGTAGTCAAAAAGTTCTGTTTGGACGAATGGCAGGGCTTGGACAGAAAGGGGCACAATGTGACAAATTTGGCTTTATTTGAAATTGAAGATCCAGGACCCATTCAAAGCTTCTAGAGACATTGAGCAAAAAAGAAAATCCTTCCAGGAATTATTACTCACAGAGGGAGGCATGCTCCTAAAACACAATGGCTGACTATAAAATTGGTCTTGCTAACAAAACAGTTGTCCCGCATTTGCGTATATTGTAGCAGGAAGAATAAACTGTACTGGAATGAAGGGCAAAATGTGTAGGAAAATGCAGCCAACTATGTGGCAAAGCGGAGTTTGTTCCAAAGATGAAAGAACACCATCAAGGCTAGAATGGCAGACACTTTCAGAGACTGGTCGTACAACGTCCTTTTAGCTCCATCAATCCCTATATGAGAGACGAATGTGCCAATAGACGTGGTACACCATAGCAAGCTCCCACCCGCCAAGGTCAGAACCGCTATATGCACAAAACAACCAGTTCTCTATAGAAAGTATTGTCTGGTACCAGACGTTCGGCAAGAACCATAAAGTAAAGCCGATAGTGTATAAGTACGGAACTTCCTAATTTTTTTAGAAATCCTACAATAAAATGATCATGCCCGTATCATCAACATAAATATAAGTAATATAAATGGAAGCCAAAGTTTTGTGTAGCAAGAGTCATAAAACAGTCAAAGTTAGATAAATGGTCAAAAATGTTTGTGAGTAATCAAGTCCTAGAATTCATTTTCAGATGATTTCACTTTTCAAGATCATTTCTGGGGTCCACATTCTAACGCTTATTGACATAGGTACGTGGACGAGAATTTGTTGGAATAGTAGTTTGGTATGGGATTGATCGAGTCGTAGAATTTTCAGATGACCTGACTTTGCAAGAACATTTGTGGGGTCCACACTCTAGAGCGTACAGACGTGGGTACGTGGATGAGAATTTGTTGGGATAGTAGTTTGGTATGGGATTGATCGAGTCGTAGAATTTTCAGATGACCTGACTTTGCAAGAACATTTGTGGGGTCCACACTCTAGAGCGTACAGACGTGGGTACGTGGATGAGAATTTGTTGGGATAGTAGTTTGGTATGGGATTGATCGAGTCGTAGAATTTTCAGATGACCTGACTTTGCAAGAACATTTGTGGGGTCCACACTCTAGAGCGTACAGACGTGGGTACGTGGACGAGAATTTGTTGGGATAGTAGTTTGGTATGGGATTGATCGAGTCGTAGAATTTTCAGATGACCTGACTTTGCAAGAACATTTGTGGGGTCCACACTCTAGAGCGTACAGACGTGGGTACGTGGACGAGAATTTGTTGGGATAGTAGTTTGGTATGGGATTGATCAAGTTCTGGAATTAATTGTGAAATGGGGTAAAATGGGATCTACTAATTAAAATATTATTTATCAATTGTTCCAAATTGTACTACTGGGGCCACTAAGCAGAAAATAAAAATTATTGAAAAAAAAGCAAACTAATAATTGTAGGTGGTGTGGTAGGTCTCAAAACAGGGGGAGATACAAAGGCCTGGTTGGGATGGGCATGTGGGGCAATAGAATCGGGAATCACTCCGCCTGCCATGCTTTCTGCAAACTCGGCACCTTTTTTAAGGATACCTTTGGGTGGCAGGGACAGGGTGAGGAAAATGGCGTTCTGACAGTCTCCGGGAATCCTCAGAGTCGAAGGCTTCCCCCGGTGCCATGGACTCAAATATGAGGCTCTCTACTACTTTTTCCTGAAAGTGCAGGAAAGTTAGCGGTCCTTGAGATTTTTTATATAGGACAAAACTTATATGTGGCAGTCTGAATTAGATAGATTCCCACCTTTTTATACCACGCCCTGGTCTTCCTCTTGACCAGGTATGGTTGCAGAACCTGGTCTGACAGGTCTACGCCACCCATATGTCTGTTATAGTCTGTGACGCAGACAGGTTTTTCTTTGTCCCTGGTGGCACCCCTCTCTCTGACCGTCACAGTGGTGTCCGTATGCAGTGTGGAAAGCATATAGACGTCCTTCCTGTCTTTCCACTTCACTGCAAGAAGTTGGTCGCTTGCAAGTGAAAATGACGCCCCCCTCTCCAAACGTCTGGACACCAACTGTGACGGAAACCCCACTCTGTTTTTCCTCACTGTCCCACAGGCCCCTGTATTTGCAGCATGGAGGGATTTGTATAGGGGGATACTCGTGTAATAGTTATCGGTATACACGTGGTACCCTTGATTGAGAAAGGGCGTCATTAGCTCCCAGACAATTTTGCCTGGGATACCAATTGTCTGGGGGCAGTTTGGGGGGTTTATTTGGCGGTCCCTACCTTCATAAATTAGGAAAGTGGACGTGTACCCTGATGAGCTCTCGCAAGCTTTGTATAATTTTACGCCGTATTTGGCTGTCTTGGAGGGAATAAATTGGCGGAATAACAGACGGCCCTTGTAGCTCATCAAGGACTCGTCGACTGCCATATTTTGCTCTGGGGTATAGGAATTTAGAAAGGAAGTTTTTAGGAGGGAAATTAGGGGTCTTAATTTATTTAGCCGATCGTAGTTGGGGTCAGTTCTTGGGAGAGCTTGGGAATTGTCACTGAAGTGGAGGAATCTCATCAGGGCTTCGTAACGGGCTCGAGACATGATGGCTGCAAATACAGGGGTGCAGTGGACAGCTTTTGTTGCCCAGTAAGAGCGGAGAGTGGTTTTTTTTTACTATACCCATATTCAGTGTGAGGCCTAAGAATTTTTTTATTTCAGGGACATTTGTGGGGATCCAGGAACGGGAATGAAAGGCAGTGGGTTTTTGGGAAATATATTGCCGGGCATATAGATTTGTTTGGTGGACGATTAATTGCAGGACTTCGGGGCTAATGAAAATTTCAAAAAAATCAATGGGGGTAAAATTGGCGACATCTACTTTTATTCCAGGGACTGCAGAAAAAGGGGGAATTTGAGGGGAAAATGAGGTGTCATTATACCACAGCGGGGGGGGGGGGGGGGGGGGGACTGCGGTACTTGGTCCTGCCTCTGAAGCTTCAGCAGTGACGACCGACTCCGCTACCACCGGGCTGGGGGATCCCGTGGAGGAAGAGTCGTCATCACTGTCTGAAAACTGCTCAACTTCAGGGGCAGAATCTGTTTCGCTGCCGGAGCAAAGCAGGCTGTAAGCTTGCTCCGCGCTAAAAGTTCTGCGGGCCATTTTATCTAATTCCTACCCTAACCCTAAAAAAATTTTTTTTTTTTAAATTATAATTTTTTTTTTTTCTTTTTTTTTTTTATAATCCTCTGCTGATGATGCAGGGATTACGGAGAACGGGGGTGGGTAAATTGGATGCTGGCGGAGGCAGATATTATGTTTTTTGTAACTGACAGGGCAGCACTTGAACTGTAGTCTCTCTCTCTTCTCTCCTAGAACAACTACAAGGAGAGAAGAGAAAGGTACAGCCCAAGTGCTGCCATGTTTATCAAACATTTGGGGTTTTGATCACTGTAATTGGACATATTACAGTAATCAAAACCCAGCAGCCAATGAGAAAATTCTCATAGGTTGCTGGGTCTCTGCTGGCAGAACATGGCAGGCGCACTGCGCATGCGCCCGCCATTTTCTTCCAGCAGAGAAGAAGAAGGGGGGCCAGGAGCCGTGGGCTGAGGACCGGGGACCATGGGCTGAGGACCGGGGACAGGAGCACTGATGTGCAGGCGGTATGGTGGGGGGCTCGGGGGCTCTATTTCTCTCCATTCTGATGTGCGATCACATCAGAGGGGAGAGAAATGCAAAGCATTTTATTTTTTTTTTACAAACTATTTGCAGCGATCGCAACCCCGGGGGTCTGTAAAGACCCCTGGGATTGCGATCGCTCCAGGGGTCGGTAAAAACCGACCCCAATACACTGCGGGGGAAGCTAGGTTTTGGCGGGCGCATCTGCACTTGCACCCGCCATTTTGGAGCCCGCACAGGAAGGAGGAGGGTCGGGGACCGGGGGGGCACCTTCACCGGTACATTAGGTACCGTGGGGGGCTCGGGGGACCCTATTTCTCTCCCCTCTAATGTCCGATCACATTAGAGGGGAGAGAAACACAACGCAAATCGCGTTTTTTTTTTTTTTGCGATCGCCGGTAAACGGTTAATTTCCGGCGATCGCAAATGCGGGGTGGGTAAAAAAAAACCCCGAATCATGTTCTCTGGGGTCTCGGCTACCCCCGGCAGCCGAGACCCCGGAGAAAATCGGACTCTGGGGGGCGCTATACACTTTTTCCACAGCGCCGTTAATTAACGGCGCTGTGGTTTAAGTACCCTTAGCGGCCGCCGTTAAAAGGCGTATCGGCGGTCGCTAAGGGGTTAAATCCTCCAATGAGTATCGGGATCTCATCGGAGTCAACTGATTCGGCAGTTCCGATGCCTCTGGATATAGTTCATTGTCCCCTTTGTCAGTACTTCCCCACTTCCCTCTTGTTTCTTCTTCTCTTTTCTATGCTCTCTCTCTTTTTCTGTCTTATAATCTGATTTCTTCTTTACACTTCAATGTTATTTTTAATGTAACTAAGTACGAATTTTGGTTATGCCTCCGGTTTAATGCTGTATGTATTGTGATATGTTTAATAGATTCATTCTTGACACGACTGAAATTGTGATGGTAATGACACTTGTATTTGTGTTTTGAAAAATTAATAAAAGTTTTAAAATTAAAAAAAAAAAACCTTTAAAAATAAAGGCACTATAGGACCAGATCCAAGAAATCATAGGCCAAGGGATAATGGTTATTCTCTTAATATGTTGGCTCAATAAGGGAAGGGGAGATGACCCTAACCCTAAATCCATCCTTGCTTAACCTGAGGTTGGCATCCTAGTAAAACGATATGGTGCTCCCATTCAATGTCGAATATCCCTAGGTCATCCTAATGTGTACCTGATCACAAAACGTGAAAATAACACCACCCACCAGTGTAAAAGTTGGAATAAAATGAGTAGTTCTGTACATAAATAGGAGACTATATGCCAGAAAGATTTCTCTACGCTTTATCAGAAGACACAAAAATAATTTACAAATCTATAACCAAGATAAAGAAAGGGGAAGATTATTCCTACTGACACCATGTATACAATGCTGCTTTTTACAATACCAGCAAAGCCTATGAGATTTCAGAAATCTCATGCACACACATTGGTTTTTTTTTGTGTGATCAGTATTTTGTGCTTTGCTGCATTTTTTTGGACATAGAGCATGTCACTTCTTTCAGCGTTTTTCACCCATTAATTTGAATGGGTGTTGAAATAACGCAGCAAAAATGCAGGTATCATTATTTGCTGCGTTTTTGCTGCTGAAAATTCAAGGACATTACTGAGCATGCATATATCCGAATACAGTGATAGCATACACCTTTCTGTTAAAGACCATCTTCTGTCCAGCACCAGTTTTCAACTTGATACACTGAGCTAAGAATTCCGATAACCCCAAATACAACAGTTTGCCCTCTTACTACCCAACGTTTCCGTATACTCACTCACTATTAGCTCGCTCCCCACACACTGCATTTTTGTGCTGGCATTACTATTTCTTCCCTACAACCACAGGCTTTTACATTTCGTTTCAGGATCATTTGACATATACACATACACCAGGAACACCTGCCAATGTATATCTTCAACAGAAGACCGCAAACTATCCTACTGTATAGTGGCATATCTCACCCACAGGTTGTTAACCCCTTTACCCCCAAGGGTGGTTTGCACGTTATGGACCGGGTCAATTTTTACAATTCTGACCACTGTCCCTTTATGAGGTTATAACTCTGGAACGCTTCAACGGATCCCGGTGATTCTGACATTGTTTTCTCGTGACATATTGTACTTCATGATAGTGGTAAAATTTCTTTGATATTACCTGCGTTTATTTGTGAAAAAAATGGAAATTTGGCGAAAATTTTGAAAATTTCGCAATTTTCCAACTTTGAATTTTTATGCAATTAAATCACAGAGATATGTCACACAAAATACTTAATAAGTAACATTTCCCACATGTCTACTTTACATCAGCACAATTTTGGAACCAAAATTTTTTTTTGTTAGGGAGTTATAAGGGTTAAAAGTTGACCAGCAATTTCTCATTTTTACAACACCATTTTATTTTAGGGACCACATCTCATTTGAAGTCATTTTGAGGGGTCTATATGATAGAAAATACCCAAGTTTGACACCATTCTAAAAACTGCACCCCTCAAGGTTCTCAAAACCACATTCAAGAAGTTTATTAACCCTTCAGGTGCTTCACAGGAATTTTTGGAATGTTTAAATAAAAATGAACATTTAACTTTTTTTCACAAAAAATTTACTTCAGCTCCAATTTGTTTTATTTTACCAAGGGTAACAGGAGAAAATGGACCCCAAAAGTTGTTGTACAATTTGTCCTGAGTACGCTGATACCCCATATGTGGGGGTTAACCACAGTTTGTGCACATGGCAGAGCTCGGAAGGGAAGGAGCGCCATTTGACTTTTCAATGCAAAATTGACTGGAATTGAGATGGGACGCCATGTTGCGTTTGGAGAGCCACTGATGTGGCTAAACATTGAAACCCCCCACAAGTGACACCATTTTGGAAAGTAGACCCCCTAAGGAACTTATCTAGAGGTGTGGTGAGCACTTTGACCCACCAAGTGCTTCACAGAAGTTTATAATGCAGAACCGTAAAAATAAAAAATCATTTTTTTTCACAAACATTATCTTTTCGCCCCCAATTTTTTATTTTCCCAATGGTAAGAGAAGAAATTGGACCACAGAAGTTGTGGCACAATTTGTCCTGAGTACTCTGATACCCCATATGTGGGGGTAAACCATTGTTTGGGCGCATGGGAGAGCTCGGAAGGGAAGGAGCGCCGTTTGACCTTTCAATGCAAAATTGACAGGAATTGAGATGAGACGCCATGTTGCGTTTGGAGAGCCACTGATGTGCCTAAACATTGAAACCCCCCACAAGTGACACCATTTTGGAAAGTAGACCCCCTAAGGAACTTATCTAGAGGTGTGGTGAGCACTTTGACCCACCAAGTGCTTCACAGAAGTTTATAATGCAGAACCTCAAAAATAAAAAATCATTTTTTTTCACAAACATTATCTTTTCGCCCCCAATTTTTTATTTTCCCAATGGTAAGAGAAGAAATTGGACCACAAAAGTTGTGGCACAATTTGTCCTGAGTACTCTGATACCCCATATGTGGGGGTAAACCATTGTTTGGGCGCATGGGAGAGCTCGGAAGGGAAGGAGCGCCGTTTGACCTTTCAATGCAAAATTGACAGGAATTGAGATGAGACGCCATGTTGCGTTTGGAGAGCCACTGATGTGCCTAAACATTGAAACCCCCCACAAGTGACACCATTTTGGAAAGTAGACCCCCTAAGGAACTTATCTAGAGGTGTGGTGAGCACTTTGACCCACCAAGTGCTTCACAGAAGTTTATAATGCAGAACCTCAAAAATAAAAAATCATTTTTTTTCACAAACATTATCTTTTCGCCCCCAATTTTTTATTTTCCCAATGGTAAGAGAAGAAATTGGACCACAAAAGTTGTGGCACAATTTGTCCTGAGTACTCTGATACCCCATATGTGGGGGTAAACCATTGTTTGGGCGCATGGGAGAGCTCGGAAGGGAAGGAGCGCCGTTTGACCTTTCAATGCAAAATTGACAGGAATTGAGATGAGACGCCATGTTGCGTTTGGAGAGCCACTGATGTGCCTAAACATTGAAACCCCCCACAAGTGACACCATTTTGGAAAGTAGACCCCCTAAGGAACTTATCTAGATGTGTGGTGAGCACTTTGACCCAATAAGAGCTTCACAGAAGTTTATAATGCAGAGCCGTAAAAATAAAACAAAATTTTTTTCCCACAAAAATAATTTTTTAGCCCCCAGTTTTGTATTTTCCTGAGGGTAACAGGAGAAATTGGACCCCAAAAGTTGTTGTGCAATTTGTCCTGAGTGCGCTGATACCCTATATGTGGGGGAGAACCAGCGTTTGGGCGCATGGGAGGGCTCGGAAGGGAAGGAGCGCCATTTGGAATACAGACTTAGATGGAATGGTCTGCAGGCGTCACATTGTGTTTGCAGAGCCCCTAATGTACCTAAACAGTAGAAACCCCCAACAAGTGACCCCATATTGGAAACTAGACCCCCTAAGGAACTTATTTAGATGTGTTGTGAGAACTTTGAGCCCCCAAGTATTTCACTACAGTTTATAACGCAGAGCCGTGAAAATAAAATAAAAAATTTCCCCTCAAAATTATTTTTTAGCCCCCAGTTTTGTATTTTCTCGAGGGTAAAAGGAGAAATTGGACCCCAAAAGTTGTTGTCCAATTTGTCCTGAGTGCGTTGATACCCCATATGTGGGGTGAACCAGCGTTTGGGCGCATGGGAGGGCTCGGAAGGGAAGGAGCGCCATTTGGAATGCAGACTTAGATGGAATGGTCTGCAGGCGTCACATTGCGTTTGCGGAGCCCCTAATATACCTAAACAGTAGAAACCCCCACAAGTGACCCCATGTTGGAAACTAGACCCCCCCACGAACTTATCTAGATGTGTTGTGAGAACTTTGAGCCCCCAAGTGTTTCACTACAGTTTATAACGCAGAGCCGTGAAAATAAAAAATCTCTTTTTTTCCCACAAAAATTATTTTTTAGCCCCCAGTTTTGTATTTTCCCAAGGGTAACAGGAGAAATTGGACCCCAAAAGTTGTTGTCCAATTTGTCCTGAGTACGCTGATACCCCATATGTTGGGGTAAACTCCTGTTTGGGCACACGGGAGAGCTCGGAAGGGAAGGAGCACTGTTTTACTTTTTCAATGCAGAATTGGATAGAATTGAGATCGGTCGCCATGTCGCGTTTGGAGATCCCCCTGATGTGCCTAAACAGTGGAAACCCCCCAATTATAACTGAAACCCTAATCCAAACACACCCCTAACCCTAATCCCAACGGTAACCCTAACCACACCTCTAACCCAGACACACCCCTAATCCTAATCCCAATCGCAAATGTAATCCAAACCCTAACCCTAACTTTAGCCCCAACCCTAACTGTAGCCTTAACCCTAACCCTAGCCCTTACCCTAACCCTAACCCTAGCCCTAACCCTAGCCCCAACCCTAACCCTAGCCCTAACCCTAGCCCTAACCCAAGCCCTAACCCTAGCCCTAACCCTAGTCCCAACCCTAACCCTAGCCCTAACCCTAGCCCTAACCCAAGCCCCAACCCTAACCCTAACCCTAGTCCCAACCCTAGCCCTAACCCTAGCCCTAGCCCTAACCCTAGCCCTAGCCCTAACCCTAATGGGAAAATGGAAATAAATACATTTTTTTCATTTACTTTTATAGCGGGTTTTTTAGCGGATTTTTATGATTGGCAGCTGTCACACACTGAAAGACGCTTTTTATTGCAAAAAATATTTTTTGCGTTACCACATTTTGAGAGCTATAATTTTTCTATATTTTGGTCCACAGAGTCATGTGAGGTCTTGTTTTTTGCGGGACGAGTGGACGTTTTTATTGGTAACATTTTCGGGCACGTGACATTTTTTGATCGCTTTTTATTCCGATTTTTGTGAGGCAGAATGACCAAAAACCAGCTATTCATGAATTTCTTTTGGGGGAGGCGTTTATACCGTTCCGCGTTTGGTAAAATTGATAAAGCAGTTTTATTCTTCGGGTCAGTACGATTACAGCGACACCTCATTTATATCATTTTTTTATGTTTTGGCGCTTTTATACGATAAAAACTATTTTATAGAAAAAATAATTATTTTGGCATCGCTTTATTCTCAGGACTATAACTTTTTTATTTTTTTGCTGATGATGCTGTATGGCGGCTCGTTTTTTGCGGGACAAGATGACGTTTTCAGCGGTACCATGGTTATTTATATCTGTCTTTTTGATCGCGTGTTATTCCACTTTTTGTTTGGTGGTATGATAATAAAGCGTTGTTTTTTGCCTGGGTTTTTTTTTTTTTTTTCTTACGGTGTTTACTGAAGGGGTTAACTAGTGGGCCAGTTTTATAGGTGGGGTCGTTACGGACGCGGCGATACTAAATATGTGTACTTTTATTGTTTTGTTTTTTTTATTTAGATAAAGAAATGTATTTATGGGAATAATATTTTTTTTTTTTTCATTATTTAGGATTTTTTTTTTTTTTTTTTTTTTACACACTTGGAAATTTTTTTTTTTACTTTTTTACTTTGCCCCAGGGGGGGACAATACAGATCGGTGATCTGCCAGTTTGCACAGCACTCTGACAGATCACCGATCTGTCTGAGAGCAGTGCAGCGTTACCAAGTGCCTGCTCTGAGCAGGCACTTGGTAAGCCACCTCCCTCCCTGCAGGACCCGGATCCGCGGCCATTTTGGATCCGGGACTTACTGCAGGGAGGGAGGTAGGAGACCCCCGGAGCAACGCGATCACATCGCGTTGCTGCGGGGGTCTCAGGGAAGCCCGCAGGGAGCCCCCTCCCTGCGCGATGCTTCCCTGCACCGCCGGCACATCGCGATCATCTTTGATCGCGGTGTGCCGGGGGTTAATGTGCCGGGGGCGGTCCGTGACCGCTCCTGGCACATAGTGCCGGATGTCAGCTGCGATAAGCAGCTGACACCCGGCCGCGATCGGCGGCGCTCCCCCCGTGAGCGCGGCCGATCGCGCTGGACGTAATATTCCGTCCTTGGGAATTAAGGCCCACCCCACATGGACGGAATATTACGTCCAATGGCAGAAAGGGGTTAAAGAAAGAAATGTGCGATGTACTTTTTTTTTTTTTTCTTACACTGTATCCTGTGGTATAGATCATCATAGTCTATAATGCTATTCTGTATTGCAAAACAAAGGTATAATAATTTCCACAACCCAATAAAGGCTAAAACAGTGGCTGGTGTTTACTCCAAGTGTAAACTCCGTGTGAACACAACCAAAATGTTTGGTAAGCACCAAAGTGTTTAGCGGATCGACTTTACTTGTTCTCATGTGGATAAGCAGCACCCGCCCAAACAGCAACCAGCAAATTTGACGGACACAGTAGATACATTTGGATGAGACAGTAGAGTTGGACAATTTAATGAGTAATCCTCAATTTTATTTCATCAATCAATACTACACATGAAAATAAGAAACTTTGTAAGATCTCTTACCAGAGAAATCTGCTTCTTTCTCCTCCTGGACTGATCTTACACTGTCCCATTACTGAGCTAGGAGATGCCAGTTGTGGCTTTTAAATCAAGTTCTATGGGTACGGGGAGGAGAATGAAGGAGCCAGAGGCAGGCAGCAGCATTCTGTTGCCAGTTCCATAGAACTTCATGAGCACCAGCTGCCATTACCATCTCCTGTCTCAGCAATGTGAAAATCTTTATTCACTCAAGACAGATTTTACCCGTGAATTGAGAATTTTGAGTATAAGCATTAAGTCCAGGAGGAGACAGAAGCAGATTTCACCAATAAGACATGTTACAAAGTTGCTTGAAAATTTTTAAATAAGTTACTCTTTAACCCCTTAATGACAGCCAATACGTCTTTTAACTGACCTGAGATATAAGAGAATAGCCTCCCCATACAGGTAACAATCCAGTAGCTGTCGGCTGTCTACTATAACTGACAACTTGCTGCATCAGCCACGATCAGTGTTTGCACCGTCCAACTCTGTTTAACCCCTTAGATGCTGCTGTCAATAGTGACTACATCATTATAAATGGTTAACAGAGTGTGGGGGCTTCCTATTTAACCAAATTGGCGCCCTCAGATCTTGATTTTGTGGTCCTGATGTTTGCCATGGCAATTCATGACCAAATAGTGGCCTTAGAGTCTGATTGCTGTAGTAATCTGTTCAGAAGTTAGAGACATTTAGGTGGTAAAAATGCACATTTTCATTCCAATCATGCCACATTGCATTAATTCCTGTAAAGCACCTGAAGAGTTAATAAACTACCTGACTGCAGTTTTCAATATGTCACGAGGTGCGGTTTTTAAAATGGTATCACGTTTGGGGGTTTCCCAATATATGAGACCCCTAAAGTCACTTCAAACATGGATAAGTCCCTAAAAAAATAAATTTTGTAAATTTCCTGAAAAAAATGAAAAATTGCTGCTACATTTTTAATCCTCCTAAAATGCTAACAAAATAAAATAACATTTTACAAATGGTGCTGATGTAAAGCCGACATGTGGGAAATGTTATTTATTAATGGTTTGCTGAGGTATGACTATCTGGATTAAAGGGATAATCATTCAAAGTTTGAAAATTGCTAATTCTTTAACATTTTTCTCAAATGTTTTATATGTTTTATAAATAAACACAAAACATTGACCTAAATTTACCATTATCATAAACTATAATGTGTCACGAAAAAACATTCTCAAAATCACTGGGATTTGTTGAAGCATTGCAGAGTTATTACCACATAAAGTGACACTGGTCAGATTTCAAAAATTTGGCTCTGTCACTAAGGGGTTAAAAGTGTGGACTTCCTAAATAGTGCTCACATCGCTAACTGGTGCCAATCAAAAAATTTGACCCAAAGCAGATCAACTAGGCCTCTACAAGGTAGAAATTGAAGCATGGCATTCAAACCTATGGGTATGGGGTATTACTATCTCAAACTGAAATTTTTTGTTGCACTAGTCTTCAATGACAGTCTTCCCTCATGGTGTATCCTATAAATTTGATGCAAGTTGCATCACACCACTATGTTCTGCACTGATGTGTCGGGAAATTGGTGTTTCAGCCTTTTGTTTGATGTCATCTACAGATGCTGCACATTAAAGGGGTTGTTCAGTACTCTATGACTGCAGACTTCTAAATCCTGGTGTTCTGTGGTGTATGCTGTTTGGATTCTCCAGTGGGCATTCACATGACCGTAAGTATGCGATATGCATACTTGTGGTCAGACACCAATTGGAGATGTTTGTCCTACAGTTCAGAGTGCTCAAAAAGCCTTTTTGGGCATATTTTATTATTGGACTATAGTTAAACATTGTATGTACTGCCAGATCTGATCAGTTATTTCTCTTCCACAGATATGAGTGAGTCCCTTGACAAGATGGTTTCTGAAACTAAAAGCATGGTGAACATCAACCAAATGAGACACTATCCAAGCATGTACAAGCCCCGGAAGAGGAAGGGGCAGCCAGTTCGATATGTAGCAAATAACTCTGCCTCCTGTGAAGATGACACCTTCGTAAACTCTGACACCAGCCCAGAACTAGCACAAGATGAACACATGTCCATAATTATCAAAAAGGAGCATGATACTAAAATTTACATGCGCTCAGAACACACTCAGACAGATTTCACTCTACCTCATGGTAAAGATGAACCCAAGGAGACGGGAAAAAATTCACACCCAGACTTTGTTCGCATTGACTTTGATTCTGTCTTCATGGCCAATCAAGCTTTGTCTCCAGAAACTACTAAGAAACTTTATGACTGTGATTTGTGCGGCAAAACTTTTACCAGCAAGTCAGGCATTGTGAAGCACCATAGAATGCACTCTGGAAGAGTAGTCTCCTGTCCAGACTGTGGCAAGGACTTCACCTGTAACTCTGAGCTCGTGGCCCACCAGAGGACACACACAGGGGAGAAACCATTTCCTTGCCCTTCCTGTGGGAAATGTTTTTCCACCAACACAAATTTGGTAGCTCACCAAAGGATCCACACAGGGGAGAGGCCATATTCTTGCACAGAATGTGGAAAGTGTTTTACTAGCAGTTCAGACCTTGTAAAACATCAGATAATCCACACCGGAGAGAAACCTTTTTGTTGTCATGACTGCGGAAAAGGTTTTACCAGCAAATCCAACCTTGTTAAACACCAACGAATTCACACGGGTGAAAGACCTTTTCTGTGCTCCGAATGTGGTAAGGGCTTTGCCATCAAGTCTAATCTCATCAAGCATCAGGTTGTCCACACTGGTGAGAAGCCATACCCCTGTCCTGAGTGTGGCAAGTGCTTCTCTAACCAGTCCAATGTTGCAAAACATCAAAGAACTCACTATGGGTCGAAGCGGATTACCGCCAAAGCTGAATAACGTTTTACCAACCTGTTCAGAAGCTGGGAATATCATCAGACAACCTTGTGTGACAAGGGTCTATAATGTCTTCCCTTCTTCCTGTTGACTCTCCGTTTCAACAAAGATAACCGATTATCTTTGCTCAAGAAATCTGACTGCCACATTGTCTTGCTGTTAGAAAAAAAGTACGGTTTCCAAATGTGTATCTGGTTTTGGTTGCCAATATAATTTTGTACCTCTAGACCATCATATGCACTAGTTCTGAGTGACAGACCCCAGTCTCAAAAGCCACAGCCTTATGTAATAAACAAGTGTTTCCTGCAGGTGTCTAGTCTAGCATTCTGCACACAGAGCAGCAGGACACTTACTAAATTATGCTGAGCAAGAAGATTCATAGTTATGATGACATCTTGAAGTAGGCCACAAATGGTAAGAGATCCTGCAGCAGGCAGAGTAGGTATATTGACAGTCAGAAGGGCCCTCATTTTGCCAAAATAATACTGCCAGTCTGTTACATTACATCCAATGTGTACTCTTTACTTGCCTATATATTCTCTTAGACATCAGAAGACCACTATTGCCAAAAAGACTTTTTTCTGTTGATGAAGATTGCACTCATCACACAGACTTGCAAGAATTGCTGGGATACCAGCATGTTATGGAAAGCTGCACAAAAGTGTAATTTTAATGTCCCATATGCTTAGAACATAAGCACAGCACCTGTCAACAATTGGGGCACACCTGCTCATGCAATGGTTTTCTTTTAAAGGGAACCTGTCGCCCCCAAAATCGATGGTGAGGTAAGTCCACCGTCATCAGGGGCTTATCTACAGCATTCTGTAATGCTGTAGATAAGCCGCCGATGTTACCTGAAAGAGGAGAAAGAGAGGTTAGATTATACTCACCCAGGGGCGGTCCTGCTCCGATGGGTGTCTCAGGTCCGGAACAGCGCCTTCCATCTTCATTCCATGACGTCCTCTTCTGGTCTTCACGGCGTGGCTCTGGCACAGGCGTACTTTGTCCGCCCTGTTGAGGGCAGAGCGAAGTACTGCAGTGCGCCAGAAAGGTCAGAGAGGCCCGGCGCCTGCGCACTGCAGTACTTTGCTCTGCCCTCAACAGGGCAGACAAAGTACGCCTGCGCCGGAGCCGCGGCATGAAGACCAGGAGAGGATGTCATGGAATGAAGATGGGAGGCGCCGGAGCGGACCTGAGACACCCATTTGACCGGACCGCTGCGGGACCGCCCCTGGGTGAGTATAATCTAACCTCTTTTTCTCCTCTTTCAGGTTACATCGGGGGGCTTATCTACAGCATTACATAATGCTGTAGGTAAGCCCCCTTACCTCACCATCGATTTTGGGGGTGACAGGTTCCCTTTAAATGTGCACCTTGTCAGTTCAGACTGAAGGCAGTAGCCCACAAAAGTACAAATATGGAAACAGGGAGTAACAAGTCTAAAAGAAACCAGAATATGTGTTAAACCTTAGATTCTTCAAAGTTCCCCCCTATGACTCTGATAATAGCTTTACACACTTTTAGCATTTTCTAAAGCTGCTTCCTCAGGTCATCACCTGGACTGGCTTCCAATGAAGAGATATGCCTTGTCAAGAGTTCATTTGTAAAATCACCGGCCTTTAGAATGTGTTTGCGACAATACATTGTGTTTTGCAGAATCAATGTTGGTACACAGTTGGTCACCTAATCCTTACGCAGGCTAGAGGTGTGTTTTAGGATATTAGCTATTTGTTCAGCCTATATTTCATCAGAATCCCCAGAGACAAATTGTTTCCTTTATTCATCCAAAATGCAGATGAAGCTAGCCATTTTGTTTATGCTTGAAAGAGGCCGCTAGCTGGCAGAAATGTTGCTTTTATGATGCAGTTTGGATGAATATTAGAATAGAATCATCTCTTTGGTGTCTTGGAAACAATTTGCCTCTCAATCTGCTTGAAACTTGGTGGGAAGTTGCCCTAAGAAAGCACGGAGCCTGTGGAGTTGTGCAAAGGGAAGTACCATTAAGGACACTTTGGGTCGTTATCCTGCTGAAATACACATGATTGTCCCACTTTATGTAAACAAGACTTCATGGCTAATCATTGCAGAATGCTATGACAGCCATGCTGGGTAAGTGGTGGTAACTTTGATGAACTTATCCGCTGCAGCAGAGGTATTTCTTAGTCTTCTTGTCATGAGACAGTCCTCATAAGAGTCAGTTTCATCACATCAATTGATGATAATTTTCATGACTGGACTTGAGGATACAATCAAGATTCTAGCAAATGTATTAACTAACTGACCTCCATGTCTTAAAAAGATGATGGATTGTCATTTCTCTTTACTTGAGTGGTTCTTGTCATGTTGTGGAATAGATATTAGCACTGCACTGCATGAAACTGTGTATCAACACAGACTCTGCAAAACACAACTGATTGTCGTAAACACATTCTTAAGGCTACTTTCACACTAGCGTCGGGCCGAGGTTACCGACACTAGCATTGTTTGCGCTGCACAACGGGTGCAGCGGATGCAGATTTTCATCGCATCCGCTGCCCCATTGTGAGGTGGGGGAGGAGTTCCGGCCGCGCATGCGCGGTCGGAAAAAGCAGTCCGTCGGCAGGAAAAAATGTTACATGTAGCGGTTTTTGCTCCCGGAGGTCCGCCACAACACGGCGGTTGCGACGTGTGGCAATGCGTCGCTAATGTTAATCTATGGGGCAAAAACGCATCCTACAAACAACTTTGCAGGATGCGGTTTTTCCCATAAATGACGCATTGCGACGTATTGCAACAAACGCTAGTGTGAAAGTAGCCTAAGGCCGTTGATTTCACAAATGAACTCCTTTCAAGTTATATCTGTTCATTGCAAGCCAGTTTAGGTGACTTCTGTTGTGAATTCTGCTTTTGGGCTCCCTCCGGTGGTTGTAGGTGGTAATGCAGTTGTCTCTGGGCTGCAGTCCTGGACAGGTGTATCTGCTGATTGCAATTCTGACTGGGGTATTTAGGTTTGCAGGACTCATTAGTCCTTTCCAGTTGTCAATGTTTCTTGGGAAGTGTTGGATCTCTGTCTGGCTTCTCCTGCTTAGCTGCCAAGTCAGCAAAGATAAGTGTCTGTTTCTTTTTCTATGGCACACAAGCTGTGTGCTTGTTTTTTGATTGTATTCCTGCTCTGAGTTTAGTAGTCTCTGGAGTTGCAGATATACGTTCCACGTCTTTAGTTAGATGGAGGAATTTTTTGTATAATCTGCTGTGGATATTTTTGGAAGGGTTTTAATACTGACCGCACAGAACTCTGTCCTATCCTTTCCTATTTTAGCTAGAGTGGCCTCTTGTGCTAAATCCTGTTTTCTGACTGTGTGTGTCTTTCCTCTCCTACTCACAGCCAATATTTGTGGGGGGCTGTCTATCCTTTGGGGTTCTGCTCTGAGGCAACGTAGTATTCTATTTCCATCTTTAGGGGTATTTAGTCCTCCGGCTGTGACGAGGTGTTAGGTACACCCCACGGCTACTTCTAGTTGTGGTGTTAAGATCAGGATTTGCGGTCAGTATAGTTACCACCTACTCCAGTGATAGTTTTCATGCTGCTCCAAGGTCACTGGATCATAACAGACTTCACCTGATGAAGCTGCGTGAGAGAATGCCAAGGGGGTTTACCTCCTTACCAACATTGGGCGTACATTTACGCCGATGTTGGTCTCCCTCCCTTTGATGTGGGCTCCGGCGGTGAGCCCACATCTTTCCGGGGACATGTCAGCTGTTTTGATCCACCCGTGGCTATTAACCAGTTAAATGCCCCTCTCAAACTCTTGACAGCGGCATTTAAATTGCACTTCTAGTCATCGGGCCGGAAATGCACACACCAGTGACCCCCGTCACGTGATCGCGGGTCACCGGTGTGTTCACAGGACAAACTGAAGTCTCCTGGAGACCTCTATGGTTGTCGTTGCCAGCTTGCTGTGAGCGCCACCCAGTGTTTGGCGCTCATAGCAAGTCAGTAAATCTTCTATATAGAGGCAATGTGAACATCGCCTCTATGTAGCAGAGCCGATCGGGCTATGGCAGTTTCTAGTCTCCTTTTAGAGACTATTGAAGCATGCCAAAAGTAAAAAAATAAATAATAATTTTAAAATATAAGAAATACATAAAAGTTCAAATCACCCCCTCTTTCGCCCCATTCAAAATAAAACAAAAATAAAATCAAATATGTCAAATATACACATATTTGGTATCGCCGCATTCAGAATCGCCCGATCTATCAATAAAAAAAAAAGGATTAACCTGATTGATAACCCGCGTACTGAGGAAAAAAAAAGTCAAAACGTCAAAATTACGTTTTTTGGTCGCCGCGACATTGCATTAAAATGCAATAACGGGCGATCAAAAGATCGTATCTGCACCAAAATGGTATCATTAAAAACATCTGCTCGGCACGCAAAAAAATAAACCCTCGGCTAACCCGAGATCACGAAAAATGGAGACGCTACGGGTATCGGAAAATAGTGCAATTTGTTTTTTTTATACAAAGTTTGGAAATTTTTTTGTTCACCAATTACATAAAGAACCTAAACATGTTTGGTGTCTATGAACTCGTAATAACCTGGAGAATCATGAAGGCATGTCAGTTTTCGTGTTTAGTGAACCTAGTAAAAAAGCCAAACAAAAATCAAGTGTGGGATTGCATTTTTTTTTGCAATTTCACCACACTTGGAATTTTTTTTCTAGTACACAACATGGTAAAACCAATGGTGTCGTTCAAAAGTACAACTCGTCCTTGCAAAAAAACAAGCCCTCACATGGCCATATTGACGGAAAAATAAAAGTTATTGCTCTTGGAAAAAGGAGAGCGAAAAACGAAAACGCAAAACCGAAAAAAGCTCTGGGGGTTAACACTGTCATCAAAGTAAAAGGGAGGTACCCTGAGAATGCGAAGTACACAGAGGAGCTGATTTATCAAGACTGGCATAGCACATGCTCGCTGTATGCCAGTCTTGCTGGAGTGGAAGGAGCATGCAACTTTTTGAATTCGGGTCCTCTTTTGAGTGGAATGTGTCTGTCCGCTGCGCTACTCATGTTAGGCACACGATTCTGGCACACAAAACGCTGTCTCATATGCTGGGCTGGCGTGGCCATTTTGACAGCACAGATTTGAACTTTTTGTGCAACTTGATGAATCGGCTCCATATTCTTATTTTTCACATTTATTTCTTTACTCCTTGTTTCCGTATGTGTTCCTTTGGGATTTTCTTGCCTTCAGTCTGAATCTACAATGTGGAAACGAAAACCATTGCATGAAAAGGTGTGTCTAAACTTTTGACTGTTACTATATATCTGTTAATATGAATATCCACTACTGCAGTTTAATAAAGTTCTTCCTTCTGTGTATTTTATGTTTGACAAGGGATGAAATTATATGATGCCATAATTGGATAATTATATCTGTGATTTAATATGGATATTGCATGGTCATGAATAATAGCAATCTCAATGGGTCTATATCAGTGATGGCGAACCTACATGGCACGCATGCCACAGGGGGCATGCAGAGCCCTCTCTGTGGGCACGCATGCCAGGCCTTCCGCCGCACACACGCCACTCCCTTCCGATGTTCAAATCTATTTGCGTTTTTTAGACGCTAATACATTTAAACCAGGGGTGGTTTCATGCGGCCGCTTGCAGGTTCCCGGAGTCCGTAATTCTCGGGCAGCAGAAAGATCTCTGTGCTGGTGGCTTCTGTGCACGCAACTCTGTGCATTTCTGCTGGTGATCTGTGCCCTTCAGCTATGTGCCCCCTGTGATCTTTGCCCCCAGCTATGTGCCCCCTGTGATCTCTGAGCCCCATAGCTATATGTTCCATGTGCCCCCCGTGATCTCTCTGCCCCCCCAGCTATATGCCCCCCTGTGATTTCTGTGCCCTCCAGCTATATGCCCCCCTGTGATCTCTGTGCCCTCCAGCTTTGTGCTCCCCTGTGATCCATGTGCCCCCCCCTGTGCCCCCCTGCTATGTACCCCCCTGTGATGTTTGTGCTCCCATGTGATCTCTGTGCCCTCCAGCTTTGTGCTCCCCTGTGATCTATGTGCCCCCCTGCTATGTACCCCCCTGTGATGTTTGTGCTCCCATGTGATCTCTGTGCCTCCCTAGCGATGCTGCCAGGTCCGAAGAGGAGTAAAGACTGCGGGCATGCACTGGTTAGAGCTCCAGCTGGAGCTGGACATAAAAATGTATTAACTTTAATTTTGAGAGAAGTGGGGATGGGGAGCTGCTGTATTCAGAGGGAGTATCTGTAGGTGTGTCTCTTGCAGAGGGACAGTGTGTAAATATTTTGCAGAGAGGTAGTGTGTGTGTGTGTGTGTGTATATACATATTTTGCAGAGGGGCAGTGTGTGTGTGAGTATATACTTTGAAGAGAGGGTATAGATGTATATGTATACATATTTTGCAAAGCAGCAGTCTGTTCATAAATATTTTGCAGAGGGGCAGTGTGTATATATATTGTGCAGGGGGACAGTGTTACAAAATTAGAATATCATCGAAAAGTTAATTTATTTCAGTTCTTCAATACAAAAAAAGTGAAACTAATACATAGTCATGACAAACAGTGATTTATTTCAAGTGTTTATTTCTGTTAATATTGATTATTATGGCTTACAGCCAATGAAAACCCAAAAGTCATTATCTCAGTAAATTGGAATACTTTATAACACCAGCTTGAAAAAATGATTTTAAAATCCGAAATGTTGGCGTACTGAAATGTATGTTCACTAAATGCACTAA
The DNA here is from genome assembly GCF_032444005.1 of Ranitomeya imitator. Taxonomy (NCBI): domain Eukaryota; kingdom Metazoa; phylum Chordata; class Amphibia; order Anura; family Dendrobatidae; genus Ranitomeya; species Ranitomeya imitator. The sequence goes on along the minus strand of NC_091283.1, from coordinate 639,996,645 downwards.
ATTCTTGTTCGAGGCTCCTTTGGCATCAATTACTGCATCAATGCGGCGTGGCATGGAAGAGATCAGTCTGGCACTGCTGAGTTGTTATGGAAGCCCAGGTTGCTTTGATAGCAGCCTTCAGCTCGTCTGCATTGTTGGGTTTGGTGTCTCTTATCTTGTTCTTGACAATACTTCATAGATTCTCTATGGGTCAGGCAAGTTTGCTGGCCAATCAAGCACAGTGATACTGTTGTTTTTAAACCAGGTATTGGTACTTTTAGCAGAGTGGACAGGTGCCAAGTCCCGCTGGAGAATTAAATTTCCATCTCCAAAAAGCTTGTCTGCAGAGGGAAGCGTGAAGTGCTCTAAAATTTCCTGGTAGACGGCTGCACTGACTTTGCTCTTGATAAAACACAGTGGACCTACACCAGCAGATGACATGATTCTCCAAACCATCATTGATTGTGAATACTTTTGCAGGTCTTCTGTGATGTGATGTTAAATTGTTGTGTTGGCACTTTCTGATAAGTGGCTTTTGGGTTGCTGTTTCGGCACTGTCTCTAAAAGGTTCGCCATCACTGGTCTATATGATACCAGACATTGTAGAATTACTATAGAACCATTTATATTATCACAGCTGGGTCATGGGGACTTTGAATGTCTACAATAAATTATATGGCACAAGTGTATTATTATTTTATGGGTTAATATTAACCCTTTCCCGACCTCCACCGTACTAGTACTGCGGAGGTTGCATCTCTTCCTTTGATGCGGGCTCCAGAGGTGAGCCCGCATCAAAGCCGGGACATGTCGGCTGTTTTGTACAGCTGACATGTGCCCGCAATAGCGGCGGGTGGAATCGCGATCCACCCGCCGCTATTAACTAGTTAAATGCCGCTGTCAAACTCTGACAGCGGCATTTAGCAAGTGCTTAAATGTGCGCATCAGTGACCCGCGTAACATGATCGGGGGTCATCGGAGCGTTGGCATAACAACCAGAGGTCACCTGAAGACCTCTATGGTTATTGATGCCAGATTGCTGTGAGCGCCACCCTATGTAGCAGAGCCGATAGAATTGTGGCAGCTTCTAGCCTCCCATGGAGGCTATTGAAGCATGGCAAAAGTAAAACAAAAATAAGTTTAACACTAGGACTACTGAAGTGCAAGTAGTCAAAATGACTATACCAGTAGTCCTAGTGTTAAATCACCCCCTTTCACCCCATTCAAAATAAAACAATAAGAAAAATCAAACCTACACATATTTGGTATCGCCTCGTTCAGAATCGCCCAATCTATCAATAAAAAAAGGATTAAGCTGATCGCTAAATGGCGTAGGGAGAAAAAAAATTCAAAACTCCAGAATAACGTTTTTCTGGTTGCCGTGACATAGCATTAAAATGCAATAATGGGCAATCAAAAGAACGTCTGCCTAAAAATTATATCATTAAAAACGTCAGCTTGGCATGCAAAAAATAAGCCCTCACACAACCCGAGATCACGAAAAATGGAGAAGCTACGGGTAACAGAAAATTGCGCAATTTTTTTTTTTTTAAAGCAAAGTTTGGAATTTTTTTTCACCACTTAGATAAAAAAAGAACCTAGACATGTTTGGTGTCTATGAACTCGTAATCACCTGGAGAATCATAATGGCAGGTCAGTTTTAGCATTTAGTGAACCTAGCAAAAAATCCAAACAAAAAACAAGTGTGGGATTGCACTTTTTTGGCAATTTCAGCGCACTTGGAATTTTTCTCCCTTTCCTAGTACACGAAATGGTAAAACCAATGGTGGCGCTCAAAAGTACAACTCGTCCCACAAAAAATAAGCCCTCACATGGCCATATTAATGGAAAAAGAGAAAAGTTATGGCTCAAGGAAGAAGGGGAACGAAAACGCAAAACCGAAAAAAGCTGGAGTCATGAAGGGGTTAAGGCATATGAAGCTTTATAGTAGAGTACAGTCATGGCCAAAAGTATTGACACCCCTGCAATTCTGTCAGATAATACTCATTTTCTTCCTGAAAATGATTGCAAACACAAATTATTTGTAATTATTATCTTCATTTAGTTTATCTTAAATGAAAAAACACAAAAAGAATTGTCCTAAAGCCAAATTAGATATAATTCCACACCAAACATAAAAAAGGGGGTGGACAAAAGTATTGGCACTGTTTGAAAAATCATGTGATGCTTCTCTAATTTGTGTAATTAACAGCACCTGTAACTTACCTGTGGCACCTAACAGGTGTTGGCAATAACTAAATCACACTTGCAGCCAGTTGACATAGATTAAAGTTGACTCAACCTGTGTCCTTGTGTGTACCACATTGAGCATGGAGAAAAGAAAGAAGACCAAAGAACTGTCTGAGGACTCAAGAAACCAAATTGTGAGGAAGCATGAGCAATCTCAAGGCTACAAGTCCATCTCCAAAGACCTGAATGTTCCTGTGTCTACCGTGTGCAGTGTCATCAAGAAGTTTAAAACCCATGGCACTGTGGCTAACCTCCCTAGATGTGGACGGAAAAGAAAAATTGACAAGAGATTTCAACGCAAGATTGTGCGGATGTTGGATAAAGAACCTCGACTAACATCCAAACAAGTTCAAGCTGCCCTGCAGTCTGAGGGTACAAAGTGTCAACCCGTACTATCCGTCGGCGTCTGAATGAAAAGGGACTGTATGGTAGGGACCCAGGAAGACCCCACTTCTTACCCCGAGACACAAAAAAAAGCCAGGCTGGAGTTTGCCAAAACTTACCTGAAAATGCCTAAAACATTTTGGAAGAATGTTCTCTGGTCAGATGAGACAAAAGTAGAGCTTTTTGGGCAAAGGCATCAACGTAGAGTTTACAGGAGAAAAAAAGAGGCATTCAAAGAAAAGAACACGGTCCCTACAGTCAAACATGGCGGAGGTTCCCTGATGTTTTGGGGTTGCTTTGCTGCCTCTGGCACTGGACTGCTTGACCGTGTGCATGGCATTATGAAGTCTGAAGACTACCAACAAATTTGCAGCATAATGTAGGGCCCAGTGTGAGAAAGCTGGATCTCCCTCAGAGGTCATGGGTCTTCCAGCAGGACAATGACCGAAAACACACTTCAAAAAGCACTAGAAAATGGTTTGAGAGAAAGCAGTGGAGACTTCCAAGGTGGCCAGCAATGAGTCCAGGCCTGAATCCCATAGAACACCTGTGGAGAGATCTAAAAATGGCAGTTTGGAGAAGGCATCCTTCAAATATCAGGGACCTGGAGCAGTTTGCCAAAGAAGAATGGTCTAAAATTCCAACAGCATTGTAAGAAACTCATTGATGGTTACCGGAAGCGGTTGGTCGCAGTTATTTTGGCTAAAGGTTGTGCAACCAAGTATTAGGCTGAGGGTGCCAATACTTTTGTCTGGCCCATTTTTGGAGTTTTGTGTGAAATGATCAATGTTTTGCTTTTTGCTTCATTCTCTTTTGTGTTTTTTCATTTAAGACAAATTAAATGAAGATAATACCAAATAATTTGTGTTTGCAGTCGTTTTCAGGAAGAAAATGAATATTATCTGACAGAATTGCAGGGGTGTCAATACTTTTGGCCATGACTGTATATATGGCCGGGATCACACATGTGAGAAACACGGCCAAGTCTCGTATGTTGCCTCGTATCTCGCCTACAATATGCAAAACAGCAGAGATAAGCCTCAAAACTTCTGGAACAAGGTAATTTGGAGTGATGAGACCAAAATTGAACTTTATGGCCACAACCATAAACCGTACATTTGAAGAGAGGTTAACAAGGCTCAAGATGAAAGGAACACCATTCCTATTATAAAGCACGGAGGTAGATCGCTGATGTTTTGGGGATGTGTGAGATACAATGGCACAGGAAACTTGGTCAAAGTTGAAGGAAAAATTAATGCAGCACGTTATCAGCAAATATTGGAGGCAAATTTGCACTCTTCAGCCTGGAAGCTGAGCATGGGATGTACTTGGACATTCCAACATGATAACAATCCAAAACAAGGCCAAGTCGACCTGTCATTGGCTACAGCAGAACAAACTGAAGGTTCTGGAGTGTGTTATGAATAGGTAATTCAGAACCACAATGGACCTTGAAGTTCAGAGCACACAAGTGACCTGACAAAAACCACAAAACATAGGACGAGCTCTGAGACGTGGAAACTCTGCTGACCGCAATCCCTAAACCTATCAAACCACACTAGAGGTAGCCGTGGATTGCGCCTAACGCTCCCTATGCAACTCGGCACAGCCTGAGAAACTAGCTAGTACTGAAGTTAGAAAAATAAGCCTACCTTGCCTCAGAGAAATTCCCCAAAGGAAAAGGCAGCCCCCCACATATAATGACTGTGAGTTAAGATGAAAATACAAACACAGAGATGAAATAGATTTAGCAAAGTGAGGCCCGACTTACTGAATAGACCGAGGATAGGAAAGATAGCTTTGCGGTCAACACAAAAACCTACAAACAACCACGCAGAGGGGCAAAAAGACCCTCCGCACCGACTAACGGTACAGAGGTGCTCCCTCTGCGTCTCAGAGCTTCCAGCAAGCAAGCAAAACCAAAAAAGCAAGCTGGACAGAAAATATAGCAACAAAAGTAACACAAGCAGAACTTAGCTTATGCTGAGCAGACAGGCCACAGGAACGATCCAGGAGGAAGCAAGACCAATACTAGAACATTGACTCGAGGCCAGGATCAAAGCACTAGGTGGAGTTAAATAGAGCAGCACCTAACGACTTAACCTCATCACCTGAGGAAGGAAACTCAGAAGCCGCAGTACCACTCGTGACCACAGGAGGGAGCTTGATCACAGAATTCACAACAGGAGTGGCCATCTCAGTCTCCTGACCTCAGTATCATTGAGCCACTCTGGGAAGATCTCAAGCGCCCAATTCATGCTTGACAGCCCAGGAATTTACAGGGACTGGAGGTTTTTGCCAAGAAGAGAGGGCAGCTTTACTATCTGAGAAAATAAAGAACCTCATCCACAACACAAAAGACTTTAAGCTGTCCTTGATGTTAGAGGGGGCAATACACAGTATTTAGAAGTTTGGTATGTGCACTTTTGATCAGGGTCATTTGGATGTTTTGGGTCGTCATTGTGATTTTAGAAAACACAGTAGTTTGACAACAAATGGCTTCACCCAACCACTAACCATGAGTGGAGAAAAAGCTTTGGTGTTATCATTCTTCATATTCTCTGAAAAAAGGCCAAGAAAGCAAAAATTCTGCCAGGGTATGTCAACTTTTGAGCACAACTTTGTGTATGTGTGTATGTATACGTGTGTGTGTGTGTGTGTATGTATGTATGTATATATATATATATATGTGAATGTATAAGGAAATAGAGCGCACTCGCCGATCATCCAGTGCAGGAATCTTTATTCAAACATCGTGCTGTACATCTTCAAGACCGGGGGTGCTGTACAGAGAGTGCGGCAAAGCGGGACGACGGCCGTTTCACGCCTGGCTGGCGCTTCAACGGGTCAGTGAAGGTGCTGGCGAGTGCGCTCTATTTCCTTATACATTCACTATTTCATATGGTCTTTTCTCCAGCGGAGCTACGCACCCAAGATCAGATATCCTGGCTTTACACAGGTGAGCGGTTCCCACTTTGTTCTTCCTGGCAGTGGTGCTGTCTGGCTGTTCCTTTTGCATTTGCTATATATATATATATATATAATATCTGTACTACCCGGCTTCGCCCGGGTTAGTAACTGCTGTTAGCAAAATAGAATGTGTTAGCAAAAATGTATTCTGCACACAAAAACCACAAAACAAATAGAAATATAATTATTAAAAGGCAAAAACTAAGCCAATAGAAGCATTTCACAACATATATTTCAACACCAGAGATTTTCTGCACAGATTTAACTAAGTTACTTCACATTACTTGGCCAATCTTTTACTACTTATTCGAGAGCTTTTTGATAAACGACATTCTTAGTTTTTCCTTCAGGTGCAAAGACAAATAGATTTTTGGCTGTTCCAACTCTTGAACAGGCCACATAAAGTTGACCATGAGAAGAGCATGGAGATTGTAAAGCGATTCCAACTACTTTCAAGGACTGTCTCTGAGCCTTGTTGATGAACATAGCAAATGCCAGTCGAACAGGAAACTGGAGGCGTTTAAAATCAAAAGGCAAATCAGATGGAATGAGAGGAATTGTTGGAATGAAAACATCTTCTCCTGTGGCTCATCCTTTCAAAATGGTTGCCTCAATTACATGTGGAAACAGGTTCTTAATTTTTATTATTATTTTATTATTATACATTTTTATAGCGCCATTTATTCCATGGCGCTTTACATGTGAATACGGGGCAAATATAGACAAATACATTAAACATGAGCAGATAACAAGGCACACGAGTACATAAGGAGGGAGGACCCTGCCCGCGAGGGCTCACAGTCTGCAGGGGGTGGGTGAGGATACACTAGGAGAGGGAAGAGCTGGCTGTGCGGCTGTTCAGTAGGTTGAGGATCACTGCAGGCTGTAGGCTTGTCGGAAGAGATGAGTCTTCAGGTTCTTTTTGAAGGTTTCTATGGTAGGCGCAAGTCTGATGTGTTGGGGTAGAGAGTTCCAGAGTATGGGGGAAGCACGGGAGAAGTCTTGGATGCGGTTATGGGAAGAAGAGATGAGAGGGGAGTAGAGAAGGAGGTCTTGGGAGGATCGGAGGTCGCGTGTAGGTAGGTACCGGGAGACCATGTCACAGATGTATGGAGGAGACAGGTTGTGGATGGCTTTGTATGTCAGTGTGAGGGTTTTGAACTGGAGTCTCTGGGCGATAGGAAGCCAGTGAAGGGCTTGACACAGGGGAGAGGCTGGGGAATAGCGGGGGGACAGGTGGATTAGTCGGGCAGCAGAGTGTAGGATGGATTGGAGTGGTGCCAGAGTGCTAGAGGGAAGTCCAGAGAGTAGGAGGTTGCAGTAGTCGAGGCGGGAGATGATAAGGGCATGCACTAGCGTTTTTGCAGTGTTGCGGTCAAGGAAAGCACGGATCCGGGAAATATTTTTGAGTTTGAGACGACAGGAGGAGGCAAGGGCTTGGATATGTGGCTTGAAAGAGAGGGCAGAGTCGAGGATCACCCCGAGGCACCGGGCGTGTGGGACTGGGGATAGTGAGCAGCCATTGACATTGATGGATAGGTCTGGTGGAGGGGTAGAGTGAGATGGGGGAAAGATGATGAATTCTGTTTTGTCCATGTTCAGTTGTAGAAAGCGAGCAGAAAAGAAGGCTGAAATGGCAGACAGACAGTGCGGGATTTTGGTAAGCAAGGAGGAGAGGTCAGGTCCGGAGAGGTAGATCTGCGTGTCGTCAGCGTAGAGATGGTACTGCATACCGTGGGATTCTATGAGCTGTCCCAGGCCGAAAGTGTAGATGGAGAAGAGTAGGGGTCCTAGAACAGAGCCTTGAGGAACACCGACTGACAAGGGGCGAAGTGAGGAGGTGGTGTGGGGGAGGGAGACACTGAATGTTCGGTCTGTCAGATATGACGAGATCCAGGAAAGGGCCAAGTCTGTGATGCCAAGGGATGAGAGGATTTGTAGCAAAAGGGAGTGGTCTACAGTGTCAAAGGCAGAAGACAAGTCCAGGAGAAGGAGGACAGAGTAGTGTCGCTTGCTCCTGGCAGTTAGTAGGTCATTGGTGACTTTAGTTAGGGCAGTTTCAGTTGAGTGATGGGAACGGAAGCCTGATTGTAACCGATCAAAGAGGGAGCAGGAGGAGAAGTGGGAGGACAGTTCAAGATGGACGTGTTGCTCCAGCAATTTGGAGGCATAAGGGAGAAGAGATATTGGGCGATAGCTAGACACAGAGGATGGGTCGAGGGAGGGCTTTTTGAGGATGGGTGTGATCTTGGCATGCTTGAAGGATGAGGGAAAGACACCTGTTGTGAGTGAGAGGTTGAAGAGGTGCGTTAGGGTTGGGATGAAGACCGTGGAAAGGTTAGGGATGAGGTGGGATGGGAGCGGGTCAAGCGTGCAGGTGGTGAGGTGTGATCTTGACAGGAGGGTGGAGACCTGATCTTCTGTCATGGTGGAGAAGCTGGTTTTGGAGGAGCAGGGTTGAGCAGCTAAGAGGGGCAGTGGGCGCTGTGGGCCAAAGCTTTCTCTGATCGTATCGATCTTCTGTTTAAAGAAAGAGGCGAAGTCATCAGCAGAAATGAGGGGGGAGGAAGGAGGTGCGGGGGGACGGAGTAGAGAATTGAAAGTGTTGAAAAGCTGTTTAGGGTTGTGGGACAGGGAGGATATGAGGGATGAGAAGTAAGTTTGTTTTGCGGCAGTGAGCGCAGACTTGAAGCTGGCGAGGGACTGCTTGTATGCAGTGAAGTGGTCGGCAGAGTGGGATCGCTTCCATCTCCGCTCAGCAATCCTGGAAGCCCGTCTCAATTCTTTGGTCAGGCTGGTCAGCCAGGGCTGCCTGTTAATTGTACGAGTTTTACTATGCATGAGTGGGGCGGCCGAATCGAGTGTTGTTGTTATTGTGGTGTTATAAAAAGTGGCAGCAGCATCTGTGTCATGAAGGGAGGCTATGTATGTGAGAGGGAGAAGGGACTCAGAGAGTGATTGTAAGTTGAGATGTTTGAGATTTCTGCGAGGGTGAGTGAGTTTGTGGAGTGGGGGTTGCACACTAGGAGAGGAGAGGGACGAGAATGTCAGTAGGTTGTGGTCAGACAGGGGGAGGGGTGTGTTAGTGAGGTTAGTAAGGGAGCAGAGGCGGGTGAAGATGAGGTCCAGCGTGTGGCCATCTTTGTGAGTGGCCTCAGAGGACCATTGAGTGAGGCCAAAGGAGGCAGTCAGTGATAAAAGTTTAGAGGTAGCTGAGGTGGAAGTGTCAATAGGGATATTGAAATCACCCATGATGATAGTGGGGATGTCGACAGAGGAAATGAAGTAGCCAGGTGGTGAAGTGGTCAAGAAAGGTGGAGATGGCTAGTTCTGGGGGCCAGTAGATGACAGCCAGCTGGAGGTTGGAGGGGGAATAGATGCGGACAGAGTGCACCTCAAACGAGGGAAGAGTAGCGGAGGGTGGTAGCGGGATTGGAGTAAAGGAGCAGGTGTCGGACAGGAGCAAGCCAACTCCTCCACCGCGTTTGTTGCTGGGGCGAGGGGTGTGAGAGAGGTGGAATCCGCCATAGGAGAGCGCAGCTGGAGAGGCCGAGTCAGAGGGGGTGAGCCAGGTTTCAGTGAGGCCGAGGAAGGAGAGTTTGTTGGTGATGAAGAGGTCATGGATAAATGGCAGTTTGTTGCAGATGGAGCGTGCGTTCCATAGTGCTCCAAGTAGGGGGAGCGGGGGAGTGGGGGCTGGATGAATGGGTATGAGGTTGTCGTGGTTGGGAAAACGTGCGGAGGATCGTGGCAGGGGGTTAGAAACGAGTGTGGGGATGAATTGGGGAGGGCCGGGATTTGGGGATATGTCACCAGCAATGAGGAGTAACAGACAGATCATTAGAAGGTGGGAGCAGGATAGGACATGATGTGGCCGTGTGTGTCTGGATAAAAAGGATTGTATGTGGGGGAACAGTTCTGAGGAGAAGGTGAGATGGCTGGGGAGTATGGAGGAAGAAATGACTAGTTCCTTACTAGGAGGAGAGATTGCAGGAGATTGTAAGAAGGAAAGTAGTATGGGGGTGAAAGAGAAAAGAAACCGAAACATTGTAGTGGTTAGTAGTCTGTTACCTTCCAGTCAATTCCAGTCCAATTCAGTCTAATTCAGAATCATAATTAAAAAGATGTAATTTAAAAGATGGAAGTTAAAAGATGATTTTCAGCAGACTGAGTCTATAGCAGGCTCCTGCATGTGAATATATCCCCAGTTAAGGGCAATCAGGTGTGAATGAGGGGGTGGCTGGGTATGGGAGACCAGATGTAGAGAGTTAAGCAAAGGTCATAAAGTGAGGGAGGGGTAAGACTGACCACTCAAAGAGATGCCAGGATCACACAATGAGAGACATGAAAACAGGTCCTGGAAACAAGCTCATAGGTGAGAAAGCATACTAAAAGGATTATATGTGCTGCACCAAGACACTCAGATCCAGGGGAAGCATAGAAAAGCCAGTGCAATATACAGAGACATTCAGAAGCCAGGGAGAGCTGGGTAAAGTCAGTGCATACCATGGAAAATCAATGCAGTATACAGAGATATTCTGGAGCCAGGGAGAGCTGGGTAAAGTCAGTGCATACCATGGAAAATCAATGCAGTATACAGAGATATTCTGGAGCCAGGGAGAGCTGGGTAAAGTCAGTGCATACCATGGAAAATCAATGCAGTATACAGAGATATTCTGGAGCCAGGGAGAGCTGGGTAAAGTCAGTGCATACCATGGAAAATCAATGCAGTATACAGAGATATTCTGGAGCCAGGGAGAGCTGGGTAAAGTCAGTGCATACCATGGAAAATCAATGCAGTATACAGAGATATTCTGGAGCCAGGGAGAGCTGGGTAAAGTCAGTGCATACCATGGAAAATCAATGCAGTATACAGAGATATTCTGGAGCCGGGGAGAGCTGGGTAAAGTCAGTGCATACCATGGAAAATCAATGCAGTATACAGAGATATTCTGGAGCCAGGGAGAGCTGGGCAAAGTCAGTGCATACCATGGAAAATCAATGCAGTATACAGAGATATTCTGGAGCCAGGGAGAGCTGGGTAAAGTCAGTGCATACCATGGAAAATCAATGCAGTATACAGAGATATTCTGGAGCCAGGGAGAGCTGGGTAAAGTCAGTGCATACCTGTGCATTAATCAAGAGTTTTGTTCCATTACACATCTTTGGTGGATCCAAATTTCTCAATAGCAGAATAGGTGCTCCAGGTTTTAGAAAGAGGTTGTGAGGAGGAAGTCCTTGTGGCTCCAAGGAATTGAGGAACTCCGTTGGATAAAATAATGCTTGAGCAGGGTCTATTACTGTATCCACTGACTTGTAGGTTGTGCACACACCTGGAAGGAGATTTAGAATTTGAAGTTTGATCTTGTTGACGCTGTCATTTTTGGGAGCTAGAATAGTCCTTTCACACAGCCAGCCAGAATTTTTGAATTGGAGTTGAATGTTTGGAAAAACCTTTGCTTTCAACTCCTCAATGGAAGTCACAATGCAACAGTTGCTTGGGAAGGTGATCTGTCCAGTGGTTGAGTTTACTGGTGCCTTGCCATCTCCAATAGTCAACAGCTGGCTCGAAAACAGTCCAGCAGAAACATCGCCTGTCATGTAGACCCTCATGTTTGTGTTCAGTGACATTTTCTTAACTTTTCTCCAATGACACGATGCTTTGAGACAGGCATTGAGTTCGTCTGCAGGGGTTGATCTTGGAATAACAGGTAGTGTTTGGCAGAAGTCCCCTGCGAAAACAACAAATGCTCCTCCCATGATATATTTGTTGCTACGCAGATCTTGCAGCAGTCTGTCCACTGCTTCCAGAGCCCTTTTGTGTGACATGGTGCATTCATCCCAAATGATAGCACTGCCTTTTTGAAGCAATTTGGCCAGTCTTGATCCCTTGGCAATATTACACACGGGGCTGTCACTATGAGACTGGTTAAGTGGTAGTTTGATTGTCGAATGTGCTGTCCTGCCACCTTTTAAAAGCGTAGCTGCAATTCCAGAAGATGCCACTGCAAGTGCAATCTTTTTTTGTTGTTGAAATTTTGCCAGGAGCAAGTTTATTACAAATATCTTTCCTGTTCCACCTGGAGCATCAAGGAAGACAATCCCACCTTTGTTGGTTTCACTGCAACTTAAAATGTAGTTATATGTGTCCCTTTGATCTGGTACCAATATTGGCTCATTCTGAGACACAAATGCTGTCAGTTCATCAATATTGTAGTTTGTTTCTATGAAAATATCCCTACACATTTGGATGCCTTCAGGATTTCTTATTGGAGCAGGCAAATCACTAGATATGCACTGAACTTCAAGGAGGATTAAAGTTTCATTGAACATTTCCTCAGTGAAGTTGATGAGTTGCTGAGGATTTTCCCTTCTAATCTGCATGAGGATGTCCTCATTGAGATCAGTTTTGTACTTTGTCCAAATCTCAAGAGGATTTGAAATGCTACAGGTTGTTAGAATAATAGCAAAGAGGTGTCTTAGTCGCTTTGGGGTTTGTATGGCTGCTGCTTCACTGAGGGTCATGTCCCAGTGTCCATCATTTTCCAGAAGTCCTTTTCTTTGGCAAGCTTCCATGAATGTTTCACACACATGGCCTCCGACGGTCTTCAGGTCAGAAAATGATGTAGGGCCTTTGACAACATGAAGTAACATGCGCAGGTAGAAGCACTTGACGGATGAACAGTGTAGACGTGACCAAGAGTATCAGTTGCTTTCACCTCTGGATAGCCTTCAATATCAAGCCCCCGTTTCCTCCGTTCCAGTGGTTTTCTGGAGGCATTCCAAGTGTAGTACTTTGGTAAGTCACAGTAGAGAATTGTTTTTGCAAAAGGCTCTTGTTGACACAGCTCAAAAATGCTAAGAGGGTGGTGTTAGGAGCTGCTGCCGCTGCAAGTTTGCTGCGTTAAAGTAAATTCTCTGTCCATTTTCCAAGTGCACACTCAGATGCACAACTGGTGGGTAACGCTCATGAATGGAGAATCCTAGTATTCTCCAAACAGCTTCATTGCTGCTTATGTACCTGCCCATCTGGAATGCCTCCACTTCATCAATAATAGGTCCATTTTTCTGGACTTAAAAAACTGCTTGATCACTTCCTTTGTGGACATATTTGCAGATATACTTGATTGATTTCACAGAGTGGCAAGATTCGACATTTATGTGGGCCTGGAAGATTTTTAAGAGCAAAGGGTTGTAAGGCACTACCCACCTGTTGTCAATTTCTATCTCTTGGAGTGATAATCCAACACGCATTTTGAACTTTGCTGTGAAACTACCATTCCCTGGCTTTCTTCTTCGATAGACTGGATATCAATCTTGTCCTGTTTGGGTTTCTTGGACCAGGGATCGTGGGTAATGCTTTGAACACCTGGCATCAATCATACAGGGAGAATTTTTGTTGAGACTCCCACACGGACCATGGATCAGGTTTTTTGTGATGGTGTCAAAGAGCAATGGGTCAATCTGAAGGTCTGGCAATTCAGCACTGATGATATTGTCAATTTCGGTAGGCTGTATTTTTTGCTTCAGCCAGATCAAGATGTGGGCGTGAGGAAGGCCTCTATTTTGCCATTCAACTGAATACATCCAGCACTGCGCCTCACCCATAAATATGTGATTTTTTTGATGAGATTAGTTATTTTTGAAAGTTTATGTTTGAAAACCTGAGCAATAAGGTCATGGCGATTCACTGTTTTTTTGGCCCGGCAACATGTACCCTCCAATTTCCTCCCAGGCAGGATTGCAAGTAAAGGTGATGAAAAGATCTTGACGGCCATACTTTCTCACATAAGTCATTGCATCCTGTGTGTATTCATGCATGTGTCGTGGGCTTCCATTTACAGTTGATGGAAGAATAACCATTTTCCCCAACTCTTTTGGATCAGCATAATTTGCAACAGCATCTCTAAGGTGAATGTATTCCTCTGCCCTGAGCTTTTTTTTATTTAGTCGGATATATAAAAGACGTTCGCTCTCAATCTTTGCATGCATGTCAACAATAAATTGGTGGAAGAGGTGTTTGCATTTCAAGATGTGATTTTCCTCTGCAAATCTTGTCATGGTCCTATATGCATAGAAGTCCATGGCAGACACTTTTTTTCCTGAAGGGTTGCCTGTTGTAGGATCTGTCTGAGGTATTCCAAAGTGATAGCCATCCTGTCCCTGCCAAAAGATGATTGGATATTGCAGTGCATCATAGGACCTGTGAGTTTCTGCTACTCGTTGCAAACTATTGTTCCTTTTCTGAGGCACACTGTCACGGCTTTGAAAATCATTACCTACAATCAAGATGGCTACCTCATCAAATGTGGGAGCATTGAAACGTCGCTGATGTTCACCTTGTGGTGTTTTGTCAGCTCGAATGACATTCTTGCATGGCATGGATTCAAGTGCAGTCTTGAAAAGTTGAACATATGGATTGTTAGAGTGAAGGAACTGCTGCAAAATAGTGACAATATCAAGGCGAATGTTAGGAATTAGGGTACTTTCACACTTGCGTTGTGCACTGCTCGTCGCAATGCGTCATTTAGGAGAAAAAACGCATCCTGCAAAATTGCTTGCAGGATGCGTTTTTTCTCCATTGACTAACATTAGCGTCGCGTTGCGACGCTTTGCCACACGTCACAACCGTGGTGCGACGGTTGCGCCGTGTTGTGGCGGACCGTCAGCAGCAAAAAACTTTACATGTAACGTTTTTTGCTGCGTTGTATCCGCCATTTCCGAAAGCGCATGCACGGCCAGAACTCCGCCCCCACCTCCCCGCAACTCACAATGGGCAGCGGATGCGCTGGAAAAATGCATCCGCTGCCCCTGTTGTGCGGCGCTTGCATAGTATGCGTCGGTACGTTGGTCCGACGCAGAGCGACGGCCCCGTACTGACGCTAATGTGAAAGTAGCCTTAAAGAACATCTCCGCTGAACCTCTGCTTCTGCATTTCCCATGAAGAAGAGTTGAAGAAATCGAGGTTCTTCTCCTTGTAATGGAAGCAGTGAGCCAATTGAGTGGTAAACCTGTCCTTGAACTTTAAATGTCGGCATAAATCCTGTTGCAAACATTTCTTTTGTTGCACCAAATGATGTCATTTGGAAGCAGGAGTTGTACTTCCTGATGTTGTCCAAGAAATGCTTTGATATTGTACTGGTACCTGTCATCAGAGACTTTTGGGGATCTGGTGGTGACAGGAGAGGTGGAAGTTTTATCTTGCCATTTGCACAGCATAAACCTGGCAGTTCATCTTTCCATTTCAGGGCACTGCAGTACATACAGACCACATCCATTTTTCCTATCTGAACTTTAGGATTATCCTGATAGTTTTTCTGACTGGTAACAAAAGGCAGCATGTTTCAAAACTCCAACCATTTCCTGTGCCCTGGTGGAAGAAATAGCAATTCTCTTAGTGGCAAGTCGGCCTTCTCTCTGCTGAGATGACTCATTGGCCCTTGAGGAAGCAGCTCTTGTTGTCTTGTCTGCAAGCCTTGCTTCCCTCTGCTCAGAAAGTTAATTGGCCCTTGAGGAAGCAGCTGCTCTTATGTGTGTCAGCCTTGTTTCTCGGTCTTCACATGTTTCATTGGCCCGTAATGCAGCTTTTCTTTTCGCATCAGCTGACATTCGTGCCATGGAATTCCTTTTCTTGTGAGGCATTATTGTGGTAAAAATAGTCTATAACTGACAGTTTCTATATCCTCTCACCTAGAGGTAATGTGACATCAGCCTTTCGACCAACACACCGTAACTGACATGCTATTACCTCACACAAGCTTTGTTATACTGAGAATGTCATTTGTTGCCTATATTAACCAATCAGAGCTCAGATTAATTAACTGTAGCAAAATAGAAGCTGAGCTGTGATTGGTTGCTATTGGCAGCCTGTACCCCAGCCGACAGGAAGCCCTCCCCTCTGGCAGTATATATTAGCTCACACATACACATAATAGACAGGTCATGTGACTGACAGCTGCCGTATTTCCTATATGGTACATTTGTTGCTCTTGTAGTCTGCTTATTAATCAGATTTTTATTTTTGAAGGCTAATACCAGACTTGTGTGTGTTTTAGGGCGAGTTTCATGTGTCAAGTTGTGTGTGTTGAGTTTTATGTGGTGACATGCGTGTAGCAACTTTGTGTGTCGAATTGCATGTGACAGGTTAGTGTAGCAAGTTGTGTGCAGCAAGTTTTGCGCGTGGCGAGTTTTATGTGTGGTGTGTTTTGAGTATGTGCAAGTTTTGTGTGAGGCAACTTTTTCATGTGTTGCAACTGTTGTGCATATGGCAATTTTTCCGCGCGTGCAAGTTTTGCGTGTGGCGAGTTTTTCATAAGGTGAGTTTTGCACGTGTGGCGAGTTTTGCGTGAGCCTAGTTTTGCATGTGGAGAATTTTGAGTGGCGACCTTTGTGTTTCGACTTTTATGTGGCGAGGTTGGTGCAGTGTCTTCTGATTTATTCACACTGCGAGGGCGGGATCTCGGGCAGCGCAGCCACACAGGCACAGTCAGCAAGACATCAAATTATATCAGAAGACAGGCAGCACAAACTGCGCATGCCCAAGGCGTAAGATAACAGCGCAGGCGTCGGGACAGTTGAAAACAACGCTAAGGCGCCAGGCACCAAGTGGGCATGAGTGACGGTGGTGCTGCGTCTGCATTAGGGGGGAAAGACCTGCCCCCAGGACTGTTTCAAGGCATTTTGGACAAATTGCAAAATCGATTATTTGTGCAGTTACAGCATCAAGAACTAAAAGAGCCACCTTGTCAGAATGCAGCATTAGTGCTGCACAAGGTGGCTCTTTTAGTTACAAATGCCTGGGGGGTAACAGGTTTCCTTTAAGTCCCCCTTGTTCACGTCTGGCAGCTGTCAATTTGCCTCCAACACTTTTCCTTTCACTTTTTCCCCATTATGTAGATGGGGGCAAAATTGTTTTGTTAATTGGAACGCGGGGGGTTAAAATTTTGCCTCACAACATAGCCTATGACGCTCTCGGGGTCCAGACGTGTAACTGTGCAAAATTTTGTGGCTGTAGCTGCGACGGTGCAGGTGCCAATCACGGACACACACACACACACACACACCTTTATATAATAGATATATAATTGTTCTGCACCCTGTTTACTGCATATAAACCCTGCTGTATACACTCTGTATTATGAATACATTGATATATCTCTCCCTATTGATTAGTCAGTGAGGGAAAATAGGGATGACCTTCAATCCAGGGCTGACGCTGAATGTTTCACTTCAATTCCCTGTAGGGCCACATTTCCATGATATGCTTTTGGTGCATTTGACGCTCTTTGTTTTTGCTGCGTCAACGCAGCGTCTTACAATTCTAGTAAAGTGGATGAGATTTATAGAAATCTCATGGCCACTCTGCTTCTTTTTAATGCTGTGAAAACTGATCTGCGGTGCGATTTTCAAATCCGCAGCATGTCAATTTCTCTTGCTGATATGCTGAGTTTTCTGTACGAAAATTCCCCATAGACTTACATTAGATGTGGAAATTCTGCAGGTTAAAAAATAACGCATATGCATTTTTTGTGCCTTTTCCTGGTGGAAACGCTGCCAAAACAAATTCAATTTGCACATAAAGTATGTCAATAATGTTTTCTCAACGCAAAAAAACAAAAACAAAGCAGCTTTGTTTACAACATTAATCATCACCAAAAGGAGACAAAAATGCAAGTAACCTAATTTAAATCATAGGTGTAGAAATTCTTCAACATCAAAAGCTCATTGTGGGAACATAGCCTAACAGTGTCCTGTACAGGAGAGGGCACTGATGGTGTGTGTGATGCTGGGAGGGATTTGGGCAAAGTTATAAAGGGTGTGCTCACTGCTGGCTTGCAGCCTAGCACAAAGGCTGATAGGAAATATAGTCAGAAAGGAGCAGAGCATTCTGAAAACCAAGTGATGGCTGTGACTGCAGAGCTAATGCCAGAGCTAAGTAAGTGAGGCAGAAAGCAAATAAACTATCAGAAAGGTTATTTGGGAATCTTTAGGGGCAGTATTCCTAAACATTTATAGCAAAGTCAGTAATTAAGTTAGGACAATAGACAACCTCTTTAACCCCTTCATGACCTTGGGATTTTCCGTTTTTCCGTGTTCGTTTTTCACTCCCCTCCTTCACAGAGCCATAACTTTTTTTATTTTTCCGTCAATATGGCCATGTGAGGGCTTATTTTTTGCAGGACGAGTTGTACTTTTGAACGACAGCATTGGTTTTACCATGTCGTGTACTAGAAAACAGGAAAAAAATTCCAAGTGCAGTGAAATTGCAAAAAAAGTGCAATCCCACACTGGTTTTTTGTTTGGCTTTTTTGCTAGGTTCACTAAATGCTAAAACTGACCTGCCACTATGATTCTACAGGTCAGTATGAGTTCATAGACACCAAACATGACTAGGTTATTTTTTATCTAAGTGGTGAAAAAAAATTCCAAACTTTGCAAAAAAAAAAAAATAAATAAAAAATTGCGCCATTTTCCGATACTCTTAGCGTCTCCATTTTTCATGATCTGGGGTCGGTTGGGGGCTTATTTTTTGCGTTCCGAGCTGGCATTTTTAATGATACCATTTTGGTGCAGATACGTTCTTTTGATCAACCGTTACTGCATTTTAATGCAATGTTGCAGCGACCAAAAAAACGTAATTCTCAAATTTCAAATTTTTTTCTCGCTACGCCGTTTAGCGATCAGGTTAATGCTTTTTTTTTTATTGATAGATTGGGCGATTGTGAACGCGGCGATACCAAATATGTGTAAGTTTGATTTTTTTTTTTTTATTGATTTATTTTGACTGGGAAGAAAGGGGGGTGATATAAACTTTTATATTTTTTTTAATTTTTTTCACATTTTTTTTTTTTACTTTTTTTAAAACTTTTGCCATGCTTCAATAGCCTCCATGGGAGGCTAGAAGCAGGCACAATGCGATCGCCTCTGCTACATAGCAGCGATCTGATGTTCGCTGCTATGTAGCAGAATTGCAAGTGTGCTGTGAGCGCCGACCACAGGGTGGCGCTCACAGCTACCGGCAATCAGTAACCATAGAGGTCTCAAGGACCTCTATGGTTACAATGTACAAGCATCGCCGACCTCCGATCATGTGACGGGGGTCGGCGATGCGATCATTTTCGGCCGCCCGGCCGGAAGCGGTATTTAAATGCCGCTGTCTGCGTTTGACAGCGGCATTTAACTGGTTAATAGGCGCGGGCAGATCGCGATTCTGCCCGCGCCTATTACGGGCACATGTCAGCTGTTCAAAACAGCTGACATGTCCCGGCTTTGATGTGGGCTCACCGCCATAGCCCGCATCAAAGCGGGGCTTCTGACCTCGGATGTACTATCCCGTCCGAGGTCAGAAAGGGGTTAAAGAAGACATTTCACCAAATTTATCATGTTGAAATGGAGACATGTTGTAGTACTGACTGCAGTGCAGAATAAAACTTTTTTTTGCCTCTTTGTCACAATTACATTACGTCTCACACAGGAATAGCCCAGAACAGGTAGGCTACTTCTGTGTGAGATATAATTACAGCCTGCTCTGATCTGAAAAGAGAGTTTAAGTTGCTCTGAGCACAACAGACATAATTGTGTTTACTGACACATCTCAAGACATTGTGCTTGAGATTCGGCGACCGAATCCGAACAAATTCACTCAACACTACTCACTGCCACCTTCCTTCAGTTTTCCCTGCTGCTGTGCCACCTCCCTTTCTATCACTGTCACACATTTCTCTGATCAGAGCACAGACTAGTGTGACAATGATAGTGGAGCTGAAATACGGAAGAAAAAAATTATAATAAAACAGCATGCTTCTAGTCTCTCTGCCTGCGCCTGCTATTAGAAACGTGGGAGGAATCAGTGAGAAGCCATGCTATCCACAAGATAGCCGCTCTCTTCCATTGAAAAATAGGTAAAAAAACAAACATGTTTAGATATTGACTGTCAAAGTATTTAACCCCTTAGTGACAGAGCCAATTTGGTACTTAATGACCAGGCCAATTTTTGCAATTCTGACCACTGTCACTTTATGAGGTTATAACTCTGGAACGCTTCAACGGATCCCGCTGATTCTGAGATTGTTTTTTCGTGACATATTGTACTTCATGTTAGTGGTAACATTTCTTCGATATTACTTGTGATTATTTATGAAAAAAACGGAAATATGGCGAAAATTTTTAAAATTTTGCAATTTTCAAACTTTGTATTTTTATGCCCTTAAATCAGAGAGATATGTCATGAAAAATAGTTAATAAATAACATTTCCCACATGTCTACCTTACATCAGCACAATTTTGGAAACAAAATTTTTTTTTGTTAGGGAGTTATAAGGGTTAAAAGTTGACCAGCAATTTCTCATTTTTACAACACCATTTTTTTTTAGGGACCACATCACATTTGAAGTCATTTTGAGGGGTCTATATGATAGAAAATAATGAAGTGTGACACCAATCTAAAAACTACACCCCTCAAGGTTCTCAAAACCACATTCAAGAAGTTTATTAACCCTTTACGTGCTTCACAGGAACTGAAACAATGTGGAAGGAAAAAATGAACATTTAACTTTTTTTTGCAAACATCTTAATTCAGAACCATTGTGTAAAAACAGAAATGTAACCATAAATTTTGTTATGCAATTTCTCCTGAATACGCCAATACCCCATATGTGGGGGTAAACCACTGTTAGGGCGCACCGCAGAACTTAGAAGTGAAGGAGCGCCGTTTGACTTTTTCAATGCAGAATTGGCTGGAATTGAGATCGGACACCATGTCACATTTAGAGAGCCCCTGATGTGCCTAAACAGTGGAAACTCCCCACAAGTGACACCATTTTGGAAACTAGACCCCTTAAGGAACTTATCTAGATGTGTGGCGAGCACTTTGAACCCCCATGTGCTTCACAGAAGTTTATAACGTAGAGCCGTGAAAATAAAAAATCGCTTTTGTTTACACAAAAATGATCTTTTCGCCCACAAATTCTTATTTTCACAAGGGTAACAGGAGAAATTAGACCACAAAAGTTGTTGTGCAATTTCTCCTGAGTACGCTGATACCCAATATGTGGGGGTAAACAACTGTTAGGGCGCACCGCAGAGCTTGGAAGAGAAGGAGTGCCGTTTTACTTTTTCAATGTAGAATTGGCTGGAATTGAGATTGGACGCCATGTCGCGTTTGGAGAGCCCCTGATGTGCCTAAACAGTGGAAACCCCCCACAAGTGACACCATTTTGGAAACTAGACCCCTTAAGGAACTTATCTAGATGTGTGGCGAGCACTTTGAACCCCCATGTGCTTCACAGAAGTTTATAACGTAGAGCCGTGAAAAAAAAAATTAGCATTTTTTCTACAAAAATGATCATTTTGCCCACAAATTTTTATTTTCACAAGGGTAACAGGAGAAATTAGACCACTAAAGTTGTTGTACAATTTCTCCTGAGTACGTCGATACCCAATATGTGGGGGTAAACCACTGTTTGGGCGCACCGCAGAGCTTGGAAGAGAAAGAGTGCGGTTTTACTTTTTCAATGTAGAATTGGCTGGAATTGAGATCGGACGCCATGTCGCGTTTGGAGAGCCCCTGATGTGCCTAAACAGTAGAAATCCCCCACAAGTGACCCCATTTTGGAAACTAGACCCCCCATGGAACTTATCTAGATGTGTGGTGAGAACCTTGAATGCCCAAGTGCTTCACAGAAGTTTATAATGCAGAGTCGTGAAAATAAAAAATATTTTTTTTTTCCACAAAAAAGATTTTTTAGCCACCAAATTTTTATTTTCACAAGGGTAACAAGAGAAATTGGACCCCAAAAGTTGTTGTCCAATTTGTCCTGAGTATGCTGGTACCCCATATGTGGGGGTAAACCACTGTTTGGGCGCATGGCAGAGCTCGGAAGGGAAGGAGCGCCTTTTTGGAATGCAGACTTTGATAGAATGGTCTGTGGGCATTATGTTGCGATTGCAGAGCCCCTGATGTACCTAAACTGTAGTAACCCCCCACAAGTGACCCCATTTTGGAAACTAGACCCCCCAAGGAACTTATCTAGATGTGTGGTGAGAACTTTGAATGCCCAAGTGCTTCACAGAAGTTTAGAATGCAGAGTCGTGAAAATAAAAAATATTTTTTTTTTTCACAAAAAAGATTTTGTAGCCCCCAAGTTTTTATTTTCACAAGGGTAACAAGAGAAATTGGACCCCAGAAGTTGTTGTCCAATTTATCCCGAGTACGCTGATGCCCCATATGTGGGGGTAACCCACTGTTTGGGCGCACGGCAGAGCTCAGAAGGTAGGGAGCACCATTTGACTTTTTGAGCGCAAAATTGGCTGTCGTGTTTGGAGACCCCCTGATGTACTTAAACAGTGGAAACCCCCCAATTCTAGCTCCAA
Organism: Ranitomeya imitator; assembly: GCF_032444005.1. Classification (NCBI taxonomy): domain Eukaryota; kingdom Metazoa; phylum Chordata; class Amphibia; order Anura; family Dendrobatidae; genus Ranitomeya; species Ranitomeya imitator. The sequence continues at coordinate 639,974,691 of NC_091283.1, read as the reverse complement.
CCCTAACCCCAACACACCCCTAACCCTAATCCCAACCTCATCCATAATCCTAATCACTAACCCTAACCATAATCACAACCCTTACCCCAAAACAACCCTAATGTCAACCCTAACCATAACCCTAATCAAAACCCTAAATCCAACACACCCCTAATCCTAATCTCAACCCTAACCTCAAACCTAACCCTAATTCCAATACACCCCTAATCACAACCCTAACCTTAACCCTAATCCCAAACCTAACCCTAATCCCAAGCGTAACCCTAATGCCAACCCTAACCCTAATACCAACCCTAATCCAAACCCTAACCCTAATCCCAGCTCTAACCCTAACTTTAGCCCCAACCCTAGCCCTAACTTTAGCCCCAACCCTAACCCTAGCCCTAGGGCTACTTTCACACTTGCGTCGTTTGGCATTCTGTCGCAATCCGTCGTTTTGGACAAGAAACGGATCCTGCAAATGTGCCCGCAGGATGCGTTTTTTGCCCATAGACTTGTATTGCCGACGGATCCTGACGGATGGCCACACGTCGCGTCCGTCGTGCACTGGATCAGTTGTGTTTTGGCGGAGCGTCGGCACAAAAAAAGTTGAATGAAACGTTTTTTTGTACGTCGCATCCGCCATTTCTGACCGCGCATGCGTGGCCGTAACTCCGCCCCCTCCTCCCCAGGACATAGATTGGGCAGCGGATGTGTTGAAAAACTACAGCTGCTGCCCACGTTGTGCACAATTTTCACAACGTGTGTCGGTATGTCGGGCCGACGCATTGCGACGGCCCCGTACCGACGTAAGTGTGAAAGAAGCCTAACCCTAAGTTTAGCCCCAACCCTAACCCTAAATTTAGCCCCAACCCTAACCCTAAATTTAGCCCCAACCCTAGCCCTAACTTTAGCCCTAACCCTAGCCCTAACCCTAACCCTAGCCCCAACCCTAGCCCTAACCCTAGCCCTAACCCTAGCCCTAACCCTTCCCCTAACCCTACCCCTAACCCTAATTTTAGCCCCAACTGCTGTTGGGCATGCGTCCGCCATGTTCTGCTGCCGGCGGCCAGGAGGAGCAGCAAGAGGATCCAGGGACCTAGGTGAGTATGCTAGGGTCCCCGAATCCCCCTATTTCTCTGTCCTCTGATGTGCGATCACATCAGAGGACAGAGAATTACACTTTACTTTTTTTTTTTTTTTTTTTTGCGGTCGCCGGTAAACAGTTAATTACCGGCGATCGCAAAACAGGGGTCGGTAATACCGACCCCGATCATGCTCTTTGGGGTCTCGGCTACCCCCGGCAGCCGAGATCCCAAAGATTCTCCCGGTGCCGGCCGGCGGGCGCACTGCGCATGCGCCCGCCATTTTGAAGATGGCGGCTCCCACCGGGAGACACGAGGAGCATCGGGGGAGCTAGGTGAGTATTGGGGGGCCACCTGGGACCCCTTTTCTCTGTCCTCCGATGTGCGATCACATCGGAGGACAGAGAAATTAAAAAGAGATCGCTTTTTTTTTTTTTTTTTTGCGATCGCCGGTAAACGGTTAATTACCGGCGATCGCAAATGCGGGGTGGGTTAAAAACCCCCCGAATCATGTTCTGTGGGGTCTCGGCTACCCTCGGCAGCCGAGACCCCGGAGAAAATCGGCCTCTGGGGGGCGCTATGGACTTTTTCCACAGCGCCGTTAATTAACGGCGCTGTGGTTTAAGTACCCTTAGCGGCCGCCGTTAAAAGGCGTATCGGCGGTCGCTAAGGGGTTAAAGTACGGTAAGTAAACATACATAACTATTCACCCCCTAAAGTCAGTACTCTGTAGAGCCTCCTTTTGCGACAATTACAGCTGCAAGTCGCTTTGGATAAGTTTCTATGAGCTTTCCACATCTTGCCACTAGGATTTTTGCTCATTCCTCAAGGCAAAACTGCTCAGCTCCTTCATATCAGATGGTTTCCTCTGGTGAACAGCAGTCATCAAGTCTGACCACACATTCTCAACTGGATTAAGGTTTAGGCTTTGACTAGGCCACTCCAAAACATTTACACATTTCCCCTTAAACCACTCAAGTGTTGCTTTAGCAATGTGCTTTAGGTCATTGTATTGTTGGAAGCTGAACCTCCGTCCCAGTCTCAAATCACTTAAACAGTGATTTGAATCAGCCTGAAATAGGTTTTGCTCAAGAATATCCCTGTATTTCGCACCTTTAATCTTCCTCTCCACTTGGACCTTTTTCCCTGTCCCTGCTTCTGAAAAACATCCCTAGAGCATGATGCTGCCACCACCATGTTTTAGGGTGGGGGTAGAGTTCTTGGGGTGAACTGTGTTGGCTTGGTGCCAGAAATAGCATTTATTTCGGTTAAAAAGTTTAATTTTGGTTTCATTTGAGCAAAGAAGGCATTAGAAAATAAGGATGTATGAATCCCAAAACATGTTAAAGTGCAAGTGCTTTTAGTGTTTATAGAAATGCCAATTTTGAGACTCAAACAATGGATTGGAGGCATATTTTGAAAGGAATACATGTGGAACATTAGTAATCAGTTAAATTTCAGTTTTTATAATATCAGTATTATCCTCATTAAGTTCCCATTCATTGACAAAGTATGGAGCATACTAATAAATATAGTGTTCTAAGAGGTAAAAAAAAGTCACTACTTGTCAGTACATGTATTTTCTGTTAAATATTACATCAGTGTACTTACATTTTGGGAAAGGGCAACAACTGTATGTATGTACTGTATGTATGCCACGCCTAAGGTGGTATCGGTGATACATACAGTTGTGATCTGGCCATTTGAAAAATACAAAAAGAGGCCTTTGAACAGCTTAAACATAAGGACAACTACTCAGTTCTCCCTCATAAACCAGCACAGGTGTCTTCCCATGAATTACATCTTATATTATACCAAGCTCTTCAATTGGGCATAATCCTAAGAAGGTGTTAGATGGTTTCATTGTTAATTTTCCCAAAATCCCAACTTTATACCTGCTTCCTAAAATGTAAGAAGAGATCCTAAATAGATCCCTCGGGTCACCGGATAGTCTCAGGCATGGGAGGACTGTGTGATCCCATGTGTAAATTCATTGATCACTATTTAAAACCCACAGTGGAGACCCTGCCCTCCTATGAAAGAGACTTTTCGGATGGCCTGGTAAGGATTGACGGTATTACTTTGGAACCGGATATGTGGTTGGTGACCGCAGAGATTGAGTTCTTCTCTTGGACATGAGGATGGAATCAGGGCAGAGATAAGTAATCTGAATGGACTCCTAACCACCCTAATATTGGAGTCATTGGAATTTATTTTAAAACTTAACTTTTTTACATTCAAAGACCATTTTTATTTAAAGTAACGTGGCACTGCCATGGTTGCAGCATGTGCCCCATTGTACATAAATTTCTTTCTTTTTCCATAAAAATGTAGGGAAAGCGTAGTACCCTGTTCAGCCCTCTAGATGGGGCCCATGACACCGTATCATTATTAGTGGTGTAAATAGTTAACCATAGGAGGAGCTAGCTGGGGTAAGGTAAGAACAGCTTCCTAGTTAGATTCAATAGGAGCCATGGTGCCCAGGCACCTTGGTCGGGTGCAAGAGCCCAGGCTACCCAGCAGCTGCACAACGTTAAGTGCAGTACTCAGCCATCCAGGCCCCACTGGGCCGGAAGAATAACTAAGCAGCGGACTATATCAGTGTTGAGACGAAGGCTGAAAGCAGGGCCAGGACAGTACAGGGATGCAGGTGGCTCCATAATGTGGTAACTCGTCGCGTGGGCTGATGCCCTCAGATCCAGTGTGAAATGGCTGAGGGAACCCCCAGGCACAGTGAGTTTGTACAGGGAGAACGCTGCGTTACCGCAAGAAGTGGTACAACCTGGGCAAGTACTCGAGGCCGAAATAGAAGCAAGGAAAGTTAGAAATGTGGAATGTATGGAACCCGATGCTAAAAATGTAACTGAAAAGGATATGCTGCAAACAGTAACAAGTAAAGTTTTATGTTTAAAGTTAAAGCTGGACTGTGTCTTAATGTGAGTGGATCTGTGTGAACGGAGCCTGCAACAGCTCAGGAGGGATCCGGAAAGTACTGATAACAGAGAGGCAAGTACCCTCATAAAGGAATGTTCTTTGCATGTGATGAGAGGCCAGGATGCGCAAAGACCCTTAGCTTCAGCCACAACTACGGCCCTGGCCCTCCCTCACACTTGGCGTAGCTGGCAAGATGCCGCAACCGTGCCACAAGGAAACACCGTGGAAGATATCGCTGATGTGGATGTGCTTCAAATGCTGGACTTGACTAAAACTTTGAATGCCACTGATACTGTGGTGGCCAAGATGGCAGCTTTGCAAATGGCAGAGGATGGCACGCAAATGGACGATGACAGCTTTGAACTTGTCCTTCGTGGGTGTCCTGATGGAGAAATGGCTCAAGAAGCTGTCTGGCAAAAACTGTGGCCTAATCATAGTGTCCGCCCTTGCTGGGTGCACTGGAGATGAAGATCCCGCCCCTACAACAGTTTTCTAAGGTATGGGTGGAGCGGGCGGAAGCGACCCCACCCTGGAACGGGTGGGGCCCGGAAGAAAATTCTGTGTGCAGCTGTGTGGCGCCATGGTGAGATCCGGAGTCGGCAGCAATGCACCACTCCTATACCCGTCACTGCAGAGGCATAGGCTGAGTAGAATGGAAGTGGTGGCAGGAGGAGCGATCACTGACTGGACCACAGAGGGACGTCGATGTTGTGACGATCTCGTTACTTGCGGAGGAGAGTTGCTGGAGCTCGAGCTATGACGTCACTCAGAGCAGGAACACCGACGCCAGGAGCCTCAACCACCGGAACCTCTTTGTCCGGAACCAGTTACTCAGCCTCAATGGGGACAGGAATTAGCGACAGCCCCGGAGGAGCCCAGACCGGAAAAGAAGGGTGAGCCAGAACTTTGTGCAGCAGCATCCGCGGAAGGACCCAGCGGTCGTGTGACAGGCGTGGCCGGTCCATCAAGATCTATGGTGGTGAGTGTGCCTCTACCTTTGACCCCGGGAGGCTGGTCTCCGCCGCGCTCCTCCACTCCACCAAGTCGGATCGTCCCCCAGCCTTCTGTGTCAGGAAATGAGCCTCCGTATGGTGATCTGATGCCGCCAGATGAGGAGGTCAGGCCCATGTCTTGTGCAGGCTTGGCTCTGGGCACTTCATATTTCCAGCAAGTGGTGTAGGGCCCATTTCCAACCGCTGGGCAGTCCGCCTGGATCGCCGGCGTCATAGAAGGAAAAAAACAGCGGGAAAAAGACATTTGGGCAGAACTGCACCGACACGGAGAGGACGCTATGGCCAGGCGTCGCTCTCGCGGGCAGTAATTACATACAAAGCTTGAGCAGAGGTACGGCTTCATCCGAGAGCAGGGCACCAATGACAAGGTGTATGTGAACGCCGCCTCTGTGAGGTTTGGGAGACCTCTCGTGGTAGAGGACTGGGTCTCCTTTAAAGAAGACTGCCCTAGGGGCTATTAGGCGGTGGCTGTGGCCCTGTGTAACGAGGAGGACAGCTAGGAGTACTGTGCGGGCCTGAATCAGGAATGGTCGGTACCTCGCACCTCATCTACCTCCCATCCTCCCACTACCAGTGCTGCATCATGGCAGCCTATGGACTTTGTGGCTGCAGAGTCCTCTTCTATCTCAGCCCGTACGCGGGCATGAGATCACTGTGATAAAGTGGTACGAGACGAACACGGAGATCATTTCTGCTACAAATGTTTCAAACGGTGTACTTGTTGCACCAGTAAGAAAAATAATACGGGACTGTTACACGTCCCTTTGGGCAAGGGAGCCCTGGACCACTCCCAGAGTCACACTAGACCTGAAGCAGCTTGGATTGTCTATCTCTCCACTCTTTCTCCAGACTCTGGGACCTTGATTTCCAAGGTCTAGTGTGAAGTATCTACAATCAATGATGGTTTCAGGAGCCATGTCATCTGCTGATGTAGGTCCACAAGCTTTTTGGAGATGGAAATTTCATTCTCCAGCAGGAATTGGCACCTGTTCACACTGCTAAATGTACCAATTCCTGGTTTAAACACAACAGTGTCACTACTCTTGATTGGCCCGCAAACTCATCTGACCTTAACCCCATAGAGAATCTATGGGGTATTGTCAAGAGGGAGCTGAGAGACACCAGACCCAGCAATGAAGACGAGCTGAAGGCTGCTATCAAAGCTACCTGGGCTTCCATAACACCTCAGCAGTGCCACAGACTGATCACAGTAATTGATGCCAAAGAAGCCCCGACCAAGTATTGAGTGCATTTACTGAATATACATTTCAGTAGGCCAACATTTCGGATTTTAAAATCATTTTTTCAAGCTGGTGTTATAAATTATTCTAATTTACTGAGGGGCAGCGCAGTGGCTCAGTGGTTAGCTTTTCAGCGCCGGAGTCCTAGGTTCATATCCCAAGGACATCTGCCAGGAGTTTGCATGTTCTCCCTGTGTTTGCGTGGGTTTCCTCCTTATACTCCGGTTTCCTCCCACATTCCAAAGACATATTGATAGTGAATTTAGATTATGAGCTCCAACGGGGACAGAGATGATAATGTATGTAAAGCACTGCGGAATATGATAGTGCTATAGAAAAATAAAGATTATTATTATAACTTTTGGATTTTTATTGGCTGTAAGCCATAATCATCAAAATTAACAGAAATGAACACTTGAAATAGATCACTCTGTGTGTAATGACTCTATATAATGAGTTTCACTTTTGTATTGAAGAACTAAATAAATTAACTTTTTGATGATATTCTAATTTTGTGAGGTGCACCTGTAAGTTATGTGCCCGAAATGGCAAGAATAAAACCGTCAACTCATCCTGCAGAAAACAAGTCCCCACACAGTTCCTTCGATAAAAAAATACAAAAATTATAGCTCTTAGAATATGGCAATGCAATATATACTTTTTTCCATAAATCAGTGTTTTAGAGTGCAAACCATAAAATTACTTTATAACCCTAGCGTTGCTGTAATGTTACTGACACAAAGAATAATCATGTTTACCGCACGGTCAACAGCATAGAATGGCATAAAAAAAAGAAAGACAATTGCTTTTTATTTGTTTATTCTGTATCTCAAAAATTGGAATACAAAATAAATAAAAAATGTTATGTTCCCACAAATGGCACCAATAAAAACTTAATCTGATCCTTCAAAAACCAAGCCCCTTCTCAGATCTGTTAATGGAAAAATAGAGGTTGTCCATTTTGATGGTGTGATATGTTATGTGGGTATCATTTTGTGTATATTTATATTTTACTGATTTTCATAGTGTTCTCTTGTTGCCCTGTATCATTCCGTGTATTCTCCATATTGTCTATAGTCTCAATTACATTCCAAAAGGCTGATAATTGAATTACAGTAGCTCACTGTCTGCAGCCTGACTGTATCTATGCCTCTTGATGACCCCTTGTAGTGCCTTAATCTGGGAGGCCTGAAAACCACCCCAACCTGTCTGACTACCCCTGAACATAAGGAGGGGGCTGGGGAGGACAGTAGCTGTAAGTCAGTTCCCGTGTGGTGAGGATGGTGTGAACTCAGCACGTCAGAGAGAAAGGGAAGCATATGGATTTTTTATCCTCTGTCTGCTGGATTATTGGACTCTCATCTCCTTGGACATTTTATCCTGTTACTGAACTGCATTAGTGTTCTGAACTATTGTATCCTCAGTAGTGATGAGCGAATGTACTCGTTGCTCAGGTTTTCCCGAATACGCTCGGGTGACTTCCGAGTATTTATGACTGCTCGGAGATTAAGTTTTCATTGTGGCAGCTGAATGACTTACAGCTACTAGCCAGGCTGAGTACATGTGGAGATTACCTAGCAACCAGGCAACCCCCACATGTACTCAGCCTGGCTAATAGCTGTAAATGATTCAGCTGCCGTGATGAAAACTAAATCTCTGAACACTAACAAATACTCGGAGGTCACCCGAGCGTGCTCGTGAAAACTCGAGCAACGAGTACACTCGTTCATCACTAATCCTCAGTGTGGTAGATTGTTTATAGGCCTTTTAGTTTTGCCTATAATAAAGGTCTTGGGATTGTTCACACTTCCCTTGCTCTGTTGATTGTGTGGTATCAGAGAAGGACCCCGTGACAACTGGTGGCAGCAGTGGGATCAACAGAGTGTAACCCAATAGAGAACCACCCACAGAGTGAGTACAGAAATTGGACTGTATCCAGTTTACAGGAGAGAGCCAGAGACCTGGGCCTGAACTACCAGGGACTGACTAAAGAAGCCTTAATTGACCTACTGGTGGGTGCTAGCCCGGCCACCTCCTCCCAGATGTCTGAAGGACAAGCACTGGAGACAGGGATCCCCACCCCAAAAAGCCAGTGGTTGGTGTGGTACAAAGAAGAAATGGCGGTTCTGGGCCCAGGCATCTCTCAGGAGTATAAGGAGGAGGCTGCCCGCCGGGCAGAGCGGTTACAAGAAGCAATGGAGCTTGAAAGAGGGAGTAATGCAATGTGGAGTGTAAACCCAATGATCCCGGAGCCTGTACGGATCACCCGGACAGAGTTTGTCATTTGATGAGGTTTCCGGACATGTGGAGGGGTTCTTCAAGGACTTTGAGCAGCAGTGTGCTGTGATGGAGGTGCCCCACTCTGCCTAGATGCGTTTGTTAGTGGGGCTCCTGAATGGAAGCATGGCGGAGGCTTACCGAACCATTGACTCACAGCGGAATCGGGATTATAACTTTGTAAAGCAGACTATCCTGGATTACCATGCTATCACCCCAGACTCATATAGGGCCAAGTTCCGAGACCTCCCCTGCACCACGGGGGGATCGTTTAGGATGTATGCACATGAGATGTCCCAGGAATGTCGGAGATGGCTGGAAGCAGAAAATGCCTTTACTGTGGAAGATGTTATACAGGCGTGCCTTATAGAACAATTTCTTGCAAAGTGCCCCGCAGAGGTACGGGAATGGGTCCGGGAGCGCACGCCATGTACCGTGGATAGAGCTGCAGCCCTGGCCGATGAAGCTCTTACTATCCGACCGCAATGGAGGAGGCTTCTGGAAAATAAACCCTGGCCTGCTCCCGTGCCCCATCCCCCTCCAATTATATCTGCCCTTCCACCTAGTCGCAAGCCGATGACAATCATGCCTCACAATCCTGGGCCCCAACAGTCCTGACCACGACCTGGGGTTATAACAGAGAGGAGATGTTGTTGGTGTGGGCAACCTGGACATTTGCAGTCTGGCTGTCCACCTCGTCCAGTGCATCCTGTGCACTCCATCCCACCTGAGGAAGAGCTACCGCCATCCACAGAGTGGACCACCGACCACAGCACCATAGATTCCCCTCCTGGAGTGTACGGACTCCAGCCTTTGTCCTTTAGCTACTCAGAGCAATGGCAACGCCACCTGCAGGATGTCTTAATTGATGGATACAAAGTGTCAGGATTTAGAGACACGGGGGCATTCCTGTCGCTGACCCCCGTGTGGTTTGACCCGAGGCAATTCACCAGGGTTCGGGAATTCCCATTGTCCTGGCAGAGGTGCCCGCAAATATATACAGCGAGCGTTGGTGCATTTGGATTATGGTTGTGGAGAAAAACTGTGTTGGATTGGAGTTATGGGAAGACTTCCTGCAGATATCCTCCTTGGGAACGACATGCGGGAGTTCCAGTGCCAATTTGTGGGAGCAGTCACCCGACTACAGGCCCTTCAAGCACCACGACATCCAGACCTCACCGGGGAGCTATCTGTTTGCCTGGAAGGTCCGTGGGCCTCTCTTCTCAAAGAACAATTGGAGGTAGATATCGTAGATATCGGAACGCCCATCATTCCCCAAGTTCTAGAGTTCAGAGACCGTCTCGCCCAGCTAGCTACCTTGGCTAATGAACATCAGCGAATGGCCCAGTGCAGTCAAAAAACCTGGTATGACCGTAAAGCCAGGACCCGGGAGTTTATGGAAGGACAACAAGTGCTCATGATTATTACAACCCCTGCCACAGTAGAAGTAACTATAAACAGTAGAGCAAAGTGGACTAAAGTGAACAGGCCAGAAGTCTGTGTAGACCTCATGGCGTGCTCACTTATTACGAGGGGGTAGATGTTGTGATGATGTGATATGTTGGTATCATTTTGTGTATACTTATACTTTACTGTTTTTCATAGCGTTCTCTTGTTGCTCTGTATCATTCTGTGTATTCCCCATATTGTCTAGAGTCTCAATTACCTTCCTAAAGGCTGATAATTGAATTAGCTCACTTACCTCTGCAGCCTGACTGTATCTATGCCTCTTGATGACCCCCTGTAGTGCCTTAATCCATGTGTCAGGTCTGGGAGGTCTGAAAACCACCCCAACCTGTCTGACTACCCCTGGACATAAAGAGGGGGCTGGGGAGGACAGAAGCTGAAAGTCAGTTCCCGTGTGGTGAGGATGGTGTGAACACAGCACGTCAGAGAGAAAGGGAAGCATATGGATTTTTTATCCTCTGTCTGCTGGATTATTGGACTAATCTCCTAGGACATTTTATCCTGTTACTGAACTGCATTCGTGTTCTGCACTATTGTATTTTCAATGTGGTGGATTGTTTATGGACCTTTTAGTTTTGCCCATAATAAAGGTCTTGAGATTGTTCACACTTCCCTCGCTCTGCTGATTATGTGGTATCGAAGAAGGACCCCGTGACATCCATGTTCCTAGTAGTTGAGAGGCAATAGAAAAGCGATATGGCTCCCAAATAACATCCAGCAAAATCCAAACTCAGAAAGCCAAATTACCTCCTCTTCTAAGCCCTGCAACATGCTGTACCAACACTTAACGTGAACATGTATGGCATTACTGCAGAGGGCAGAACACACTTAAAGAGGTTTTATAGGTCTAATCATTGATTATCTGTCCACTGGATAGTTCCTCAATATGAGATTGTGGGGGTCCAGCACCAGCGCACCCACCTATTAGCTGAAAACTGCTTCCGAACACAACTGCCCTGTACATTTCTTGGTAGACGAATACTGAGCTTTATCTCCTATTGAAGAGAATGTACTACAGTATTCAGACAGCGGCCACCAAACAACATACAAGGTTGCTGTTTTCAGCCCGTACATCACTTAAGCTAGGTGCACACTGTGTCTGCAGCCTACAGTAGACATCTGGAAACTTTTCCTGATGTGTATTGTAATGTCACCATGGCCGACCTTTCACCGGACACACGCTAAAAGTGTGTTCTTTCAGCCACCGTCTGGCTGCATGCGCTTATGTAACTGTATAAGAAAGCAAAGCAAATTGCACCTTCCTATGCAGGGGCACACTGCAAAGAGACGTACACCATGCGATATACGTCTCTTTACAGTGGGTCCCTATGGTGGACAGATGCTTTGATAACCAACCTGACAGTGCACCCTAATAGGCACATACCTCCTTATCATGTCCACAACCACAGTATGGACCTAGCCTTAGCTCAGGCTGTTACCAGAGCAGTTACAGCTATCTTGCAGGGGCAACGCTGGTCTCTGACTGGCAGGTACCCTAACACTGCACTCTGATAGTGCGCTCTCCTCTCTGCTCATTACTATTTGTCTGAGCTGACAACACAGAACACGCTGTGATTGTGCACATCGTACAATGACAGCGCGCAGGGACTAGCCCCACCCCTGAAACAAGCATCACTGATGATGTTTCCGTTCGAGTATCCCAGGATGCACGGGGATTCTCAAACAATGTGTCATCACACAGGAAGTAGAGAAACAAAATACAATAGCTGTTAATGTAGTTAGGTAACAGTAAGGTATTTTTAATACAAGTGTATTAGAAATTAGCTAAGATTACGGTATCATATACATACGCATTCAGATTAAAATTTCTTTGACCTCCGGACCACTGCTTTAATTCATAAAAAATATTCTTTGCTCCTGAAGGCTCAAAATAGGGTGACTGATCAGACCAAGTCCCGCCACTCAGTGCTTTAAGATAAGGAGAAAATGGTGTGCACTCTGGTCTAGAATATGAGGTGCAGGTGGAACGGACTATAATAGCCCCAAAAAGTAGTAGTACAGATTCACCGCACACTCTCTTTGATAGTTTGCAAGCGTGTTTACAAAATTTATTCCAAAGATAATTTCAAAAATAAAATTACAAGCCACAAGCAGTGAAGTAATATAGTATGATTCAAAACCCAACGTTTCGACCCTCCCGGGTCTTAGTCATGGGGTTACTTGGTTTCTGGTGCAAAAGTAGAGGGTGAAGAATGTAAAGAGGGACCCTTGGTGTCTAGAATCCAGAAGCTGCTCGTGGCTGAGACTGTTAAGCAGCGCTCCCGCGCCCTGCTTGGTGTGCGGCTGCTTGGCATCTTGTAGAACAGGGATTAATCGCCAATGCCAAGCAGCCGCACGCCATGCAGGGCGCGGGAGCGCCACTTAATTGTCTCAGCCACAACTCCACGTTTTTGCAGGTATGCCGCATGCGTCTTTTAATGCATAGTGGAGACGGGATTTCATGAAATCCCCTCCACTATGCTGTAATATCTGAACGCTGCGTGTTTGACGCTGCGGCTCAACGCAGCGTCAAACGCAGCGTTTCCTGAATGTGCAAACATATCCTTAGCGGTATAATTGCACCTGTGCATTTGCCATCTTTATTTGGGTCCGCTGCACCTTGGTTAGTGCAATTGTTTGGAGGCCCTGGACAGGTAAGCATCTCTGCCTGTGTACTGGTGTTTTTTTGTCTAGAATAGTGAAGGTTTTTCCTCTTATGGTGTTTTTTTGCTCCTGGAGATTTATCAAGCTGGGAAGCAGAGTGCTCCTGAATATCAAGCTGGGAAGCAGAGTGCTTCTGAAGACCGACCAAACTGGGAAGCAGACTGCTCCTGAAGATCCATCAAGATGGGACGCAGAGTGCTCCTGAAGATCCATCAAGTTGGGAAGCAGAGTGCTCCTGAAAACCGACCAAGCTGGGAAGCAAAGGGCTCCTGAAGATCCATCAAGCTGGGAAGCAGAGTGCTCCCGAAGCCTGATCAAGCTGGGAAGCAGAGTGCTCCTGAAGATCCATCAAGCTGGGAAGCAGAGTGCTCCTGAAGATCCATCAAGCTGGGAAGCAGAGTGCTCCTGAAGTTCCATCAAGATGGGACGCAGAGTGCTCCTGAAGATCCATCAAGTTGGGAAGCAGAGTGCTCCTGAAGATCCATCAAGCTGGGAAGCAGAGTGCTCCTGAAGATCCATCAAGCTGGGAAGCAGAGTGCTCCTGAAGATCCATCAAGCTGGGAAGCAGAGTGCTCCTGAAGATCCATCAAGCTGGGAAGCAGAGTGCTCCTGAAGATCCATCAAGCTGGGAAGCAGAGTGCTCCTGAAGATCCATCAAGCTGGGAAGCAGAGTGCTCCTGAAGATCCATCAAGCTGGGAAGCAGAGTGCTCCTGAAGATCCATCAAGCTGGGAAGCAGAGTGCTCCTGAAGATCCATCAAGCTGGGAAGCAGAGTGCTCCTGAAGATCCATCAAGCTGGGAAGCAGAGTGCTCCTGAAGATCCATCAAGCTGGGAAGCAGAGTGCTCCTGAAGATCCATCAAGATGGGACGCAGAGTGTTCCTGAAGATCCATCAAGCTGGGAAGCAGAGTGCTCCTGAAGATCCATCAAGCTGGGAAGCAGAGTGCTCCTGAAGATCCATCAAGCTGGGAAGCAGAGTGCTCCTGAAGATCCATCAAGCTGGGAAGCAGAGTGCTCCTGAAGATCCATCAAGCTGGGAAGCAGAGTGCTCCTGAAGATCCATCAAGCTGGGAAGCAGAGTGCTCCTGAAGTTCCATCAAGCTGGGAAGCAGAGTGCTCCTGAAGTTCCATCAAGTTGGGAAGCAGAGTGCTCCTGAAGATCCATCAAGCTGGGAAGCAGAGTGCTCCTGAAGATCCATCAAGCTGGGAAGCAGAGTGCTCCTGAAGATCCATCAAGCTGGGAAGCAGAGTGCTCCTGAAGATCCATCAAGCTGGGAAGCAGAGTGCTCCTGAAGATCCATCAAGCTGGGAAGCAGAGTGCTCCTGAAGATCCATCAAGCTGGGAAGCAGAGTGCTCCTGAAGATCCATCAAGCTGGGAAGCAGAGTGCTCCTGAAGATACATCAAGCTGGGAAGCAGAGTGCTCCTGAAGATCCATCAAGCTGGGAAGCAGAGTGCTCCTTAAGATCCATCAAGCTGGGAAGCAGAGTGCTCCTGAAGATCCATCAAGCTGGGAAGCAGAATGCTCCTGAAGACCGATCAGGAGAATAACCCTTGCTGTTAATATTGTGTGAGAGTAAAAGATTTCAGTATGATGGCTTTCATGGTGCCCTCACTTCACAGTAACTTGTACTTACCCCCTTTACATCAGGTAAGCACTGGTGCCCTGCCCAGTAAGACCCGACCCCTATGCCCGGAATCCCCCCATGTACAGGTTAAGCATGGGCTTGTAGTGCCACAAGGGAGTCCTGGCCAGTGTCTGTCCCGTACCCTGCACTATGCCACATACAGCTACAAGGAATATTAGCAGTATATATATATATATATATATATATATATATACATATATACATATATACATATATATATATATATATATATATATATATACATATATATATATATAGTCCAACAAAAGAGAAATGACGAGGGCACTCACCAGTCTTCTTATAGTGCAAAAATCGCTTACTTTATTGATGTGACATCTAAAAATCCAAGGTCGGGTTACCGATGGAGCCGAAGCTCAGGTGAGCAGGAGGGAGTGGAGACGACGGCCGTTTCGCGCTGTGCTTGCGCTTCTACGGGTCAGTGCAGATGAGAGCAAGACAGCGGAAATATAGCACCGGCCAAGGTACCACCCTCCTCCGCTACCTCCCTCCCACAACACATAAAAACACTCTATAAAAAGCACAACTTAAAATAATACAGACATATCGAATATATCTTAACTCGGAACATATTCAATGACAAAACATGCAGTTTTGTGCACAAATACAAACATGTTAAATAACCCTCTTAACATATTAATCATATAAAAGAAACAGTGTGACTGCTCAAAACTTTTACTGAACCTAATCTCACGATTCTAATATCTCACAGAAATATGGATAAATCTACCCTATCGTTGAATCCCAGGGGGCCCATTGCTTCACAACGCATGATCCACCTGGCCTCAACTCTAAGGAGTAAGTTATTCAAATCGCCCCCTCCAGCTGGTAAAGACACCCTTTCCAGTCCTGCAAAAGTGAGGCAATCTACTTTACTCTCATGTTTTTCCCTTACATGCGAGATCAGGCGCGGTACTCCTTTGCCTGTAGCAATCGATCTGCAATGTTCCCTGAACCGCATGAATAGAGGTCGAACAGTTTTCCCAATGTAGTAATACTTGCAAGGACAAAAAATCACGTAAACTACGTGATCTGTCCTGCATGTAATAAAATTTTTTACTACATGTGTGATGCCCCCCATTCTAATGACCCGGTCTGTTACGCGTTGATTGCAGAATGAACAATGACCACACTTAAAGTTACCATGCGGTGCGGTTTTGGCTAGCCAATTTTGGTTTGGTTTAGACAACCGATTTCTCACTAATTTGTCCCTTAATCTTACACTTCTCCTGTTTGCTATAAGGGGACCTCTGGCTGCTACAGCTGCCAACTCTTTATCTTGACTTAAAATGTGCCAATTCCGTTTTATGGCTAGCCTAATCTGGCGGTCCATATTGTTATACGCAAAACAAAAAGTAAACCTCTTTTCTTTTTTACATATTCGTGCCGATGGAACAACCTTATTCTCCATATTTCTTTCCCTCATGACTTCCTCCTGTGCTGAACATAATAGATTTTCTGGGTATCCTCTTTCCCTAAATCTTTGCGCCATTTCTTCTGTTTGTCGCATAAACCCTTTATCTGTGTTATTAACCCGGCTGACTCGTAAAAATTGGCTGCGCGGCAATGCTAATTTTGTGTGAAAAGGATGGAAACTATCATATCGCATCATGGTATTACCTGCCACTGGTTTGCGGTATAAGGACGTGCAGATTTTACCTCCCTCTATTTCTAACAAAACATCCAGAAATTCTAAACGGTTACCTCCATAATTTGACGTAAATGACATGTTCATATTATTACTTTCATTTAGAAAAGACACAAAATTTCTGAACATATCCTCTGTACCGTCCCAGATCAATATCACATCGTCGATATATCTCTGATAATACTTAATGTACTGCAAAAAATTGTTCTTATTAGTATATACATATTTTTCCTCGAAGAGTCCTAAGAATAAATTTGCAAAAGTACAAGCTACCGGAGTCCCCATCGCAGTCCCCACTTCCTGTACATACCACTCATCTAAAAACATAAACGCATTGTGGGTCAAGATGAAATCTAACGCCTCACAAACAAAATTAACAAAATTCCGACTCCTATTCAAGGTGCACAAAATCCGTCCAATAGCTTCAACTCCAGTTTTTTGCGGGATACGCGTATATAAGCTTTCTACGTCTAT
Organism: Ranitomeya imitator; assembly: GCF_032444005.1. Taxonomy (NCBI): domain Eukaryota; kingdom Metazoa; phylum Chordata; class Amphibia; order Anura; family Dendrobatidae; genus Ranitomeya; species Ranitomeya imitator. Next base: position 639,958,243 of record NC_091283.1, on the reverse strand, counting down.
AGAAGCTAAAGCGTACCCATCATGCCAATCAAAATCTTGTAAACTGGAGAGAAACGAATTGGTATCTTTAAGATATGCTGGAATATCTCTCAACATAGGGCGTAAAAGCCAATCTATATACTGGGACAGGGGCTCAGTGAGCGACCCTATCCCAGATACGATCGGCCGACCTGGAGGGCATTGGACAGACTTGTGCACCTTCGGAATGTGGTACCAGTGGGGTCTGGTGGGGAACTCCGGTAGCAAGCATTCCGCTTTTCTTTGAGTTATTACCCCCAATTCTACATACTTTCTTAGGAAAGACCTAAGGTCACTTTTATACTTCTGCAAAGGACTCCCCGATAACAATCTGTACACCCGTGTATCACATAACTGTCGTCTGGCTTCGTCGATGTAATATGATCTGGGAAGCAGTACAATCTTTCCTCCTTTATCAGCAGCTCTCACCACTGTATCATCCCAAGACCGAATTTCTCTGAGGGCTAGCTGTTCTTCTTTGGTTAAATTACTAAGGGATTTAGGATATATAAGCGCTTCCACATCCTTGATCACCTGAGCCTCGAATAAGTCTATCACATTCCCCGGGGATACTACCGGCATAAATCTGGAAGATACCCCACCTGTAAAAGGCAAAACTTTATCCTCTAACGGAGCCTGACTCTCCATGTTATCATTAATACCTAGGAGTAATCTTGCCTCCTCTCTTTCATCAGCCAGAGCCCCTGTTCCTGCCATAAAGCCTAATGGACCAATAATAACCGGTTTTTCTCCTTCTGGAATGTGTATGACTGGTGCTTTATTATTAAACATTTTATAAAGATGAATTTTCCTAGTTGATTTGAAAAGATCAATCTTAAAATCCGTGAGGTTAAACTCCTGAGGAATGCAGAATCCTAAACCCTTAGTTAACAACGACAAATGAATAGGGGTTAATATATGGTCAGTCAAATTAATTATAGTTCCACCAGCCGAATTGTCTAATATTTGCGAGTCCACGCTACGTGTTTGCGTTTCTGTTGTCTGTTCAACCCGCCTCTTCCTTCTGCTCCTCCGGGTCTTTCTTCTAAAGGGGTCGATGTTTCAGGGATTTCTGAGTCCACCGCTGATGGTATTTCTAAGGAACTTGCCGAATTGCCTATCTCATCACTTAAGCTAGATTCAGATTCCGTGGTTAAATATTCTCTTTTACGGTAATTATTTTTTCCTCTATTATTTTTTCTCCAATTATTTCCGTTTTTATTTCTATTTCTATTTTTATTTACTCCCCCCTCATCTTCTCTTTTGTTAATCCATGAAAAGACATGTCCTGTATCAAAATCAATTTTGTCACGGACAAATTTGTCCCTTTTTCTTAATTTCACATTAACTTGAATGGGGGTAAGTTTATTGTCCAGTCTTTTATTAAAAGCAGTCCACTGAGTTTCAGATAATCTTGTTTTAAGCTCTGTTTGTGTTTTAATAAGATCTTTATTTAATTCTTCATAACTTTGCATGTTTGTTTTGAGCACCAAAGCCAATAAATCCTGAGAGCATTTCAGCATAATACTTTCCCATTCCTTCCGGAACTCTGCGTTATCATTATGCTGCGAAATTTGTTTCCATACTCTTAGTCCACGGGGAACTCTCCCGTTATCACAATATGACTGGAGTGATTTATTAGTCCAAAATAGTTTAATTTCTTTTTCAGCCAAGTTAGTCATTCTAAATTCCAGTGCTTTAGTACTAAAAGAGCGTATCCCCTCCTCCTGCTCACACTCATGGAAATAATTATCCACATCGTCTCGACCAGCTTGTAATCCCAATCTGGGTTGTGCAGCCGTTAACTCCATATGTTCCATACTAGGACGCACAGGCTGTGATTCCACCTCGTATAGAGATAAATTCAAAGGCGTGCTCAGCCCTCCAAAAAGGAATATATACCAAGTCTCTATAAAAGGAAAAAAGGGGGGGCGGCACTGCCTTCAAAAAGAACGGTCACAAGCCAAGTGGTAAATTCACACTTCAGTGCTTAAATGGGTTAACCTTTGCTGCCACATTGCACACCTCGGGTGCTCCTCGTATATGAAACAAGTCCAACTATACAGTCCAACAAAAGAGAAATGACGAGGGCACTCACCAGTCTTCTTATAGTGCAAAAATCGCTTACTTTATTGATGTGACATCTAAAAATCCAAGGTCGGGTTACCGATGGAGCCGAAGCTCAGGTGAGCAGGAGTGAGTGGAGACGACGGCCGTTTCGCGCTGTGCTTGCGCTTCTACGGGTCAGTGCAGATGAGAGCAAGACAGCGGAAATATAGCACCGGCCAAGGTACCACCCTCCTCCGCTACCTCCCTCCCACAACACATAAAAACACTCTATAAAAAGCACAACTTAAAATAATACAGACATATCGAATATATCTTAACTCGGAACATATTCAATGACAAAACATGCAGTTTTGTGCACAAATACAAACATGTTAAATAACCCTCTTAACATATTAATCATATAAAAGAAACAGTGTGACTGCTCAAAACTTTTACTGAACCTAATCTCACGATTCTAATATCTCACAGAAATATGGATAAATCTACCCTATCGTTGAATCCCAGGGGGCCCATTGCTTCACAACGCATGATCCACCTGGCCTCAACTCTAAGGAGTAAGTTATTCAAATCGCCCCCTCCAGCTGGTAAAGACACCCTTTCCAGTCCTGCAAAAGTGAGGCAATCTACTTTACTCTCATGTTTTTCCCTTACATGCGAGATCAGGCGCGGTACTCCTTTGCCTGTAGCAATCGATCTGCAATGTTCCCTGAACCGCATGAATAGAGGTCGAACAGTTTTCCCAATGTAGTAATACTTGCAAGGACAAAAAATCACGTAAACTACGTGATCTGTCCTGCATGTAATAAATTTTTTTACTACATGTGTGATGCCCCCCATTCTAATGACCCGGTCTGTTACGCGTTGATTGCAGAATGAACAATGACCACACTTAAAGTTACCATGCGGTGCGGTTTTGGCTAGCCAATTTTGGTTTGGTTTAGACAACCGATTTCTCACTAATTTGTCCCTTAATCTTACACTTCTCCTGTTTGCTATAAGGGGACCTCTGGCTGCTACAGCTGCCAACTCTTTATCTTGACTTAAAATGTGCCAATTCCGTTTTATGGCTAGCCTAATCTGGCGGTCCATATTGTTATACGCAAAACAAAAAGTAAACCTCTTTTCTTTGGCCGGTGCTATATTTCCGCTGTCTTGCTCTCATCTGCACTGACCCGTAGAAGCGCAAGCACAGCGCGAAACGGCCGTCGTCTCCACTCCCTCCTGCTCACCTGAGCTTCGGCTCCATCGGTAACCCGACCTTGGATTTTTAGATGTCACATCAATAAAGTAAGCGATTTTTGCACTATAAGAAGACTGGTGAGTGCCCTCGTCATTTCTCTTTTGTTGGACTGTATAGTTGGACTTGTTTCATATACGAGGAGCACCCGAGGTGTGCAATGTGGCAGCAAAGGTTAACCCATTTAAGCACTGAAGTGTGAATTTACCACTTGGCTTGTGACCGTTCTTTTTGAAGGCAGTGCCGCCCCCCCTTTTTTCCTTTTATAGAGACTTGGTATATATTCCTTTTTGGAGGGCTGAGCACGCCTTTGAATTTATCTCTATACGAGGTGGAATCACAGCCTGTGCGTCCTAGTATGGAACATATGGAGTTAACGGCTGCACAACCCAGATTGGGATTACAAGCTGGTCGAGACGATGTGGATAATTATTTCCATGAGTGTGAGCAGGAGGAGGGGATACGCTCTTTTAGTACTAAAGCACTGGAATTTAGAATGACTAACTTGGCTGAAAAAGAAATTAAACTATTTTGGACTAATAAATCACTCCAGTCATATTGTGATAACGGGAGAGTTCCCCGTGGACTAAGAGTATGGAAACAAATTTCGCAGCATAATGATAACGCAGAGTTCCGGAAGGAATGGGAAAGTATTATGCTGAAATGCTCTCAGGATTTATTGGCTTTGGTGCTCAAAACAAACATGCAAAGTTATGAAGAATTAAATAAAGATCTTATTAAAACACAAACAGAGCTTAAAACAAGATTATCTGAAACTCAGTGGACTGCTTTTAATAAAAGACTGGACAATAAACTTACCCCCATTCAAGTTAATGTGAAATTAAGAAAAAGGGACAAATTTGTCCGTGACAAAATTGATTTTGATACAGGACATGTCTTTTCATGGATTAACAAAAGAGAAGATGAGGGGGGAGTAAATAAAAATAGAAATAGAAATAAAAACGGAAATAATTGGAGAAAAAATAATAGAGGAAAAAATAATTACCGTAAAAGAGAATATTTAACCACGGAATCTGAATCTAGCTTAAGTGATGAGATAGGCAATTCGGCAAGTTCCTTAGAAATACCATCAGCGGTGGACTCAGAAATCCCTGAAACATCGACCCCTTTAGAAGAAAGACCCGGAGGAGCAGAAGGAAGAGGCGGGTTGAACAGACAACAGAAACGCAAACACGTAGCGTGGACTCGCAAATATTAGACAATTCGGCTGGTGGAACTATAATTAATTTGACTGACCATATATTAACCCCTATTCATTTGTCGTTGTTAACTAAGGGTTTAGGATTCTGCATTCCTCAGGAGTTTAACCTCACGGATTTTAAGATTGATCTTTTCAAATCAACTAGGAAAATTCATCTTTATAAAATGTTTAATAATAAAGCACCAGTCATACACATTCCAGAAGGAGAAAAACCGGTTATTATTGGTCCATTAGGCTTTATGGCAGGAACAGGGGCTCTGGCTGATGAAAGAGAGGAGGCAAGATTACTCCTAGGTATTAATGATAACATGGAGAGTCAGGCTCCGTTAGAGGATAAAGTTTTGCCTTTTACAGGTGGGGTATCTTCCAGATTTATGCCGGTAGTATCCCCGGGGAATGTGATAGACTTATTCGAGGCTCAGGTGATCAAGGATGTGGAAGCGCTTATATATCCTAAATCCCTTAGTAATTTAACCAAAGAAGAACAGCTAGCCCTCAGAGAAATTCGGTCTTGGGATGATACAGTGGTGAGAGCTGCTGATAAAGGAGGAAAGATTGTACTGCTTCCCAGATCATATTACATCGACGAAGCCAGACGACAGTTATGTGATACACGGGTGTACAGATTGTTATCGGGGAGTCCTTTGCAGAAGTATAAAAGTGACCTTAGGTCTTTCCTAAGAAAGTATGTAGAATTGGGGGTAATAACTCAAAGAAAAGCGGAATGCTTGCTACCGGAGTTCCCCACCAGACCCCACTGGTACCACATTCCGAAGGTGCACAAGTCTGTCCAATGCCCTCCAGGTCGGCCGATCGTATCTGGGATAGGGTCGCTCACTGAGCCCCTGTCCCAGTATATAGATTGGCTTTTACGCCCTATGTTGAGAGATATTCCAGCATATCTTAAAGATACCAATTCGTTTCTCTCCAGTTTACAAGATTTTGATTGGCATGATGGGTACGCTTTAGCTTCTATAGACGTAGAAAGCTTATATACGCGTATCCCGCAAAAAACTGGAGTTGAAGCTATTGGACGGATTTTGTGCACCTTGAATAGGAGTCGGAATTTTGTTAATTTTGTTTGTGAGGCGTTAGATTTCATCTTGACCCACAATGCGTTTATGTTTTTAGATGAGTGGTATGTACAGGAAGTGGGGACTGCGATGGGGACTCCGGTAGCTTGTACTTTTGCAAATTTATTCTTAGGACTCTTCGAGGAAAAATATGTATATACTAATAAGAACAATTTTTTGCAGTACATTAAGTATTATCAGAGATATATCGACGATGTGATATTGATCTGGGACGGTACAGAGGATATGTTCAGAAATTTTGTGTCTTTTCTAAATGAAAGTAATAATATGAACATGTCATTTACGTCAAATTATGGAGGTAACCGTTTAGAATTTCTGGATGTTTTGTTAGAAATAGAGGGAGGTAAAATCTGCACGTCCTTATACCGCAAACCAGTGGCAGGTAATACCATGATGCGATATGATAGTTTCCATCCTTTTCACACAAAATTAGCATTGCCGCGCAGCCAATTTTTACGAGTCAGCCGGGTTAATAACACAGATAAAGGGTTTATGCGACAAACAGAAGAAATGGCGCAAAGATTTAGGGAAAGAGGATACCCAGAAAATCTATTATGTTCAGCACAGGAGGAAGTCATGAGGGAAAGAAATATGGAGAATAAGGTTGTTCCATCGGCACGAATATGTAAAAAAGAAAAGAGGTTTACTTTTTGTTTTGCGTATAACAATATGGACCGCCAGATTAGGCTAGCCATAAAACGGAATTGGCACATTTTAAGTCAAGATAAAGAGTTGGCAGCTGTAGCAGCCAGAGGTCCCCTTATAGCAAACAGGAGAAGTGTAAGATTAAGGGACAAATTAGTGAGAAATCGGTTGTCTAAACCAAACCAAAATTGGCTAGCCAAAACCGCACCGCATGGTAACTTTAAGTGTGGTCATTGTTCATTCTGCAATCAACGCGTAACAGACCGGGTCATTAGAATGGGGGGCATCACACATGTAGTAAAAAAATTTATTACATGCAGGACAGATCACGTAGTTTACGTGATTTTTTGTCCTTGCAAGTATTACTACATTGGGAAAACTGTTCGACTTCTATTCATGCGGTTCAGGGAACATTGCAGATCGATTGCTACAGGCAAAGGAGTACCGCGCCTGATCTCGCATGTAAGGGAAAAACATGAGAGTAAAGTAGATTGCCTCACTTTTGCAGGACTGGAAAGGGTGTCTTTACCAGCTGGAGGGGGCGATTTGAATAACTTACTCCTTAGAGTTGAGGCCAGGTGGATCATGCGTTGTGAAGCAATGGGCCCCCTGGGATTCAACGATAGGGTAGATTTATCCATATTTCTGTGAGATATTAGAATCGTGAGATTAGGTTCAGTAAAAGTTTTGAGCAGTCACACTGTTTCTTTTATATGATTAATATGTTAAGAGGGTTATTTAACATGTTTGTATTTGTGCACAAAACTGCATGTTTTGTCATTGAATATGTTCCGAGTTAAGATATATTCGATATGTCTGTATTATTTTAAGTTGTGCTTTTTATAGAGTGTTTTTATGTGTTGTGGGAGGGAGGTAGCGGAGGAGGGTGGTACCTTGGCCGGTGCTATATTTCCGCTGTCTTGCTCTCATCTGCACTGACCCGTAGAAGCGCAAGCACAGCGCGAAACGGCCGTCGTCTCCACTCACTCCTGCTCACCTGAGCTTCGGCTCCATCGGTAACCCGACCTTGGATTTTTAGATGTCACATCAATAAAGTAAGCGATTTTTGCACTATAAGAAGACTGGTGAGTGCCCTCGTCATTTCTCTTTTGTTGGACTGTATAGTTGGACTTGTTTCATATACGAGGAGCACCCGAGGTGTGCAATGTGGCAGCAAAGGTTAACCCATTTAAGCACTGAAGTGTGAATTTACCACTTGGCTTGTGACCGTTCTTTTTGAAGGCAGTGCCGCCCCCCCTTTTTTCCTTTTATAGAGACTTGGTATATATATATATATATATATATATAACACGGGCGTCTATGGCGCCCTCTATTTCATCGCTGGATAATAGGAGAAATATGAATTCCAGTCACTGGAGTGTTGCCTCCTTTTCAACAGGGACGGACCAGTAACGAGTGCCCACAGCCTTCGGTGACCGGAGGAGCCCTCCTTCCCATAGCCAGAGCCGAGGAGCCATTGAGGAGAACCAGAGTGCAGCCCCAGCCGGAAGTGTCAGTGAGTTCAGCGCAATGTGTTAGGTGGAACGCACAGTTGGGTTCAATAGATTCCACTTCCGGATGGGCACTTCCGGTGCTTGTCTGTGTCGCTCGAGGGAAGAGGAGGAGCTGCCGGAGATAGCGGAGTCCATGACGGTAACTGCAGGTTCCGTTTGGGAGGGGGGTTAAATGTGCACCCTACAAAGACTATCCCCATAATGAGGTTTACTCCAGAGAACCGGTGACACATTTGAAGGTGCATTCTTCTAGTGTACTGTTATTACATAGCGCACTCCAGTAGGTGGCGCTGACTTTTTATACTGTTATTACATAGAGCTCTCCAGCAGGTGGCGCTGTCTTTTTATACTGTTATTACATAGAGCTCTCCAGCAGGTGGCGCTGTTCCCTTAGGTCTCATTTACATTTGTGTGAAAAAAAACCATGTTAAAAACCGGCAGCGGTGTCATCAATATTAGCCATCCGTATGTCATCCGTATTACGGCTAAGGAATGACATGCTTCTTCTATACTGTGCAATGTTAAACACAGACGCCATCCGTGTGCTGCACGTGGTTTTCACGGCCCATAGACTTTGTATTGACCCTTGTCATCCATGCTGCCGGAAAAAACAAACGTGTCTCCGTGGGGGTTAAAACATGGTTATGTGAAGATCACCATAGGTCATTAGTATGTGTGGTATCTGTGGAAAAAGCATATGTCAAATGTACCAGAGACACGTATATGTGAAGGAGGCCTTACACTGTGGCCTCAATTTAGCAACATTACCAATAAAGAGGTATTCCCATCTCCAAGATCCTATCCCCATGGGTAGTAGGTGTAATAATATTAGCAAATACCTCCCATTAGAAATGGAGTATAGTTGTTCTGATTCTCTATGTCTCTTTCCTCATGTGCAAGACCTTAGGTATCCATGGTTGCGACCACTACCAACTAGCTGTCATTGCATCAGTGGTCATAACCATGGATACCTAAGGTCCTGCACATGAGGAAAGAGACATAGAGAATCAGAAAAACTATACTCCTTTTCTAATTGGAGATATTTGCTAATATTATCATTACACCCATTACATATTGGGATAGGATCTTGGAGATGGGAATACCTCTTTAAGTAAACCCCTTTAGTAAGTGACGCTACCCTCCAGACTACAGTTACTACACAGAACCCTTCAGTAGGTGGCGCTAACCTCCGGTATATTGTTATTACATAGAACCCTTCAGTAGGTGGCGCTACACTCCAGTCCTTTTATTACATAGAACCTTTCCATTGGTGGCTCTACCCTTTGGTGTACTTTTATTACATAGAACCCTTCAGTAGGTGGCACTACTCTCAAGCTCACAGTTACTGCATAGGACCCTTCAGTAGGTGGCGATACCCTCCAGTTTATTGCTATTGCAAAGAACCCTTCAGTAGGTGGTGCTACCTCCAGTATACTGTTATTACATAGAAGCCTTCAGTAGGTGGCACTACCCTCCAGCATATTGTTATTACATAGAACCCTTCAGTAGGTGGCGCTACTCTCAAGCTCACAGCTACTGCATAGGACCCTTCAGTAGGTGGCGATACCCTCCAGTTTATTGCTATTGCAAAGAACCCTTCAGTAGGTGGTGCTACCTCCAGTATACTGTTATTACATAGAAGCCTTCAGTAGGTGGCACTACCCTCCAGCATATTGTTATTACATAGAACCCTTCAGTAGGTGGCGCTACTCTCAAGCTCACAGTTACTACGTAGAACCCATCAGTAGGTGGCGATACCCTCCAGTATATTGCTATTGCAAAGAACCCTTCAGTAGGTGGCGCTACCCTCCAGTATACTGTTATTACATAGAAGCCTTCAGTAGGTGGCACTGCCCTCCAGTATATTGTTATTACATAGAACCCTTCAGTAGGTGGCGCTACCCTCCAGTATATTGTTATTGCTTAGAACCCTTCAGTAGGTGAGGCTACCCTCCAGTGTATTATTATTACATAGAACCCTTCAGTAGGTGGTGCTACCCTCAAGTGTACAGTTACTATATAGAAGCCTTCAGTAGGTGCCACTACACTCCAGTATATTGATATTACATAGAATCCTTCAATAGGTGGCAAGCATACATGTATTACATAGAAGCCTTCAGGAGGTGGCACTACACTCCAGTCTTATTACATAGTTTAAAAAAACTGACCGTCACATCTAAGCATAAACTAAGTGTGAACAGGTGCTTACCTAGAGTCACCAACTCATATACACTCAAACAAAAAAGGCAGCACACTGTAGCGCCATAGCATGCAAATATGAAAATTGAATTGTATTACTGCTCTAGAAATATGAAAAATTGAGAATTCTTAGCGCATAAATTGGCCAATTCATGTGTACCTGGAAGCAACGTTAAGGCGATGCTCGTTTCCAGGACCTCACTTAATGCCAATCCTCTCTTAGAATAAAGTCTTCATTTGTATGGGAACCAGCATAACGGTCTCAGAGTCGGGTCTATAACCGGGAGGCTCGAGTAAGAACCTTTAATCCTGGGGATCAGGTGTTGTTGTTGTGCCCACAGTGGATAGCAAATTTCTTGCAAGGTGGCAGGGGCCCTATGAGATTATGGAGAAGGTGGGACCGGTAGACTGTAAGGTACACCAACCAGGATGGAGGAAGCCAGAACAGGTTTATCATATTAATTTGCTTAAACCGTGGAAAGATAGAAGCAAAAGAGGGGAGAAGCCAGCGCTGCCTATGGTTAAAACGCAATACATAAAGTGCAAATGCACATATTGATTTCTAACTGTATTTTCAAAATGAGACATTTAGCAAACAATTGATCAATTCTTTGAGCTACCCCGCCACTTGTATGTGTGTACAGCAGCCTATCAATCACAGAAACACAGAAAGAATGGCGCACGTAACCCGGTGCGCACGGCAACAGTGGTGGTCAGCCACGTACCAATATCAAAGCAAAAGAGGGGAGACGCCAGCACTGCCTATGGTTAAAACACAATACATAAAGTGCAAATGCACATATTGATTTCTAACTGTATTTTCAAAATGAGACATTTAGCAAACAATTGATCAATTCTTTGAGCTACCCCGCCACTTCACGGCAATCTCATAATGGGGCAGTCCTACTCTATGTTTTTTATATTTGCTGAGCCATAAAGGCCTCCTAAACGAATTAAAAGCAAGACCACATTAAATGCAAGCTGTACCTGGAGCATTACTGAATCACTCCCATGGCGCCAGAGGGGCAAGCGAGGATAAAGGTCGGCCGGGTTGCGTGCGCCATTCTTTCTGTGATTGATAGGCTGCTGTACACACATACAGCAGCCCTACTCTGCCCTAGGCTTTGTTTAATTTTGCACCTGTGTCTCAGCCTGTCTCACCCTTTATCTGTGGTGCTGGCTGGGCAGTGTGGAGGTTGGACCTGAAATGTCTATGCCTGGACCTGGTCAACCTTTATCCTCGCTTGCCCCTCTGGCACCATGGGAGTGATTCAGTAATGCTCAAGGTACAGCTTGCATTTAATGTGGTCTTGCTTTTAACTCGTTTAGGAGGCCTTTATGGCACAGCGAATATAAAAAGCGTAGAGTAGGACTGCCCCAATATGAGAATGCCGTGAAGTGGCGGGGTAGCTCAAAGAATTGATCAATTGTTTGCTAAATGTCTCATTTTGAAAATACAGTTAGAAATTAATATGTGCATTTGCACTTTATGTATTGCGTTTTAACCTTAGGCAGCGCTGGCTTCTCCCCTCTTTTGCTGTGGAAAGATAGAGACCACCTTGGTGGGGATAGTCCGCTGCCTGCATTTCCTGTGGAGAAGGCTCCATTACCTCTGGGTGAGTCAGGAGAAGCCTTCTCCGTAGTCAAAATAGCAGATACTTTGTCTCCTAAACAGGTTCAGGAGGTCCGGGAGTTTGTTGGCCAAAATACGGATATTTTCTCTTAGCTCCCTGGACGTACTTCCATAATCCAACATGACATTGTCACTGAGCCACAGGCCAAAATCTGACTAAAGCCGTATCGGGTGCCTGAGGCCCAGCGACAAACCATATCGCAGGAGGTGAAAACTATGCTACAGTTAGGGGTCATTGAAGAGTCCCAACGTGAATGGGCCAGTTCAATAGTCCTAATACCTAAGCCTGATGGGACGCTAAGGTTCTGTAATGACTTCAGAAAACTTAATGAAGTTTCAAAATTTGATGCTTACCCCATGCCCTGGGTGGATGAATTGATAGTGCGGTTTGGACAGGCACGATATTTTTCAAACATTGACTTCACAAAAGGATACCGGCAGGTGCTCCTAACAGAGGCTGCTAAGGAAAAAACGACCTTGTAACGCCCCTAAGAGCTGTTCCAGTATAAAGCATTATCCTTTGGTTTGTATGGCGCGCCGGCGTCGTCCCAACGGTTAATGGATATTTCTCTAGTAACCCCCCACGACAGCACACCTGGAGGATGTTACCCCTTTCCTAATAGGGACAGGAAATGACAAGAGGTTAAATAACCCCTCCCTCATCCTCCCCTCAGTGTTTTTTCCTGTCCCTACTAGGGATGAAGAGGTCATCCCAGGTGTGCTGTGCCGGCAGCGGTCACCGGGGGGAATAGAGATTCTATGCCGGGCAGCTGGGGAGCAGACTTACCTCTCTTCCCCGAGCGCTGCTCCCATCTCTCCGGACTCGGGAGTTCCGCCACCAGTCCGCACCGATAAGGCAAGGTCTGGGCGGCATTCTTCGGCTGGAGGCCTCCCTGAGCTCTCCAGCCCCTCTCCTCCTCCAGCGCTGTGCGCGCGATGAGGGCTTCCGGTCTGAAGCAGGCGGCAGGAAGTGACGTCAGACGCCGGCCGGTTTCAGTACTCAGGAGGCTCCTTTTGCGTTCCACGCTGGAACGCATGACAGTTAGCGTGGATATCGGCGGTTTCTCCCCCCACATCCGGACATTGGAGGAGGAGGTCCTCTCACAGGAGGACAGGTGCTGTGTCTGGTCGCCTATTTAAGAGCCCCGGACAAGAAGACGTCTCAGGTAAGACCACAGTGTGGTGAAATCATGGAGACGTCTGCCTCGCGCTCTGCTCTTGCAGATCCCAGCACCATCCCGGCCCCAGTAAGTAATCTGGCCCAGGGTGTCCATTCCCTGATGTGGGTTGTAGTCTTATGATTCCTTCTCCCCTTCCTTTTTAGGGGGACAAGGAACCCACATCAGGAAGTAAAACAAAAACTACCCGCAAATGCGCAGTTTGTATGAAGAAGCTGTCCTCTTCATACAAGAAATCATTGTGCAAAGAATGCACAGACAAAATAATCAGAGAGGAACAGCCATCCCTGATAGAAGAGATTAAAACCTTAATCCAGCAGGAGATTAAAACATCTCTGGCCACTCTTTCCCAGCCTACACCATCTCCTAGTGCCCCTCCTGAGGCTAAGAAAAGGAAACTTAATCCACAGGAGGAAGAGCAGGAGGACTCTCAAGGAGAGACGTCGGACGAACCCTCAGAGGAGGGTGAATTATCCCTGGACTCTGAAACTGTCCAGCAAGAGAGATACTACTTCTCTTCATCTGATATAGAAGAACTCCTTACGGCTGTAAGGAAAACTATGGAGGTTGAGGAAGAGAAGACGGCCCAGTCAGTGCAAGAAGAGATGTTTGGAGGACTTCGTTCTAGGAAGCGTCAGGTGTTTCCTATTCACCAAAACATCCGGGATTTAGTTCTGGACGAGTGGGAATCCCCAGAAAAGAAGCTGACTACTCCAGCAGAAATCAAAGACAGATTTCCTGTGGATGCTGAGACAGCGTCATGCTGGTCTGAAGTTCCAAAAGTGGACGTCCAGATTGCCAGAGTAGCCAAAAAGACCACGCTACCATTCGAGGATGCCTCCCAACTGAGAGACCCTCTGGAACGTAAAATGGACGGACTACTAAGGAAGTCGTGGGAAACGTCAGCGTCTTTACTGAACATCAATTCAGTATCCACCTGCGTGGCTAGATCGATGCATCGCTGGCTGGGGCAGCTAGAGGAGCACTTGTCCTCAGGTACCCCGAGAGAAGATATTCTAGCCTCCTTGCCTATCTTCCAGAAAGCAACAGGCTTTTTAGCAGATGCTTCCGCAGAATCCGTGAGAGTGACGGCGAGATCATCCGCACTGTCAAACTCGGTAAGGCGTGCACTCTGGCTAAGATCCTGGTCTGGGGATATGACTTCCAAGATGAGGCTGTGTTCTATTCCTTTTAAAGGGAAGTATATGTTTGGACCAGCCTTGGATGACCTTTTGGAGAAGGCTTCAGACAAGAAAAAGACCTTACCAGAACCTAGAAACCCTAGGAAAAGACCCTTCCGCGCTCAGCAGGAGCATACTCCTCAATACAGAGGAAAGGGTAAAACAGGTCGCTGGAGCTATCCGAAAGGAGGGAAAGACAGTAATCTTTTTCTTTCACAACCCCAAAACGAGAGAAAGCAATGACGCCGTCATAGTGGGGGGTCGGATTTCGAACTTCCTCCCAGTCTGGCAAGAGATCGGTGTGGATCAGTGGACCTTAAGATTGGTCAAAGAGGGGATGAAAATAGAGTTTACATCATATCCCCAAAAAAAGAATGAAAACTACAACGTTATCAACACCGAAGCTACAGTCCACCCTGATAACTGGGATAGAAGATCTCTTAATCAACAATGTGATCTCCACAGTCCCAAAAGACGAAAGAAACAAGGGCCATTATTCCAGCCTATTTCTGATAAGGAAACCAAACGGAACCCATCGGATGATAATCAATCTGAAACCGCTGAATCAATATGTAACCTACAGAAGATTCAGAATGGAGTCCGTCAGATCGACAGTACCCTTAATAGGGCAAGACTTCGTCATGGCAACCATCGACTTACAGGACGCATATTATCACGTCCCAGTCCATCCAACCTATCGGAAATTTCTAAGGTTTGCAGTCACCAGAGGAGAAGTTATAGACCACTTCCAGTTCAATGTCCTCCCATTCGGACTATCATCAGCTCCAAGGATCTTTACAAAGGTCATGTCCGAGGTGATGGCGTACATCAGAAGTCGACGGATATGCATAATACCATACCTCGACGACCTCTTGGTAGTGGCTCCCACGGTTCCAATTCTACAGGAACATCTTCAAACAACAGTCCAGATCCTGTCATCCCTGGGTTGGGTGATAAACCCCAAAAAATCGAATATGGTTCCGTCCACAACGAAGATCTTTTTAGGGGTCTTATTAGACTCCCACAGACAAACATCTTTCTTGCCCGAACAAAAACGGTCGCTTTCCCGCCATTGCCGGTCCTACCAAAAGTCCTGCAGAAAATAAGGGCAGAAAAACTCAAGGTGATCCTAGTGGCTCCACTTTGGCCCAAAAGAGGTTGGTTTGGGGCCCTCATCAGTCTAAAGATAGATGGGCCAATAGCACTTCCACCGGTCAAAGACCTTCTCTACAGGGGCCAATACTGCATCCAGATCCCGAGAGGCTACACCTAAATGCCTGGCTTCTGAATTCTCAATTCTGAGAACTAGAGGACTATCAAAGAGGGTAATTGAAACATTACAAAAAAGTCGCAAAACGGTTACTAATTCTATTTACCAAAAGATCTGGAAGACGTTCATCACGTGGTGTGCTCCTGAGCAACCTAACCCAGATAAACCAAACCTAGCCAAGATCCTGGATTTTCTACAAGATGGGCTGGAGAAGGGTCTCAGACCCAGCACCCTCAAGGTACAAGTGGCAGCCTTGAGCTCTTATTTTGACCAGTCTTTAGCCAACCATAGATGGGTAAGAAGATTCATGACGGCGGCATCCCGCATATCTCCAAGACCCATAAATATAGTTCCATCCTGGGACCTGAATATAGTCCTGAGAGGACTTACACTGCCACCATTTGAACCCTTATCTTCCATAACCATGGATAAACTCGCTTGGAAAACCACCTTCCTGGTAGCTATAACAACAGCCAGAAGAGTGGGTGAACTACAAGCCCTGTCAATCAATGAGCCCTACATGAAGATTCTTCAGGACAGGCTTATCCTACGATTAGACCCATCCTTTCTCCCAAAGGTCGTCTCCGATTTCCACTAATCGCAGAAGATAATTCTTCCATCATTCTATCAAGAACCAAAGAATGAAGAAGAGGAACATTTCCATACTTTGGATGTTCGAAGAATGGTACTCTATTATCTTCATGCATCAGAGAAGATTAGAAAGGATCAAAATCTGTTTATTCATCTTCTCGGCCAGAATAAAGGGAAGAAGACTTCCAGATCCACAATTGCAAATTGGATCAAAAGAGCAATCCTGGAGGCTTATCAAATTCAGGGCCTTCCACCACCAGAAAAGCTCACAGCCCATTCTACTAGAGCAACAGCTGTCTCCTGGGCCGAGAAAGCCAGTGCTTCCATCGAGCAAATATGCAGAGCGGCTACGTGGTCCTCAGTCCATACGTTCTCCAAACATTACAGGCTTGACCTGATGTCAAAAGAAGACTTAGCCTTCGGAGAAAAAGTCCTTAGTGCTGTAGTCCCTCCCTAAAAATTACTATTGGGTACTGCTCCAGGTGTGCTGTCGTGGGGGGTTACTAGAGAAAATAGAATTATTCTTACCGTTAATTCGGTTTCTAGTAACCCACCACAACAGCAGGAGTAATCCCTCCCTTTGCTTAATATACGTTCTGAAAAGAATAAATATAATTTGAAGCATTCATTCTCCTGTGGTCCTTTATAATAACACTGAGGGGAGGATGAGGGAGGGGTTATTTAACCTCTTGACATTTCCTGTCCCTATTAGGAAAGGGGTAACATCCTCCAGGTGTGCTGTCGTGGTGGGTTACTAGAAACCGAATTAACGGTAAGAATAATTCTATTTTTTCTCCGACCCCATCGCTGTTATGCCTCAGCTTATCTGGATGACACTTGTGTACAGTGCAGACTGGGAAACTCACATACCCAAGGTACGGGCGGTGATAGATTCCCTCCGACAAGCAGGGCTAACAGCCAATCCAAAGAAGTGTTCCATAGGGTTGGAGGAAGCTCGGTACTTGGGATATGTCATTGGGAGAGGAGTCCTCAAACCCCAAATAAACAAAGTAGAGGCAATTCAGAACTGGCCCTGTCCTCTCACAACAAAGCAGGTAAAAACTTTTTGGGTCATCATCTCGCGAGACCGCAATGCATGGACCGGAGCGTCGCGAGGAGCAGCAGGAAAGGCAACGGAAGGTGAGAATATAGTGATTTTTTATTTTGTTTATTATTTTTAACATTAGATCTTTTTACTATTGATGCTGCATAGGCAGCATCAATAGTAAAAAGTTGGTCACACAGGGTTAATAGCAGCGTTAACGGACTGCGTTACACTGCGGCATAACGCGGTGTAACGCAGCCATTACCCCTGTGTAACGCAGCCATTACCCCTGTGTGAGCACTGACTGGAGGGGGCACTGACAGAGTAGGAAGGGGTGAATTCGCAGCCGGACTGTGCCCATCACTGATTGGTCGCAACGTGTGATTTCCGTGACAGACAGACAAACAGATGGAAGTGCCCCTTAGACGATTATATATATAGAAGAAATAGGAGCTGGTGGCAGCAGAAGTGTCCTGAGCTTTTGGGGGAAACTGGCAGCGACGGACGGCATTGATAATTATTTTTCCCACCTGAGCGGGAGTAGTTATATTGCCCTTGCTGCAGTGTGCCCATTAGCCAGTACATAGCAAGGCAGCCTTTCTGGTGACTAATTATCCTAGGTGCAGTTCCCTGTCTGACCTGAGGGTAAGGGGGCGCCAGAGAGCTGCAAGTTCCAAACCGGAACTGGAAAGTGGGATATAAATTAATCCCCTTCAGAAAAGAACTGGGGGCGACCAAACAAGCCCGGTTCATGACATACTGGTGGCAGCGGTGGGATAAACAAAAATATCCCCCCCTGTGGTTCATGACATACAGTTACTACTGTAGTGTTTCACCCACTTCGTGTCTTGGGGGGAACACTCGCTTGGCAGCAGAATAATCATAGACAACCACGTTGCAGAATGTTCGCAGAATTTTCCTGAACAAAACCGGACTCCTTTCGCAGGAAATCCGCTCGCATTTTTTTCACGCGTTTTTTTTTTTGCGCTTTTTTTCTGGAGCGTCCCAATACAATATTATATAGTGGCAAATTCACAGATTTTCCGCAAAAGTAATGAACATGGTGCGTTTTTTTCCACAATGCCTTTTTTTGCTGAAAAAAACGCAGGATGGACACAAAAAAATTGCGTAATGAATTCAAATAATGGGATGCTTAATGTAAGCGTTTTTTAAGCATTTTTGCGGCGGAAAAACGCTAAATAAATGCTAAAAATCCAGAACGTGGGCACACGGCCTTAGCATGGAAACGCCTCCTGCCCTCCTGGCGACCTTCTCCCGGAGAAAGACCCGCTCCTGTAGCAGATGCAGAAGGAGTGGAGTGATTGCTTGGTTGACTTATGGGTCCAGATGGATTCAGAGTCAGATGATATTTGGAAGGTCCAGACTGACTAGGAATGCTGGCAAATCCTCCCGGGATTGTAATCCCAATGACTGAGAACATTTTCGTATGGTTAAGGAATCCCTTTATCCCATAAGATGTCCAGTAGAGGTTTAAGTGCTGATCATTGCGCCAAGGTGTGACGGGATTGATCTGGCATAATCTGCATACGTTTGTTGCTGTGTATGACAGTTTTTGTTTTTTTTCCGGCCCGCTTGAACAATGGACTCCTTCATTGGGAAGAAGTGAAAGTGGCAAATTGTGTCTTTAGGACAAGGGTCATCTGGATCAGGAGGGCGAAGGACTGTGTGCGCTCTATCAATTTCTTTTGGAGCCCCGAGTGGGCAACCAAGAAGGTTATTGAAAATAGACAGGAGGATGAAGGGGTATGTCTGTTGTATTGATTTACTCAGGCAGACTTTGTATTCAGAGGTTGTTCCTTTTGTTCCTATTCTCTAGGTTGTCCAGATTTTGCTGAACAGAGTACAGTAGCGCAGAATGTCCTCGAACTGTATCTTGCAGGATTGGTAAGGTAAAAGTGTCAGACTCTTGTGTTTTGGATAATTCGTCTACTCTGGTGGCTAGTGTGGAAAGATCAAATTGAAATTGAGCAAATTCTTGATTCCACTGTGTAGCCACTTGGTGAGCCAGGGCTGATATATTACTTTTGGTGAGTATCGTTTGTAATAGTGCCCTTAAGTCTGCCAAGGATGCTGGTCTATCATCCTCAGTGAATGAGTAATTAGGAAAGGATCCCCTTTCCGTTCTGACCCTGCAGGATAATCTTATAGTTAATTTTAGGTCTATGTACCAAAGGCAGCCCTTGTCTAGCATCTATAGCAAAAATGGGTTGAGAGGTATTTGGGATGGCTACCTTATCTTCATTATAGGGTGTTTCCACGGCCCATGCAGGCCTGGTGGGAACATGTGGGTGGGATTCAGCCCACGATGAGCCTGTGGACGACCTAGATTGAGCCCCTAGATGAGATGCAGTCCATGTCAGTTCCTGTGTTTCTTCAGGAAAAGATAAGCCCATTTTACCTCTGTGATTGTCAGGGGACTGATGGGGGAGAGGTGTGACAGGTGAATTAAGTTGAGTGGTTCCAGTCACTGGTGCATTGAGGGATCTCACTTTCAACTTGGAGCGTCATGGTGTCTGCGAGCCTCCATAATAATTGGGGTCAGAAAAGAGCTGAAGTAAGACGGGAGTTTTCCCTGCTGCCCTGTCCTGTGCAAGAATTCCCTCTGTTCTGGTCTTCTGTCTATTGCAACACATTTGATATCATGGAGGATATCACAGGAATGTGAGGGGGAAGTCAGGGTGCTTTGCGTTAGACAGTTGCGCCAACACTGCAGGCTGAAGAGGGCGGCAGCCCTCTTGTATTGTCGCTGTCTCCTCTGACAATTCTTCCCATACGGCTTCTTTTTTATCCTGGCTACAGGAGGGACTCAGTGGAGGACTCCTGTTCATCTGTTGGGCCACAAATACTTGCCGTGCTACTTCCTCTGCCTTTGTTGTTGGATGCTCAATTTGGGGACTCCGGATCCCTCTCCCGTTATGAATCAGCTGCAGGGACCTCAGCATTTGTCTGCCAGAATGGGTGACGTATGCATCCATGTCAGCGTGGAGGGATGTGGATCTTTGTGGTGTACTTTGATCTGGTTGTCTTGGTTGTTTTGCCCATGATGTCATTGTTTTGTTGGGAAACTGCGGAGGAGCTCAGAAAAGCACGTCTTCTCAGGGTATGTGCACACGTCCGGATTTCTTGCAGAAATTTCCGGAAGAAAACCGGAAATTTTCTGCACGAAATCCACATTTTTTTTTTTTTTGCGTTTTTTTCCCGTTTTCAAAGTCTGGCCATCCGTCGCGATCCGTCGCTAATACAAGTCTATGGATACAAAACGCATCCTGCGAGCACATTTGCAGGATCCGTTTTTTTTCGCCTGATCTCTTTTTCCGCAGTATCAGTTTTTTTTTCCACCTGATTGTTTTTTTTCCGCCAGATCCGTTTTTTTCTCATAGAGTTGTATTAGCGCCGGAGTGTGCTTGATGGCCACACGTTTCATCCGTTTTTTGCTAGATCAATCGCTGTGCATTTTTTCGACGTACCGAAAAACCGATCCTCTGTATGTGTTTTCCGTCTGGCGGAAACAGCTTTTTTGACGGATCCTGCAAAACGGATTAAACGTGTGGCCATCAGGCGCAATCCGGCGCTAATACAACTCTATGAGAAAAAACAGATCTGGCGGAAAAAAAACAGCCGGTGGAAAAAAACGGATTCGGTTGAAAAAAAACAGATCTGGTGGAAAAAAAGGATGCGGTGCAAAAAAACGGATCCTGCAAATGTGCTCGCTGGATGCGTTTTACCCATAGACTTGTATTAGCGACAGATCGTGACGGATGGCCCCCCCCCCCAAAAAAAAAAAATGACTTGGGGTCCCCCTATATTTTATAGTTAGAAAGGCTACACAGACAGTTGCGGGCTGATATTCATAGCCTAGAGAGGTGCCATGGATATTGCCCCTCCCCCGGCTACAAATACCAGTCCGTAGCCGCCCCAGAAATGGCATTCCGGCACTTAGCCCCTCTCTTCCCACTCCTGAGTAGCGGTGGGTTATGGGGTAATAAGGGGTTAATGTGACCTTGCTATTGTAAGGTGACATTAAGCCGGGTTAATAACGGATTAATCCATTATTAATCCAATAGTAAGAAAAAGTTAATAAAACGCACACATTTGGAAAAAAGTATTTTAACATTCTTCATTTAACCATACTTCAGCGCCTGCAAAAAAAAGTAAAATAATAAACCGTATACTACCTTTCCGCCGTAGTCCAATTAATGTCGAGTGTCCCACGACGATCTCCCCTATAGAACAGTGATATCGGGTGATATCACTGCTCTATAGGACCCTCAGTGACACACTGACAGGAGACAATGGCTCCTGCAGTGTATCACTGAGGATACTCTAATTGACTGGTCTCACTTTATGGCATTTGCTGCGTGGGAAAATGTCTCACCCAGCAATGCCAATAGTGAGACTAGGGACTATTTTCCCACAGGGGCGTAGGACTACCTTGTGAGGAATACATGATGGAAGGATACCTTCCATCATTGTGTTCCTGGAGCCCCTGGAGAGCGGTTGCATCAGCTGATGCTCCTGCTCTCCATGGGAGATCGTTCTGGGACACTCGTTTTAATTGGATTTCTGCGGACAGGGAGTATAGTGTTTGTTTATTATTTTAATATTTTTTACAGGTGACAATGGCTTCGGGGAACAAAGTGACAAGTGATGGTATGTACTCTGTTATATGTACTGTATGTCTGTAGTATGTATGTATGTACTGTATGTCGCATGTCGTCGCATGGTGCATGTCGTCGCATGGTGCATGTTGCATGTCGCATGTCGTCGCATGGTGCATGGCGCCACATGGTGCATGTCGTCGCATGGTGCATCTCGCATGCCGTTGCATGGTGCATGTCGCCTGTCGTCGCATGGTGCATCTCGCATGCCGTCGCATGGTGCATGTCGCATGGTGCATGTCGTCGCATGGTGCATGTCGTCGCATGGTGCATGTCGGCGCATGGTGCATGTCGGCGCATGGTGCATGTAGCATGACGCATGGTGCATCTCGCATGCCGTCGCATGGTGCATGCCGTCGCATGGTGCATGTCGTCGCAAGGTGCATGTCACATGTCGCATGGTGCATGTCGTCGCATGGTGCATGTCGCATGTCGTCGCATGGTGCATGTCGTCGCATGGTGCATGTTGCATGTAGCATATTGCATGGTGCATGTCGCCGCATGGTGCATGTCGTTGCATGGTGCATGTCGCATGTCGTCGCATGGTGCATGTCTCCTGTCGTCGCATGGTGCATGTCGTTGCATGGTGCATGTCGTCGCATGGTGCATGTCGTCGCATGTTGCATGTCGTCGCATGTTGCATGTCGTCACATGTTGCATGTTGCATGTCGTCGCATGGTGCATGTCTCATGGTGCATGTGTTGCATGATGTCACATGTCACATGGTGTGTGTTGTATGTATGTACTGTGTATGTGTTTTTTTTTTTTTTTTTTTTACATTCAACACATTAGCCGGATGATGGGACTACTACTGTCCCATCATTGGCTAATGTGTCACTCACAGTCAGTGTAGCAGGCAGAGCCCGATGGGACTTGTAGTCCCATCGGACGATGCCTGCACACACATACACAACCACCCCCCGCAGCGGACCCCAGAGCCGGCACGCACATACCGGCGCCGGCACGCAGACACCGGCGCCGGTCCGCAAACACCGGCGCCGGCACGCAAACCCCTGGCGACCGCAGCACAGCCCCGCCCGCCCCCAGCACAGCCCCGCAGGCAGCCCCCAGCACCGCCCACAGCCCAGTCACTCTTGCTGAGTGACTGCTGACTGTGGGTGTTGGTCACGCCTGCTGCTGACGTCACGTCAATTTCCAGAGTCTGGAAATTGACGTGACGTCGGCGGAAATGAGCGGCGGCTGCAGCCTGGGGGTCACGTGACCCGGACTCAGCAGCCAGAATAGCGCCGCTCACAGGCGAAAACGGCAACGGAAGGTAATTGCACAATTCATTAGGGGCCCCGGGGGGGTACATTGGGGGGTTAATTGAAAGTAGTGGACAACCCCTTTAATTTATATTCAACCTATAATATGTGATCTATACTTTTTATTCCTGGGTTCCCCACTGTCGCTTGCCCACCAGTTTTCGTCCTTGTCTCCATTGCTGGAATTTTCTGTATTTATTACTCTTACGACTTGTACCTAATAAAGTTTATTACATTTTAGTAACTTGTACCATTTGTTTTGTCCTGGCACACATCTTCTTTTTCGGTTTTCTCTGCTGTTCCAGTGCCTGTTGGGGACATCAATATTTAATACTTTCTCGGATTATAATTCCCGGGCACTGTTATCACATAGAACTCCACTACAGGTGGCGCCCAGTAACTGCGGATATTATTTAGACATTGTCTTATTGCCTCTGTGCCAGTTGCCAGAATAAACGGCGATATGTTGCGCAGCACTAAAATAACAGTGACACATTGCAACATTGAATGTAATCATTTCCTATTGTGACATGTTGCGACAGAGTCACATATATTTCCAAATGTATTGGATTTTCTGTCGCTGGTCGCAAGTCGCATATGACACACTTGCTATAGAATTCAATGTAAATCGCACACAACATGCAACTTGTCTGCGCTTGGCTATTTTGCTTACAGCAAAATGAGAGATGAAAATAGTCGCAAAACATAGACAAGTTGCACAGTATTTGGTTATGCATTTTATGCCTCCATGCAGCCCCATCCTTATCTACATGTTGGTAAAGGAGACTGGAGTCTTCTGAACAAAACTTTTTTTTTTTTGCAGAATAATAGTTTAGATGAATCAACGTAATGTCCGCTGATGTGGAAACAGAAGAAAGGGAATCATTGGCGAGGAACCCAGTGGGCTCAGTGATGCTGGAGGAGGACATGGACTGGATTTATGGAAGCATTCTTAGATTGACCCTGGAAATCATCTACACCGTCACTGGTGAGGTGAGGATTCTTATGATGCATTGGAATACATGGGCATATTATGGCTCCTTAATGTTTATTATTCTTTCTTATTATAACACCATTTATTTAATGGCGCTTTACATGTGAAAAGGGGTATTCATAATAAAAAACAAGTACAATAATCTTCACCAACTGGTACAGGAGGAGAGAGAACGCTGCCCGTGAGGGCTCACAATCTACATGGGATGGGTGAGGATACAGTAGGTGAGGGTAGTGCTGGTCGTGCAGCGGTATGGTGGAACAATGGTTAC
Source organism: Ranitomeya imitator (assembly GCF_032444005.1). Lineage (NCBI taxonomy): Eukaryota > Metazoa > Chordata > Amphibia > Anura > Dendrobatidae > Ranitomeya > Ranitomeya imitator. Next base: position 639,934,137 of record NC_091283.1, on the reverse strand, counting down.
TGCAGCTTGTAGGAAAAGGTTCCTTTTGAAGGTTTCCATGGTAGGAGAGAGTCTGATATGTTGGTGTAGAGAGTTCCAGAGTAGGGGGGATGCATGGGGAAATCTTGTATGTAATTGTAGGAAGAGGAGATAAAAGGGGATTAGAGAAGGAGATCTTCTGAAGATCGGAGGTTGCATGCAGGTAAGTACTAGGAGACTAGGTCACAGATGTATGGAGGAGACAAGCTGTGGATGCCTTTGTACGCCATGGTTATTGTTTTTAACTGGAGTCTCTGGGCAATGGGAAACCAGTGAAGGGATTGAGAGAGAGGAGAGGCTGGGGAATAGCAAGGGGACAGGTGGATTAGTCAGGCAGCAGAGTTTTGGATAGATTGGAAGTATGCAAGAGTGTTAGAATGGAGGTTGCAATAGTCGAGGCGCGAGTTGATGATGAGGGCATGTGCTAGTGTTCTTGTAGATTCTTGATTAAGGAATGTACGGATCCGGGAAATATTTTTGAGTTGGAGTTGGCAGGAAGTTTAAAGTCCAGAGTTACCCCAAGGCAGCAACCTTGCGAGACTGGGGAGAATGAGCAGCCATTTATGTTAATGGATAGGTCTGTTGGGGAGATTGGGTGAGTTGGGGGAAAGATAATGAATTCTGTTTTGTCCATGTTAGTTTTAGAAATCGAGCAGAGAAGGATGAAATAGAAGACAGACATTGTGGGATTATGGTTAATAAAGAGGTGATATCGGGTCCAGAGAGGTAGATCTGTATGTCATCAGTATAGAGATGATACTGAAAGCTGTGGGACTCTATGAGATGTCCCAGGCCGAAAGTGTAAATTGAGAAGATCAGGGGTCATAGGACTGTACCTTGAGGGACACCGACAGATAGTGGACGAGATGAGGAGGTGGTGAGTGAGTAGGAGACATGGAATGTCCAGTCTGTTAGGTATGAAGAGATCCCAGATAGGGCCAAATCTGTGATGTGATGCCAGGAGATGAGAGAATCTGTAGTAAGAGGGAATGGTCGACTGTCAAAAGCACATGGCAGATCCAGGAGGACAGAGTAGTGTCACTTTGATTTGGCAGTTAGTAGGTGATTGGTAATTTTAGTAAGTGCAGTTTCGGTTGAATGATACGGTCGGAAGTCAGATTGTAAGCGGTCAAAGAGGGAGCAGGAAGAGAGGTGGGAGGACAGTTCAGGATGGACATGTTGCTGCAGTAGTTTTGAGGCGTAGAGGAGAAGTGACATGGGGTGATAGCTAGACAGAGAGGATGGTCAAGGGAGGGTTTTTTGAGGATGGCTGTGATAGAGGCATAATTGAACCATGAAGGGAAAATGCCAGTTGTTAGTGATGGATGAAGAGATGGGTTAGGGTTGGGATAAAGACTGGTAAAGTTTGGGATGAGGTGGGACAGGATCAGGTCGAGTGCACAGGTGGTGAGATGTGATCTTGAGAGTAGAGAGGAAAGTTGATCTTCTGTAATGGTGGAGAAGCTGGTTTTGTAGGAGGAGGGCTGAGTAGTTATGAAGAGGGGCTATAGGCAAAAGCTATCTCTGATGTTAACGATCTTCTGCTTCAGCATGCAATATTTCCTTTTCTGTAGGACTATATTATTGTGAGGAGGAAAGGAAATGACCAAATCTCAGCAGGATTCAGCAGCGTCTTACAGAACCCATTTACGATCACTTTGCCTCATTCGTTCCTACATGAAAAGAAGATTCTGGAACTCACCAACAAGATTATTCAACTGCTGACTCGAGACGTGTCTGGTGACCCAACTACTCAGCAGGAACATTTGGAAGAACATAGACATCAGGAATATTCCCCTTGCCTCAAATTATTTGGTGAGACTGCATTATCTCCTCTGCCCTGTTTATGAGTGAGGTGCTTTTGGGTTGGGGTGGTACTTCTAGATATTACATTGTTAGTGCAGTCAGTGTTGAAGGACATGCAAGGAAATAGATTTTGGTGTACAGCCATGGGTTCTTTCCTTATGGTGGATACTTCGACTACCCACGTTCACAACATAAGGACAATGGTAGATATCCCTGCTAACTCTGTGTCTTACCAGGTAAACTTTAAAGGTACCGTCACATTAAGCGACGCAGCAGCGATATAGACAACGATGCCGATCGCTGCAGCATCGCTGTTTAGACGTTGTGTGGTCGCTGGAGAGCTGTCACACAGACAGCTCTCCAGTGACCAACGATGCCGAAGTCCTCGGGTAACCAGGGTAAACATCGGGTTACTAAGCGCAGGGCCGCGCTTAGTAACCCGATATTTACCCTGGTTACCATTGTAAATGTAAAAAAAAAAACACTACATACTTACATTCCGGTGTCTGTCACGTCCCCCAGCGTCAGCTTCCCTGCACTGTGTAAACGCCGGCCGCAAAGCAGAGCGGTGACGTCACCGCTGTGCTCTGCTTTACGGCCGGCCGGCGCTGACACAGTGCAGGGAAGCTGACGCCGGGGCATGCGAAAAACACCGGAATGTAAGTATGTAGTGTTTTTTTTTTACATTTACAATGGTAACCAGGGTAAATATCGGGTTACTAAGCGCGGCCCTGCGCTTAGTACCCCGATGTTTACCCTGGTTACAAGTGAACACAATAAAGTTCTGGCCTTCTAGCTCCGACCAGCGATGTCACAGCAGGATCCTGATCACTGCTGCGTGTCAAACACAACGATATCGCTATCCAGGACGCTGCAACGTCACGGATCGCTATCTTTATCGTTCTAAAGTTGCTCACTGTGAAGGTACCTTTAATGTTAACCTTATGTGTGTTTTCATTTCTTACAGGTAAAGGGAAATGCCACCGTGCGAGGAAAGAGGAAGCCGAGGTCAGTTACAGGAAGACATTTTCACAGAAAGAGACCCAGAGAGTTTGCCCAAAGAATTTGCAACTGGAGCCCAATGAGGATAGAAGCCCCTTGAACATTTCAGTGCCAGCAGATCAGACACAGTACATAACCACTGGTATAAAAGAAGAGTTAATATCGGATAAGAAAGGAATTCTCACAGATGATTCTACACCTACAGACGGTTCTCACATAGACTATATAATCACCTATATTAAAGAGGAAGATGAATCATATGATGAAGAAAATCTTACGGACACAGATGTCTGTACTCCTAGAGAGTACGCTTCCATCTGCAAAAGATCAGGTGAAAAGAAGACGACAGTCATGTATACAGGACAAGAAAAAAAAGCTGTGAAAGTGGCCTCAACGTCTTACCATCAATTCCTTGAAGACGCAGAATTAACGCACAGCTTCTCAGAATGCGAGAAATGCTTCACTTGTAACAAGCACCAAAGGATACAGATTCGGGAGAAGCCATTTGCTTGCTCAACATGTGGAAAGTTTTTTACAACTAACTCAAATCTTGTGGCCCACCAAAGAATCCATACAGGAGAAAAACCATACTCCTGTATCGAGTGTGGCAAATGTTTTACCAGCAGCTCTGACCTTGTCAAACATAAGATCATTCACACTGGTGAGAAGCCGTTCCCTTGTTCATTGTGTGGCAAATGTTTCACAAACAAGTCTAACCTTATCAAACACCAGAGAATTCACACTGGAGAACGGCCATATTCCTGTCCAGAGTGCGGAAAAAGGTTCACCAGTACATCACACCTCGTAACACATCGTCGGACTCACACTGGCGAGAAACCCTACCCCTGTACTGATTGTGGGAAGTTCTTCAGCAATAAATCTCATTTATTAGAGCATCAGAGAATCCACACAGGAGAGAAGCCGTTTACATGTCCGGAATGTGGAAAATCCTTTACACAGAAGAGCAATTTAAACAATCACTTGAGAATTCACAGCCGAGCTAAAAACGTTACATATAACTAAGGACTTCAGTGTGTCTTAATGTTTAATAATAGTTTGGGAAATCTGTACTTATAGGACTGTTTGGGATGAAATACTTTGTCAGAATTTGTCAGACAGACAAACCCAATTTTTTGCTTTATTCATGAACTGAAAGAAATGGTGGTTCCATGTCTACAGTCTAAACTAGTGTTTAAAGTGGGAACACAATCCTTGCATTATCTCCTTAGTAATGGTCCATACCAGATTATTTCGATCTAATAGTGTTTCCAGTGGCAAATAGCTGGAACCATGAATCTTAAAGGGGATGTCCTGGATATTTAAAGTGTTTCCTCCGTTCCTGATTTCCTATTCTTTCGCATGTTTGTCGCACTTAAATGTTTTAGATCACCAAAAAAAATTAAATATTTGAGAAAGATAACAAAAGTAACCACAAAATCCAGTTTTTAAATGAAGGCCTTTATTATTAAGGGGAAAACAAATACAAACTTACAGGGTCCTGTGTGAAAAAGTGATTTCCCCTCTTCCCCGCCTTAAAACATAAATTAACTGTGGTTTATCACATCTTTGGGAAGCTGAATTCAAATTCCCTAGCCACACCCAGGCCCGATTACTGTCACACCTGTTGTTCTCAATCAACAAATCACTTAAATTGGACCTGCTTGACAAAGTGAAGTAGACCAAAGGATCCTTGAGAGCTAGACATCATGCCACGATCCAAAGAAATTCTAAAACAAATGAGAAATAAAGTAATTGAGATCTATCACTCTGGAAAAGGTTATAGTTTTGGGACTCCAGTAAACCCCATTGAAAGCCATTATCCAAAAATGGCAAAAAAAAATAGAACAGTGGTGAACCTTCTCCGGAGTGGCAGGCCGACCAAAATTACCTCAAGAGTGTAGCGACGACTCATCCAAAAGGTCACAAAAGACCCCACAACAACATCCAAAGAACTGCAGACCTCACTTGACTCCACCATAAGAAAGAGACTGGGCAAAAATGGCCTGCATGGCAGAGCTCCAAAACGAAAACCTCTGCTGAGCAATAAGGACATTAAGGCTCGTCTCAGTTTTGCCAGAAAATTTCTTGATGTTCCCTAAGACTTTTGGAAGAATACTTTGTGGACTGACTAGACAAAAGTTTAACTTTTTGGAAGATGTAAGTCCCATTATATCTGACAAAGAAGCAGGGCTGTGGAGTCGGTAAGCCAAACCTCCGACTCGGACTCCTCAATTTCCATGACACCGACTGCGACTCCACCAAAATGGGCTCCAACTCCACGACTCCACAACCCTGCATAGAAGTCAGACAGCATTTCAGAAAAGAAACATCATACTAACAGTAAAGTGTGGTTTGTACTGTGATGGTCTGGGGCTGTTTTGCTGCTTCAGGACCTGGAACACTTGCTGTGTTAAGTGGAAACATGAATTCTGCCTTGTACCAAAAAATCCTGAAGCAGAATGTCTGACCATCTGTTCATGACCTCAAGCTGAAACACACTTGGGTTATGCAGCAGGACAGTGATCCAAAACACACCAGTAAGTCCACTTCTGAAAGGCTTAAGAAAAACAAAATTAAGACTTTGGAGTGGCCTAGTCCCAGTCCTGACCTTAACCCGATTGAGATGCTGTGGCATGACCGTAAAAGGTTCTTGCTTGGAAAACCTACAATGTTGCTGAATTACAACAATTCTGCAAAGATGAGTGGTCCAAAAATCCTCCAGAGCATTGTAAAAGACTCATTGCCAGATATCACAAACGCTTGATTGCAGTTGTTGCTGCTAAGGCTGGACGAACCAGTTATTTGGTTTAGGGGCAATCACTTTTTCACACAGCACTCTGTAGGTTGAGATTTCTTTTTCACATAATAATAAAGACCTTCATTTAAAAACTGCATTTTGTGTTTACTTGTGCTATATTTGTCTAATATTTAAATTTGGTGATCAGAAACATTTAAGTGTGACAAACATGCAAAAAAATAGGAAATCCGTGGGCAAACAGTTTTTCACTCAACTGTATATAATTCAGCAGGAAATCCTAACAGTAAAATGTACCCAGTGTTAACATTCCGCTGTTTAATACCCTCCCACCACTTGTCATGTGACTGCCTATATGTGATCTTCCTACTTGCGAACATTTGCCGACTCCTTCTGTTAATGGTCTAAATTGAAAGAAGGTCTTCCACAGCCCTTTTAAGTCCTCCATTCTTAGTCTGAATTATTTCCATTAATTGTTTTTATGGGTATGTTTTATTACCTTAAACGGGTAAAATAAAGCATACGAAAATATATTTGCTAATCTATTGGTGACAGATAGCACCATGGTATTGATTGCCCAAAGAGTTTGAGTTTTGTTTAATGTACTTATAAATTTACTTCTGTAAGTTTAATAGTTTGTGTTTCTCACTTGCTGTTAAATCTTTTCAAATACAGTATTATTTTATCCTTTGATTGATTTGACTGGCACTTGTAATAGTAATACAAAGTGGAAGGAGGCAGCATTTTAAAAGAAATCTTGTCAGTAGGATCAAGCCTCCTAAGCTGTCTATATGTACACACAGGTCTCATAAATAGAATAATACCTTGATATCTGTAATTGAGCTGTTTAGCTCTATGTATTGGATATAGATCTCTCTAAAATCTGCCTCCAGAGCTTATTTTAAATTAAAGGGGGTGTTATCAGTGTGAGATGTAATAGCTGAGAGTCTGCTCTCTTGAGCTACATGTCTCATACTTTTAACGCTTCTTAACCCCTTTACCCCCAAGGGTGGTTTGCACGTTAATGACCAGTCCAATTTTTGCAATTCTGACCACTTTCCCTTTATGAGGTTATAACTCTGGAACGTTCCAGGATCTGATACCCCTCCTACAGGAGGAAAGGAATGAATGGAAGACGACTACATTAAAAGATCTGGTGGAAGCCCGAGGGTTAATCGCCAGCAACAAAACAAAAGCGGATTTGATAGCAGCCATCATGGAACACGACAGTGCAGCGCCCCCCAATGTGAACGTGGAGGAGACTGAATTCCAGACGGAGGTAAAGAACAGACTGGCGTTCTATGGCCCAAACCCTGCAGTAGAGATCATACGAGAGGTGATGGCTGATGTGCGTACTGATCTGAAGGAAAAGATGGCCGAGCGGACCAGAATAGAGCTGGCCAAGATGGAGATGGCAGAGCGGAGAGAGGAGAGTCAGCGAGCAGGGGGAGCTCTGGCTTCCGCCCAGGTACCTTCAACAGTAAGCCACAAAAAAAAACAGTATAATGCCTTCCGACAGTTGGGGGAGGCAGAGGGAAGACATTGATGGCTTTCTGCAGGACTTTGAGCGGCAGTGTGCCCTTCATCAAGTGAAGCCGGAGGAACGGGTTCAGATTCTGGCCAGCAAGCTGACAGGCCGGGCAGCGGACGCCTATCGCACGGTACCTGATGAGGACTGTATGGACTATGAGCGGATCAAAGAAGTGATCTTGGCCCGGTATGCGCTTACACCAGAGGCATACCGCCAAAAGTTCCGCGGACTTATAAAACGAGTAACCAATACCCACGCTGAATGGGCCTGTAAATTACGACGGTCACTGCTACAGTGGGTACAAGGGAGCCAAGCAACCACTAAGGAGGATGTCCTCCAGCTCTTCTTGTTAGAACGATTCTTTAATGGACTAAACCCCTAGACACAGGAATGGCTTCGGGACAGGCGGCCAATGACTCTTGAGGAAGACGCTCGTCTGGCCGATGAACATCGTGACACCAGGAGCCTCAGTTGTCAGGATCAAAGATGGTCACTAGGGGTCCGCCCATGGACCTGGAGGGCCCCAAACCACCGAAGATTGTAGGGGGACCAGCTAGAAACCCGGCCTACCACAGTTCCCCTGGGGCGCGATGCCACACCTGCCGTCAGCTGGGCCACCTGCAAAGACAATGTCCCAACCGGACTCAGCATACCCAGTGGAAAAGGCGGGAACAGCTACCTTCCGCCGGGCCGCTGTACACTGCTACCAAGGTGAAGCTGACCCGGCATTGGGGGCTACAACTAACCAAGGGGTGGAAGACATGGAGGAAGTGCTGCATGAAGTAGACCCCGTGCAGGCAGCCCGGGCAGATAATCGACAACAGCATCGACAGGTCGTGTGGATTAATGGAAAACGCATGCAGGGACTAAGAGATTCCGGAGCAACGTTGACCCTTGTGAAGCCTCATATCGTCCGGGACCAAGAGAAGACGGACCGGACAGTGGCAGTCCGTGTAGCAGGGGGAGCCATACATCGACTGCCCACTGCCAGGATTCACCTGAACTGGGGAGTTGGGGATGGCCTTGTTGAGGTCGGCTTGATGGAGGATTTGCCTGCAGACGTTTTGCTGGGAAATGACTTGGGGCCCATGTTGTCTGCCTTCTTGGTTGCCCCTCTGGCTGAGACATATCCTGTGACCACCCGGAGACAAGGTCGAGCTGCGGAGGCGGAATCACACTCAGACGAGGCCCAGGTAAGACATCCCAGCCCTACACGTATTCCCATAGCCAGACACATTTCTTGGGCCACCCCAGATGAATTTAAGAGGAAGTTACTTGAGGATCCTTCATTGGAGGGATATCGTGGGAAGGCACAGGAGGGGAGAGGGGTACTGCAAGGGGAACAGTTTATATGGAAGCAGGGACTCCTCTACCGGATCACAGAGCAGCACCACACAGGGACGAGCCCCACTATAAAACGACAGCTGGCAGTTCCCAAGAAGTATAGGCAGGAGTTACTGCGAGTCTCTCATGACATACCCTTGGCCGGGCACTTCGGCGTCAGTCACACCAGGCATCATCTGACACAAAACTTCTTTTGGCCGGGGGTAACCTATGATGTTCGTCAATACTGCCAGACCTGTGACAGTTGCCATCGCATTGGCAAGAAGGGAGATCGATGCAAGGCCAAATTACGCCCCCTCCCCATTGTGGAGGAACCATTTAGCTGAGTAGCGGTCGATCTGATAGGGCCGTTAGCCAAACCCAGTCCATCAGGGAAAAGGTATATATTGACAGTGGTAGATTATGCCACACGGTATCCAGAGGCGGTTGCGTTACCCAACATACTGGCAGAGACGGTGGCGGCTGCCCTGCTCCAGGTTTTCTCACGGGTTGGCTTTCCCCGGGAGATTATCTCGGACCAGGGTACCCAGTTTACAGCAGAGGTGACCAACCAACTGTGGAAGCTGTGCGGCGTAAAGTCCATTAGAAGCGCCCCGCACCACCTGCAAACCAATGGGTTGTGTGAACGCTTTAACGGGACGTTAAAACAACTCATTGGGACTTTTACCAGGACCTACAGGGACTGGGAGAAATTATTGCCTCACCTCCTGTTTGCCTATCGGGAGGTGCCCCAAGAATCCACGGGGTTCTCCCCATTGAAACTGCTATACGGGAGACGGGTAAGGGGACCCCTAGACTTAGTGCTAGAACACTGGGAAGGGGAGGGCCTCATAGAAGGGGTACCTATTGTACCCTATGTGCTGGAATTCTGGCACCGCCTACAGGAGCTGACCCAGGCTGTACGTGGGAACATGCAGGTGGCCCAGCGGCGCCAGCGCATATGGTACGATCAGAGGGCCAGATAGCGCACATTGGAAATAGGACAGAAGGTCCTGGGGTTAGAGCCCACCAGGCAGAACAAGTTCCAAGCTGCATGGCAGGGGCCCTACCAGGTAGTGGGGAAAATAGCCGACACAACCTATAATGTCGCCGATTGTGACGACCCCAGGGTTATCCGCATGTTGCACGTGAATATGCTGAAGCCCTTCCGGGAGCGCCCTGAAAAGGTAGTGGCCATCTGTGCACCTGAAGCAGAGGATTTAGCCGGACTTCCCTTGCCTGATGTTTTAGGGGAAAGGACTCAGTCTAAAACATGGGACCAGGTACACTTGGGTGAAGACCTATGCCCCCAGGAGAGACAGCAGGCAGAGTTGTTGAGGCAGCGACAGAGGATGTTTTCAGGGAGACCAGGGTACACTCGCCTGGCACAACACAAGGTTGAGACCCAGGATCAGACCCCCCTGGGACAACCCCCCTTCCGCGTCCCTGAGTCTGTACGAGAAGGGATGTGACAAGAGATACAAGAGATGTTGCGTTTAGGGGTCATTGAAGAGTCAGTCCCTGGGCATCTCCCGTAGTGTTAGTGCCCAAGAAGGATGGGACTACACGGTTTTGTGTAGACTATTGTAAGCTCAATGAGAAAACAGTGACTGATGCGTATCCCATGCCGCGTGTGGATGAGTTGTTAGACCGGCTGGCGGGGGCAAAGTATTTGACCACCATCGATCTATCCAAAGGCTACTGGCAGATTCGCCTTAGTCCTGACGCTATTCCCAAGTCGGCATTTGCCACCCCGTTTGGCTGATTCCAGTTTTGAGTTATGCCGTTTGGGATGAAGAATGCCCCGGCGACCTTCCAGAGGCTGGCTGACCGGCTTCTGGATGGTCTCCAGGACTATTCTTGTGCCTACCTGGACGACATCACCATCTACAGCGCGACATGGGAAGAGCATCTAAGTCACATAGAGACAGTATTGGACGGGATCCACAAGGCCGGAATCACCCTGAACCCAAACAAGTGTCACGTGGGCAAAGCAGAGGTTCAGTATTTAGGGCATTGGGTGGGAAGTGAGAAACATAGACCAGAACCAGCCAAGATTGAGGCCATAGCCAAATGGCCCACCCCACGCACTAAAACCCAGGTCATGGTGTTTCTGGGGACAGCGGGGTATTACAGGAAATTCGTTCCCAATTTCAGCAGCGTAGCCAAGCCCCTCACTGATCTGACCTGTAAGAACCAACCCCGCTAGGTAACCTGGACCCCAGAGTGTGAGGAAGCCTTCCGCCAACTAAAGGACGCCCTCACCAATACCCCTGTATTGGCCGCATCCGATCCAGCTAAACGTTTCCTGGTTCACACAGACGCTTCTATGTTTGGATTGGGGGCAGTACTAAGCCAAGTCGGGCCGGACGGCCAAGAACACCCGGTAGCTTATCTGTATCGGAAACTACTGCCCCGTGAAGTAAGCTATGCGGCCATTGAGAAGGAGTGCCTGGCGGTAGTATGGGCACTCAAAAAGTTGCAACCATATTTGTATGGACGACCGTTTTCTCTCCTAAGGACCATAATCCCCTAGTCTGGCTTAATCGGGTCTCCGGAGACAACGCCAGATTACTGCGGTGGAGTTTAGCCCTACAACCTCTGGACTTCTCCATCCACTACTGACCCGGCAAACAAAATGGTAACGCCGATGGACTAAGTTGACAAGCGGAACGTGTACCAACCCCATAAACTTCGGTCATCCCCAAACTGATCCGTTAAGGATCAGACTGTATGCCGATCATGTCGGTGAAAAGGGGAGCCGTGTTACTGAACCACTCAGCACTCAGAATATGTTGTGCAGTTATATGCATGTATAATAGGTTCCACGTGAGATGCATCAGCCCACAGGCTGCACCCCTTGGCAGAGGGGACAAGATATCCCCCTTCTGTCCTCCCCCCACCTTTGTAATTCCCACAGTAAATATCGGCAGGCTCCGGCCCCCTGCGGCTATTGTAATGTATGCCTGGCCTGCCCTCTTTATCTGTGTGATATATTCTGAGTCCTGTGAATAAAGTGTTGTCAGACTGGAAATACGTGGAGAAGCAGTGATATTTTATATGCTCCCAGGTAACCAAGGAAGTCCAGCCAGCATCCTTCATTCAGACTCCAGCCAAAGCAGAGTGGACCTCCTGAAACACGGGGTGGTACTGAAAGAGATATTCCAGCTTGGTAGATCCCGTTACATATGCTGATACCCATATGTGGGGGTGAACCACTGTTTGGGCTCATGGCAGAGCTCGGAAGGGAAGAAGCGCCATTTGACTTTTCAATGCAAAATTGACTGGAATTGAGATAGGACGTCATGTCGCGTTTGGAGAGCCCCTGATGTGCCTAAACATTGAAACCTCCCACAAGTGACACCGTTTTGGAAAGTAGACCCCCTAAAGAACTTATCTAGATGTATGGTGAGCACTTTGACCCACCAAGTGCTTCACAGAAGTTTATAATGTAGAGCCGTAAAAATAAAAAATCATTTTTTCACAATAATGATCTTTTCGCCCCCAATTTTTATTTTCCCACGGGTAACAGAAGAAACTAAACACCAAAAGTTGTGCAATTTGTCTTTAGTACACTGATACCCCATATGTGGGGGTAAACCACTGTTTGAGCGCATGGCAGAGCTCGGAAGGGAAGGAGCGCCATTTGACTTTTCAATGCAAAATTGACTGGAATTGAGATGGGACGCCATGTCGCGTTTGGAGAGCCCCTGATGTGCCTAAACATTGAAACCCCCCACAAGTGACACTATTTTGGAAAGTAGACCCCCTAAGGAACTTATCTAGATTTGTTGTGAAAACTTTGAACCTCCAAGTGTTTCACTACAGTTTATAACGCAGAGCCGTGAAAATAAAAATTATTTTTTTTCCACAAAAATTATTTTTTAGCCCCCAGTTTTGTATTTTCCCAAGGATAACAGGAGAAATTGAACCACAAAAGTTGTTGTCCAATTTGTCCTGAGTACACTGATACCCCATATGTATGGGGGAACCACCGTTTGGGCACATGGCAGAGCTCGGAAAGGAAGGAGCTCCGTTTGGAATGCACTTACATGGAATGGTCTGCAGGCATCACATTGCATTTGTAGAGCCCCTGATGTATCTAAACAGTAGAAACCCCCCACAAGTAACCCCATATTGGAAACTAGACCCCCCAAGGAACTTATTTAGATGTGTTGTGAGAACATTGAACCTCCAAGTGATTCACTACAGTTTATAACGCAGAGCCGTGAAAATAAAAAAACATTTTTTTCCAAATAAATATTTTAGCCCCCAGTTTTGTGTTTTCCCAAGGGTAAGAGGAGAAATTGGTCCCCAAAATTTGTTGTCCAATTTGTCCCAAGTACGCTGATACCCCATATGTGGGGGGGAACCTTCGTTTGGGCGCATGGCAGAGCTTGGAAGGGAAGGAGCGCCGTTTGGAATGCAGACTTAGATAGATTGGTCTGCAGGCATCACATTGCATTTGCAGAGCCCCTGATGTTCCTAAACAGTAGAAACCCCCCAAAAATGACCCCATATTGGAAACTAGACGCCCCCAAGGAACTTATCTAGATGTGTTGTGAGAACTTTGAACCGCCTAGTGTTTCACTAACAGTAACACAGAGCTCTGAAAATAAGAAATCATTTTTTCCACAAAAATTATTTTTTAGCCCTGGTTCCGTATTTTCCCAAGGGTAACAGGAGAAATTGGACCCCAAAAGTTGTTATCCAATTTGTCCTGAGTACGCTGATACCCCATATGTTGGGGTAAACCCCTGTTTGGGCGCACGGGAGAGCTCGGAAGGGAAGATGCACTGTTTTACTTTTTCAACGCAGAATTGGCTGGAATTGAGATCGGACGCCATGTCGCATTTGGAGAGCACCTGATGTGCCTATACAGTGGAAACCCCCCAATTCTAACTGAAATCCTAACCCAAACACACCCCTAATCCCAACCATAACCCTAACCACACCCCTAATTCCAACCGTAAATGTAATCCAAACCCTAACTTTAGCCCCAACCCTAACTTTAAACCCAACCCTGACTTTAGCCCCAACCCTAATTTTAGCCCCAACCCTAACCCTAACTTTAGCCTCAACCCTAACCCTAATGGAAAAATGGAAATAAATACATTTGTTAAACTTTTATTATTCTCCCTAACTAAGGGGGCGATAAAGGAGGTTAAATTTATTTTTATAGTGGGTTTTTAGCGGATTTTTATGACTGGCAGCAACCACAAACTAACAGACGCTTTTTATTGCAAAAAATAGTTTTTGCATCTCCACATTTTGAGAGCTATATTTTTTCCATATTTTGGTCCACAGAGTCATGTGAGGTCTTGTTTTTTGCGGGACGAGTTGACTTTTGTACTGGTACCATTTTTGTGCGCGTGACATTTTTTGATCGCTCTTTATTCCGATTTTTGTGAGGTAGAATGAACAAAAACTAGCTATTCATGAATGTCTTTTGGGGGAGGCGTTTATACCGTTGGACGTTTGGTAAAATTGATAAAGCAGTTTTATTTTTTGGGTCAGAACGATTACAGCAATGCCTCATTTATATAATTTTTTAATGTTTTGACGCTTTTATTCGATAAAAACTATTTGTTATAAAAAAAAAAATTTTTTGCATCGCTTTATTCTGAGGACTATAACTTTTTATTTTTTCGTTGACGCTGTGTGGCGGCTTGTTTTTTGCGGGACAAGATGACATTTTCAGCGGTACCATGGTTATTTATATCCGTCTTTTTGATCGCGTGTTATTTCACTTTTTGTTTGGCGGTATGATAATAAACCGTAGTTTTTTGCCTCGTTTTTTTTTTTACGGTGTTTACTGAAGGGGTTAACTAGTGGGGCACTTTTATAGGTCGGGTCGTTACTGATGCGGCGATACTAAATATGTGTACTTTTTTATAACAGAAACCAACACTGAGGACGTACTCATGAGTAAAGAAATCCCTTCTATAGGACGTGCCCATTGCACTCCAACGGGGAAGAAGGGGAGCAAAACTCCCCTATAATATAAACCTATAAATTTCAGAGAGCATAATGCCCCATATCAAAAATATGTGAAATAACTAATTTTAAGTATAAAACCAATAAATTTTATTCACAAAGATACAGAAAAGTAAGACAACACGTATTGAGGATAAGGTGTATGACAATAAAGGACAACCACACCGGAGTGCGCACATAAAACAGAGTACAGGCGCAAAAATAACACCGTATAGGGTATATAATGAGTAACATAAGGCTGGTAAAAGTGCATAAAGTGTGTACACATATGCAGGGTGGAGGCAGAAGACAAAGGGTTAAGTAAAGCAAGTAACCCTATAATAGGGATAAACCCTGTCAATACTAGCACCCACCCATATTGCAACCTGCCCAAACAAAGTTCCACAGTAAAGTTACAGCCCTAGACCATGCATAATGCTTACCCATGTGCGCAAACTCCTATGTGGAATGTCCTAACGCTAGCCCCGACGCGCGTTTCGCGTTTTAGTGCTTCCTCGGGGGGCTGTGTGGATATTGATAAATGCCCGGTTTTTATATCATTAGTGCAGCTGTAGCTGATGAGCCGCAGTAATGTTGCGGCGCATGTGGGCGGATCGAACCGCCGGCATCACACCACTTCCGGCTTTCCCAGCGGCGCCCAGAGAGGAGGAAAATCCCCCGTGACGTCACTGTATCTGGGCGTCGCTGTTACGGAAGCCTTAGGGAGGCGCGGCACGGCTGAAGATCCATGGTGTATGGCACCACTGCGGCGGCCATTTTGGAAAAGGGAAAACATGCTGGCACCGCGAAAAATGCAGGTAACATATAGGAAACAGTACAATAATAGAAAGCGATGTACAACACGGCACTACGCCCCAGGGACATGTAAACATCACTAATACATAGTGGCAAGTCAATCGAGGCTTGGCAAGATGTTCCAGGTTCCATCTTTACAGCATCCACATTTCATCATATAGGAGATGCCGTGTCAATAAAGTAGTACTGCATATCTTCCAGATGTTATATTCCAAAAGTTATTGTATCAGCAACAGAGCCGCCTGTTCCAAACCATTTTGAATGCGAATAGGAGCGCTATAAAGTGAATATGAATAAAAAAACGACAAACTAAAGAAAGAAAAAGGAAGAACAGAACAATAATTAAAAACACAATGACAATAAAAATAATAATGAGAGAACAGCAAAACAAAAATTAGAAACAACAGCCCAGCGTCTATAGAAAAGGAACAAAGGACACCTGCTCATTTAGGCCATTTGGGACCATAGTACCCAATGAAACGATCCATCGGCACTCCATTTGTGCCAAGGTCACCTGTTATGGCTGGCAATCAGGCAACACAGCGTGCAGTAATCAGCGCACATACAGAGATCTGGCAATAACCAAAAACAATAGGACGAGCTCTGAGACGTGGAATCTCTGTAGACTGCAGTACCTGATCTATCCTCACACAACTATAAGCAGCAGTGGATTGCGCCTAACAACTACCTATGCAACTCGGCACTGCCTGAGGAGCTGACTAGCCTGAAGATAGAAATACAAGCCTGACTTACCTCAGAGAAATACCCCAAAGGAATAGGCAGCCCCCCACATATAATGACTGTTAGCAAGATGAAAAGACAAACATAGGAATGAAATAGATTCAGCAAAGTGAGGCCCGATATTCTAGACAGAGCGAGGATAGCAAAGAGAACTATGCAGTCTACAAAAAACCCTAAAACGAAAACCACGCAAAGGGGCAAAAAGACCCACCGTGCCGAACTAACAGCACGGCGGTGCACCCCTCTGCTTCTCAGAGCTTCCAGCAAAAGACAATAGCAAGCTGGACAGAAAAAAACAGAAAACAAACTAGAAGCACTTATCTAGCAGAGCAGCAGGCCCAAGAAAAGATGCAGTAGCTCAGATCCAACACTGGAACATTGACAAGGAGCAAGGAAGACAGACTCAGGTGGAGCTAAATAGCAAGGCAGCCAACGAGCTCACCAAAACACCTGAGGGAGGAAGCCCAGAGACTGCAATACCACTTGTGACCACAGAAGTGAACTCAGCCACAGAATTCACAACAGTACCCCCCCCTTGAGGAGGGGTCACCGAACCCTCACCAGAACCCCCAGGCCGACCAGGATGAGCCACATGAAAGGCACGAACAAGATCTGGGGCATGGACATCAGAGGCAAAAACCCAGGAATTATCTTCCTGAGCATAACCCTTCCATTTGACCAGATACTGGAGTTTCCGTCTAGAGACACGAGAATCCAAAATCTTCTCCACAATATACTCCAATTCCCCCTCCACCAAAACAGGGGCAGGAGGCTCCACAGATGGAACCATAGGTGCCACGTATCTCCTCAACAACGACCTATGGAATACATTATGTATGGAAAAGGAGTCTGGGAGGGTCAGACGAAAAGACACCGGATTGAGAATCTCAGAAATCCTATACGGACCAATAAAACGAGGTTTAAATTTAGGAGAGGAAACCTTCATAGGAATATGACGAGAAGATAACCAAACCAAATCCCCAACACGAAGTCGGGGTCCCACACGGCGTCTGCGATTAGCGAAAAGCTGAGCCTTCTCCTGGGACAAGGTCAAATTGTCCACTACCTGAGTCCAGATCTGCTGCAACCTGTCCACCACAGAATCCACACCAGGACAGTCCGAAGACTCAACCTGTCCTGAAGAGAAACGAGGATGGAACCCAGAATTGCAGAAAAATGGAGAGACCAAGGTAGCCGAGCTGGCCCGATTATTAAGGGCGAACTCAGCCAACGGCAAAAATGACACCCAATCATCCTGGTCAGCGGAAACAAAACATCTCAGATATGTTTCCAAGGTCTGATTGGTTCGTTCGGTCTGGCCATTAGTCTGAGGATGGAAGGCCGAGGAGAAAGATAGGTCAATGCCCATCCTACCACAAAAGGCTCGCCAGAACCTCGAGACAAACTGGGAACCTCTGTCAGAAACAATATTCTCAGGAATGCCATGTAAACGAACCACATGCTGGAAGAACAAAGGCACCAAATCAGAGGAGGAAGGCAATTTAACCAAAGGCACCAGATGGACCATTTTAGAAAAGCGATCACAGACCACCCAAATGACCGACATTTTTTGAGAAACGGGAAGGTCAGAAATGAAATCCATCGAAATATGTGTCCAAGGCCTCTTCGGGACCGGCAAGGGCAAAAGCAACCCACTGGCACGTGAACAGCAGGGCTTAGCCCTAGCACAAATTCCACAGGACTGCACAAAAGCACGCACATCCCGTGACAGAGATGGCCACCAGAAGGATCTAGCAACCAACTCCCTGGTACCAAAGATTCCTGGATGACCGGCCAGCACCGAACAATGAAGTTCAGAGATAACTTTACTAGTCCACCTATCAGGGACGAACAGTTTCTCGGCCGGACAACGATCAGGTTTATTAGCCTGAAATTTCTGCAACACTCTCCGCAAATCAGGGGAGATGGCAGACACAATGACTCCTTCCTTGAGGATACTCGCCGGCTCAGATAACCCCGGAGAGTCGGGCACAAAACTCCTAGACAGAGCATCCGCCTTCACATTTTTAGAGCCCGGAAGGTATGAAATCACAAAATCAAAACGAGCAAAAAATAACGACCAACGGGCCTGTCTAGGATTCAAGCGCTTGGCAGACTCGAGATAAGTCAAGTTCTTATGATCAGTCAATACCACCACGCGATGCTTAGCACCCTCAAGCCAATGACGCCACTCCTCGAATGCCCACTTCATGGCCAGCAACTCTCGGTTGCCCACATCATAATTACGCTCAGCAGCAGAAAATTTCCTGGAAAAGAAAGCACATGGTTTGAACACTGAGCAACCAGAACCTCTCTGTGACAAAACCGCCCCTGCACCAATCTCAGAAGCATCAACCTCGACCTGGAACGGAAGAGAAACATCAGGTTGACACAACACAGGGGCACAGCAAAAACGACGCTTCAACTCCTGAAAAGCTTCCACGGCAGCAGAAGACCAATTAACCAAATCAGCACCCTTCTTGGTCAAATCGGTCAATGGTCTGGCAATGCTAGAAAAATTACAGATGAAGCGACGATAAAAATTAGCAAAGCCCAGGAATTTCTGCAGACTTTTTAGAGATGTCGGCTGAGTCCAATCCTGGATGGCCTGAACCTTAACCGGATCCATCTCGATAGTAGAAGGGGAAAAGATGAACCCCAAAAATGAAACTTTCTGCACACCGAAGAGACACTTTGATCCCTTCACGAACAAGGAATTAGCACGCAGTACCTGGAAAACCATTCTGACTTGCTTCACATGAGACTCCCAATCATCTGAGAAGATCAAAATGTCATCCAAGTAAACAATCAAGAATTTATCCAGATACTCACGGAAAATGTCATGCATAAAAGACTGAAAAACAGATGGAGCATTGGCAAGTCCGAACGGCATCACCAGATACTCAAAATGACCCTCGGGCGTATTAAATGCCGTTTTCCATTCATCTCCCTGCCTGATTCTCACCAGATTATACGCACCACGAAGATCAATCTTAGTAAACCAACTAGCCCCCTTAATCCGAGCAAACAAGTCAGAAATCAATGGCAAGGGATACTGAAACTTAACAGTGATCTTATTAAGAAGGCGGTAATCAATACACGGTCTTAGCGAACCATCCTTCTTGGCTACAAAAAAGAACCCTGCTCCCAATGGTGACAACGATGGGCGAATATGTCCCTTCTCCAGGGACTCCTTCACATAACTGCGCATAGCGGTGTGTTCAGGTACGGACAAATTAAATAAACGACCCTTAGGGAATTTACTACCAGGAATCAAATCGATAGCACAATCACAATTCCTATGCGGAGGTAGGGCATCAGACTTGGACTCTTCAAATACATCCTGAAAGTCCGACAAGAACTCTGGGATGTCAGAAGGAATGGATGACGAAATAGACAAAAATGGAACATCACCATGTACTCCCTGACAACCCCAGCTGGTTACCGACATAGAGTTCCAATCCAATACTGGATTATGGGTTTGTAGCCATGGCAACCCCAACACGACCACATCATGCAAATTATGCAGTACCAGAAAGCGAATAACTTCCTGATGTGCAGGAGCCATGCACATGGTCAGCTGGGCCCAGTACTGAGGCTTATTCTTGGCCAAAGGTGTAGCATCAATTCCTCTCAACGGAATAGGACACCGCAAAGGCTCCAAGAAAAATCCACAACGTTTAGCATAATCCAAATCCATCAGATTCAGGGCAGCGCCTGAATCCACAAACGCCATGACAGAATACGATGACAAAGAGCACATTAAGGTAATGGACAAAAGGAATTTGGACTGTACAGTACCAATAACGGCAGAGCTATCGAACCGCCTAGTGCGTTTAGGACAATTAGAAATAGCATGAGTAGAATCACCACAATAGAAACACAGTCTGTTCAGACGTCTGTGTTCTTGCCGTTCTACTTTAGTCATAGTCCTGTCGCACTGCATAGGCTCAGGTTTACTCTCAGGCAGTACCGCCAGATGGTGCACAGATTTACGCTCGCGCAAGCGACGACCGATCTGAATGGCCAAGGACATAGACTCATTCAAACCAGCAGGCATAGGAAATCCCACCATTACATCCTTAAGAGCTTCAGAGAGACCCTTTCTGAACAAAGCCGCTAGTGCAGATTCATTCCACAGAGTGAGTACTGACCATTTCCTAAATTTCTGACAATATACTTCTACATCATCCTGACCCTGGCATAAAGCCAGCAGATTTTTCTCAGCCTGATCGACTGAATTAGGCTCATCGTAAAGCAATCCGAGCGCCAGGAAAAATGCATCAACATTACTCAATGCAGAATCTCCTGGTGCAAGAGAAAACGCCCAGTCCTGTGGGTCGCCGCGCAAAAAAGAAATAATAATCAAAACCTGTTGAATAGGATTACCAGAAGAATGAGGTTTCAAGGCCAAAAATAGCTTACAATTATTTCTGAAGCTCAGGAACTTAGTTCTGTCACCAAAAAACAAATCAGGAATCGGAATTCTTGGTTCTAGCATCGATTTCTGATCAATAGTATCTTGAATCTTTTGTACATTTACAACGAGATTATCCATTGAGGAGCACAGAGCCTGAATATCCATGTCCACAGCTGTGTCCTGAAGCACTCTAATGTCTAGGGGAAAAAAAAGACTGAAGACAGAGCTAAGAAAAAAAAATGATGTCAGGATTTCTTTTTTCCCTCTATTGGGAATCATTGGTGTGGCTCCTTGTACTGTTGTGGCTGGCAATCAGGCAACACAGCGTGCAGTAATCAGCGCACATACAGAGATCTGGCAATAACCAAAAACAATAGGACGAGCTCTGAGACGTGGAATCTCTGTAGACTGCAGTACCTGATCTATCCTCACACAACTATAAGCAGCAGTGGATTGCGCCTAACAACTACCTATGCAACTCGGCACTGCCTGAGGAGCTGACTAGCCTGAAGATAGAAATACAAGCCTGACTTACCTCAGAGAAATACCCCAAAGGAATAGGCAGCCCCCCACATATAATGACTGTTAGCAAGATGAAAAGACAAACGTAGGAATGAAATAGATTCAGCAAAGTGAGGCCCGATATGCTAGACAGAGTGAGGATAGCAAAGAGAACTATGCAGTCTACAAAAAACCCTAAAACGAAAACCACGCAAAGGGGCAAAAAGACCCACCGTGCCGAACTAACAGCACGGCGGTGCACCCCTCTGTTTCTCAGAGCTTCCAGCAAAAGACAATAGCAAGCTGGACAGAAAAAAACAGAAAACAAACTAGAAGCACTTATCTAGCAGAGCAGCAGGCCCAAGGAAAGATGCAGTAGCTCAGATCCAACACTGGAACATTGACAAGGAGCAAGGAAGACAGACTCAGGTGGAGCTAAATAGCAAGGCAGCCAACGAGCTCACCAAAACACCTGAGGGAGGAAGCCCAGAGACTGCAATACCACTTGTGACCACAGAAGTGAACTCAGCCACAGAATTCACAACAGAGAACATCAAGGAACGGCAGACACCGTTAGTAGGGCCAACAAAACAAGTAGGCCAAATGCAGTGTTATATTATAAACAATTTAACAAGAGCCTGAAGATAGAAGCTAGGGAAAGGCAACCTGGAGAACACCTTGGAGCGGCAGACACCGTCTGTACAACCCAGACCCAACTTGTAGGCCTA
Organism: Ranitomeya imitator; assembly: GCF_032444005.1. Classification (NCBI taxonomy): domain Eukaryota; kingdom Metazoa; phylum Chordata; class Amphibia; order Anura; family Dendrobatidae; genus Ranitomeya; species Ranitomeya imitator. Next base: position 639,912,520 of record NC_091283.1, on the reverse strand, counting down.
AAGCAGTGTTGTTTCAACAACTACTTAACGAGAGCCTGGAAATGGAATTTCAGGACAGTAAACCAGGAGAACAGCACGGAGCGGCATACACCGTTAGTAGGCCCCAACCCAACTAGTAGGCCAAATGCAGTTTTTCCATTTAACAACTATTTAACAAGAGCCTGAAGATTGAAGCTCAGGAAAGGCAACCAGGAGAACACCTTGGAGCGGCAGACATTGCTAGTAGGCCCCAACCCAAGTAATAGCCCCACTGCAGTTCCATTAAAAAACTATTTAACGAGAGCCTGAAGATTGAAGCTCAGGAAAGGCAACCAGGAGAACACCTTGGAGCGGCAGACACTGGTAGTAGGCCCCAACCCAAGTACTAGCCCCACTGCAGTTTTTCCATTAAAAAACTATTTAACAAGAGCCTGAAGATTGAAGCTCAGGAAAGGCAACCAGGACAACACCTTGGAGCGGCAGACATTGGTAGTAGGCCCCAACCCAAGTACTAGCCCCACTGCAATTGTTCCATTAAAAAACTATTTAACAGGACCCTGAAGATTGAAGCTCAGGAAAGGCAACCAGGAGAACACCTTGGAGCGGCAGACACTGGTAGTAGGCCCCAAACCAAGTACTAGCCCCACTGCAGTTGTTCCATTAAAAAACAATTTAACAAGAGCCTGAAGATTGAAGCTCAGGAAAGGCAACCAGTAGAACACCTTGGAGCGGCAGACACTGTTAGTAGGCCCCAACCCAAGTACTAGCCCCACTGCAGTTGTTCCATTAAAAAACTATTTAACAAGAGCCTGAAGACTGAAGCTCAGGAAAGGCAACCAGGAGAACACCTTGGAGCGGCAGACACTGTTAGTAGGCCCCAACCCAAGTAGTAGCCCCACTGCAGTTGTTCCATTAAAAAACAATTTAACAAGAGCCTGAAGATTGAAGCTCAGGAAAGGCAACCAGGAGAACACCTTGGAGCGGCAGACACTGGTAGTAGGCCCCAACCCAAGTAGTAGCCCCACTGCAGTTGTTCCATTAAAAAACTATTTAACGAGAGCCTGAAGATTGAAGCTCAGGAAAGGCAACCAGGAGAACACCTTGGAGCGGCAGACACTGTTAGTAGGCCCCAACCCAAGTACTAGCCCCACTGCAGTTGTTCCATTAAAAAACTGTTTAACAAGAGCCTGAAGATTGAAGCTCAGGAAAGGCAACCAGGAGAACAAATTGGAGCGGCAGACACTGGTAGTAGGCCCCAACCCAACTAGTAGCCCCACTGCAGTTGTTCCATTAAAAAACTATTTAACAAGAGATTGAAGATTGAAGCTCAGGAAAGGCAACCAGGAGAACACCTTGGAGCAGCAAACACTGTTAGTAGGCCCCAATCCAACTAGTAGCCCCACTGCAGTTGTTCGATTAAAAAACAATTTAACAAGAGCCTGAAGATTGAAGCTCAGGAAAGGCAACCAGGAGAACACCTTGGAGTGGCAGACACTGTTAGTAGGCCCCAACCCAAGTAATAGCCCCACTGCAGTTGTTCCATTAAAAACCTATTTAACGAGAGCCTGAAGATTGAAGCTCAGGAAAGGCAACCAGGAGAACACCTTGGAGCGGCAGACACTGGTAGTAGGCCCCAACCCAAGTACTAGCCCCACTGCAGTTGTTCCATTAAAAAACTATTTAACAAGAGCTTGAAGATTGAAGCTCAGGAAAGGCAACCAGGAGAACACCTTGGAGCGGCAGACACTGGTAGTAGGCCCCAAACCAAGTACTAGCCCCACTGCAATTGTTCCATTAAAAAACTATTTAACGAGAGCCTGAAGATTGAAGCTCAGGAAAGGCAACCAGGAGAACACCTTGGAGCGGCAGACACTGGTAGTAGGCCCCAAACCAAGTACTAGCCCCACTGCAGTTGTTCCATTAAAAAACAATTTAACAAGAGCCTGAAGATTGAAGCTCAGGAAAGGCAACCAGGAGAACACCTTGGAGCGGCAGACACTGTTAGTAGGCCCCAACCCAAGTAATAGCCCCACTGCAGTTGTTCCATTAAAAACCTATTTAACGAGAGCCTGAAGATTGAAGCTCAGCAAAGGCAACCAGGAGAACACCTTGGAGCGGCAGACACTGGTAGTAGGCCCCAAACCAAGTACTAGCCCCACTGCAGTTGTTCCATTAAAAAACAATTTAACAAGAGCCTGAAGATTGAAGCTCAGGAAAGGCAACCAGGAGAACACCTTGGAGCGGCAGACACTGGTAGTAGGCCCCAAACCAAGTACTAGCCCCACTGCAGTTGTTCCATTAAAAAACAATTTAACAAGAGCCTGAAGATTGAAGCTCAGGAAAGGCAACCAGGAGAACACCTTGGAGCGGCAGACACTGTTAGTAGGCCCCAACCCAAGTAATAGCCCCACTGCAGTTGTTCCATTAAAAACCTATTTAACAAGAGCCTGAAGATTGAAGCTCAGGAAAGGCAACCAGGAGAACACCTTGGAGCGGCAGACACTGTTAGTAGGCCCCAACCCAACTAGTAGCCCCACTGCAGTTGTTCGATTAAAAAACTATTTAACAAGAGCCTGAAGATTGAAGCTCAGGAAAGGCAACCACGAGAACACCTTGGAGCGGAAGACACTGTTAGTAGGCCCCAACCCAACTAGTAGCCCCACTACAGTTGTTCGATTAAAAAACTATTTAACAAGAGCCTGAAGATTGAAGCTCAGGAAAGGCAACCAGGAGAACACCTTGGAACGCCAGACACTGGTAGTAGGCCCCAACCCAAGTAATAGCCCCACTGCAGTTGTTCCATTAAAAAACTATTTAACAAGAGATTGAAGATTGAAGCTCAGGAAAGGCAACAAGGACAACACTTTGGAGTGGCAGACATTGGTAGTAGGCCCCAACCCAAGTACTAGCCCCACTGCAATTGTTCCATTAAAAAACTATTTAACGAGAGCCTAAAGATTGAAGCTCAGGAAAGGCAACCAGGAGAAGACCTTGGAACGGCAGACACTGGTAGTAAGCCCCAACCCAAGTACTAGCCCCACTGCAGTTGTTCCATTAAAAAACTATTTAACAAGAGCTTGAAGATTGAAGCTCAGAAAAGGCAACAAGGACAACACTTTGGAGTGGCAGACATTGGTAGTAGGCCCCAACCCAAGTACTAGCCCCACTGCAATTGTTCCATTAAAAAACTATTTAACGAGAGCCTGAAGATTGAAGCTCAGGAAAGGCAACCAGGAGAACACCTTGGAGCAGCAAACACTGTTAGTAGGCCCCAATCCAACTAGTAGCCCCACTGCAGTTGTTCCATTAAAAACCTATTTAACGAGAACCTGAAGATTGAAGCTCAGGAAAGGCAACCAGGAGAACACCTTGGAGCAGCAGACACTGGTAGTAGGCCCCAACCCAACTAGTAGCCCCACTGCAGTTGTTCCATTAAAAAACTATTTAACAAGAGATTGAAGATTGAAGCTCAGGAAAGGCAACCAGGAGAACACCTTGGAGCAGCAAACACTGTTAGTAGGCCCCAACCCAACTAGTAGCCCCACTGCAGTTGTTCCATTAAAAAACTATTTAACAAGAGATTGAAGATTGAAGCTCAGGAAAGGCAACCAGGAGAACACCTTGGAGCAGCAAACACTGTTAGTAGGCCCCAATCCAACTAGTAGCCCCACTGCAGTTGTTCCATTAAAAACCTATTTAACGAGAACCTGAAGATTGAAGCTCAGGAAAGGCAACCAGGAGAACACCTTGGAGCGGCAGACACTGGTAGTAGGCCCCAACCCAAGTACTAGCCCCACTGCAGTTGTTCCATTAAAAAACTATTTAACAAGAGCTTGAAGATTGAAGCTCAGGAAAGGCAACCAGGAGAACACCTTGGAGCGGCAGACACTGGTAGTAGGCCCCAAACCAAGTACTAGCCCCACTGCAATTGTTCCATTAAAAAACTATTTAATGAGAGCCTGAAGATTGAAGCTCAGGAAAGGCAACCAGGAGAACACCTTGGAGAGGCAGACACTGGTAGTAGGCCCCAAACCAAGTACTAGCCCCACTGCAGTTGTTCCATTAAAAAAAACAATTTAACAAGAGCCTGAAGATTGAAGCTCAGGAAAGGCAACCAGGAGAACACCTTGGAGCGGCAGACACTGTTAGTAGGCCCCAACCCAAGTAATAGCCCCACTGCAGTTGTTCCATTAAAAACCTATTTAACAAGAGCCTGAAGATTGAAGCTCAGGAAAGGCAACCAGGAGAACACCTTGGAGCGGCAGACACTGTTAGTAGGCCCCAACCCAACTAGTAGCCCCACTGCAGTTGTTCGATTAAACAACTATTTAACAAGAGCCTGAAGATTGAAGCTCAGGAAAGGCAACCACGAGAACACCTTGGAGCGGCAGACACTGTTAGTAGGCCCCAACCCAACTAGTAGCCCCACTACAGTTGTTCAATTAAAAAACTACTTAACAAGAGCCTGAAGATTGAAGCTCAGGAAAGGCAACCAGGAGAACACCTTGGAACGCCAGACACTGGTAGTAGGCCCCAACCCAAGTACTAGCCCCACTGCAGTTGTTCCATTAAAAAACTATTTAACAAGAGCTTGAAGATTGAAGCTCAGAAAAGGCAACAAGGACAACACTTTGGAGTGGCAGACATTGGTAGTAGGCCCCAACCCAAGTACTAGCCCCACTGCAATTGTTCCATTAAAAAACTATTTAACGAGAGCCTGAAGATTGAAGCTCAGGAAAGGCAACCAGGAGAACACCTTGGAGCGGCAGACACTGGTTGTAGGCCCCAAACCAAGTACTAGCCCCACTGCAGTTGTCCATTAAAAAACAATTTAACAAGAGCCTGAAGATTGAAGCTCAGGAAAGGCAACCAGGAGAACACCTTGGAGCGGCAGACACTGTTAGTAGGCCCCAACCCAAGTACTAGCCCCACTGCAGTTGTTCCATTAAAAAACAATTTAACAAGAGCCTGAAGACTGAAGCTCAGGAAAGGCAACCAGGAGAACACCTTGGAGCGGCAGACACTGTTAGTAGGCCCCAACCCAAGTAGTAGCCCCACTGCAGTTGTTCCATTAAAAAAACAATTTAACAAGAGCCTGAAGATTGAAGCTCAGGAAAGGCAACCAGGAGAACACCTTGGAGCGGCAAACACTGTTAGTAGGCCCCAACCCAAGTACTAGCCCCACTGCAGTTGTTCCATTAAAAAACTGTTTAACAAGAGCCTGAAGATTGAAGCTCAGGAAAGGCAACCAGGAGAACAAATTGGAGCGGCAGACACTGGTAGTAGGCCCCAACCCAACTAGTAGCCCCACTGCAGTTGTTCCATTAAAAAACTATTTAACAAGAGATTGAAGATTGAAGCTCAGGAAAGGCAACCAGGAGAACACCTTGGAGCAGCAAACACTGTTAGTAGGCCCCAACTGTTGTGAATTCTGTGGCTGAATTCACTCCTGTGGTCACAAGTGGTACTGCAGCTTCTGAGCTTCCTCCCTCAGGTGTTCTGGTGAGCTCGTTAACTGCTTCATTACTTAACTCCGCCTGATGCTGCTATCCTTGCTCCTTGTCAATGTTTCAGTGTTGGATCTGAGCTTCTCCTGATTGTTCCTGTGACCTGCTGCTCTGTATTGCTAAGTGCTTTTTGCTTTTTTGTTGCTTTTTTTCTGTCCAGCTTGTCTTTTGTTTTGCTGGAAGCTCTGAGACGCAAAGGGTGTACCGCCGTGCCGTTAGTTCGGCACGGTGGGTTTTTTTATGCCCCCTTTGCGTGGTTTTGCTTTAGGGTTTTTTGTAGACTGCAAAGTTCGCTTTACTGTCCTCGCTCTGTCCTAGAATATCGGGCCCCACTTTGCTGAATCTATTTCATCCCTACGTTTTGTCTTTTCATCTTACTCACAGTCATTATATGTGGGGGGCTGCCTTTTCCTTTGGGGAATTTCTCTGGGGCAAGTCAGGCCTATTTTTCTATCTTCAGGCTAGCTAGTTTCTTAGGCTGTGCCGAGTTGCCTAGGTAGTTGTTAGGCGCAATCCACAGCCGCTTTTAGTTGTGTTTAGGATAGGATCAGGTTTGCAGTCTACAGAGTTTCCACGTCTCAGAGCTCGTTCTTGTATTTTTGGGTATTTGTCAGATCACTGTGTGCGCTCTGATCGCTAAGCACACTGTGTTTCTGGATTGCCTTCATAACACCTGTCATTAGCAAACATAACACCCAACCCAACTAGTAGCCCCATTGCAGTTGTTCGATTAAAAAACAATTTAACAAGAGCCTGAAGATTGAAGCTCAGGAAAGGCAACCAGGAGAACACCTTGGAGCAGCAGACACTGTTAGTAGGCCCCAACCCAAGTAATAGCCCCACTGCAGTTGTTCCATTAAAAATTTAACAAGAGCTTGAAGATTGAAGCTCAGGAAAGGCAACAAGGACAACACTTTGGAGTGGCAGACATTGGTAGTAGGCCCCAACCCAAGTACTAGCCCCACTGCAATTGTTCCATTAAAAAACTATTTAACGAGAGCCTGAAGATTGAAGCCCAGGAAAGACAACCAGGAGAACACCTTGGAGCGGCAGACACTGGTAGTAGGCCCCAAACCAAGTACTAGCCCCACTGCAGTTGTTCCATTAATAAACAATTTAACAAGAGCCTGAAGATTGAAGCTCAGGAAAGGCAACCAGGAGAACACCTTGGAGCGGCAGACACTGTTAGTAGGCCCCAAACCAAGTACTAGCCCCACTGCAGTTGTCCATTAAAAAACAATTTAACAAGAGCCTGAAGATTGAAGCTCAGGAAAGGCAACCAGGAGAACACCTTGGAGCGGCAGACACTGTTAGTAGGCCCCAACCCAAGTACTAGCCCCACTGCAGTTGTTCCATTAAAAAACAATTTAACAAGAGCCTGAAGACTGAAGCTCAGGAAAGGCAACCAGGAGAACACCTTGGAGCGGCAGACACTGTTAGTAGGCCCCAACCCAAGTAGTAGCCCCACTGCAGTTGTTCCATTAAAAAAACAATTTAACAAGAGCCTGAAGATTGAAGCTCAGGAAAGGCAACCAGGAGAACACCTTGGAGCGGCAAACACTGTTAGTAGGCCCCAACCCAAGTACTAGCCCCACTGCAGTTGTTCCATTAAAAAACTGTTTAACAAGAGCCTGAAGATTGAAGCTCAGGAAAGGCAACCAGGAGAACAAATTGGAGCGGCAGACACTGGTAGTAGGCCCCAACCCAACTAGTAGCCCCACTGCAGTTGTTCCATTAAAAAACTATTTAACAAGAGATTGAAGATTGAAGCTCAGGAAAGGCAACCAGGAGAACACCTTGGAGCAGCAAACACTGTTAGTAGGCCCCAACTGTTGTGAATTCTGTGGCTGAATTCACTCCTGTGGTCACAAGTGGTACTGCAGCTTCTGAGCTTCCTCCCTCAGGTGTTCTGGTGAGCTCGTTAACTGCTTCATTACTTAACTCCGCCTGATGCTGCTATCCTTGCTCCTTGTCAATGTTTCAGTGTTGGATCTGAGCTTCTCCTGATTGTTCCTGTGACCTGCTGCTCTGTATTGCTAAGTGCTTTTTGCTTTTTTGTTGCTTTTTTTCTGTCCAGCTTGTCTTTTGTTTTGCTGGAAGCTCTGAGACGCAAAGGGTGTACCGCCGTGCCGTTAGTTCGGCACGGTGGGTTTTTTTATGCCCCCTTTGCGTGGTTTTGCTTTAGGGTTTTTTGTAGACTGCAAAGTTCGCTTTACTGTCCTCGCTCTGTCCTAGAATATCGGGCCCCACTTTGCTGAATCTATTTCATCCCTACGTTTTGTCTTTTCATCTTACTCACAGTCATTATATGTGGGGGGCTGCCTTTTCCTTTGGGGAATTTCTCTGGGGCAAGTCAGGCCTATTTTTCTATCTTCAGGCTAGCTAGTTTCTTAGGCTGTGCCGAGTTGCCTAGGTAGTTGTTAGGCGCAATCCACAGCCGCTTTTAGTTGTGTTTAGGATAGGATCAGGTTTGCAGTCTACAGAGTTTCCACGTCTCAGAGCTCGTTCTTGTATTTTTGGGTATTTGTCAGATCACTGTGTGCGCTCTGATCGCTAAGCACACTGTGTTTCTGGATTGCCTTCATAACACCTGTCATTAGCAAACATAACACCCAACCCAACTAGTAGCCCCATTGCAGTTGTTCGATTAAAAAACAATTTAACAAGAGCCTGAAGATTGAAGCTCAGGAAAGGCAACCAGGAGAACACCTTGGAGCAGCAGACACTGTTAGTAGGCCCCAACCCAAGTAATAGCCCCACTGCAGTTGTTCCATTAAAAATTTAACAAGAGCTTGAAGATTGAAGCTCAGGAAAGGCAACAAGGACAACACTTTGGAGTGGCAGACATTGGTAGTAGGCCCCAACCCAAGTACTAGCCCCACTGCAATTGTTCCATTAAAAAACTATTTAACGAGAGCCTGAAGATTGAAGCCCAGGAAAGACAACCAGGAGAACACCTTGGAGCGGCAGACACTGGTAGTAGGCCCCAAACCAAGTACTAGCCCCACTGCAGTTGTTCCATTAATAAACAATTTAACAAGAGCCTGAAGATTGAAGCTCAGGAAAGGCAACCAGGAGAACACCTTGGAGCGGCAGACACTGTTAGTAGGCCCCAACCCAAGTACTAGCCCCACTGCAGTTGTTCCATTAAAAAAACAATTTAACAAGAGCCTGAAGATTGAAGCTCAGGAAAGGCAACCAGGAGAACACCTTGGAGCAGCAGACACTGTTAGTAGGCCCCAACCCAAGTAGTAGCCCCACTTCAGTTGTTCCATTAAAAAACAATTTAACAAGAGCCTGAAGATTGAAGCTCAGGAAAGGCAACCAGGAGAACACCTTGGAGCGGCAGACACTGGTAGTAGGCCCCAACCCAAGTAGTAGCCCCACTGCAGTTGTTCCATTAAAAAACTATTTATCGAGAGCCTGAAGATTGAAGCTCAGGAAAGGCAACCAGGAGAACACCTTGGAGCGGCAGACACTGTTAGTAGGCCCCAACCCAAGTACTAGCCCCACTGCAGTTGTTCCATTAAAAAACTGTTTAACAAGAGCCTGAAGATTGAAGCTCAGGAAAGGCAACCAGGAGAACAAATTGGAGCGGCAGACACTGGTAGTAGGCCCCAACCCAACTAGTAGCCCCACTGCAGTTGTTCCATTAAAAAACTATTTAACAAGAGATTGAAGATTGAAGCTCAGGAAAGGCAACCAGGAGAACACCTTGGAGCAGCAAACACTGTTAGTAGGCCCCAACCCAACTAGTAGCCCCACTGCAGTTGTTCGATTAAAAAACAATTTAACAAGAGCCTGAAGATTGAAGCTCAGGAAAGGCAACCAGGAGAACACCTTGGAGCGGCAGACACTGTTAGTAGGCCCCAACTGTCATGATCCGGTGACCTTGGAGCGGCATGAAAACTTTCACTGGAGTAGGTGGTAACTATACTGACCGCAAATCCTGATCTTAACACCGCAACTAGAAGTAGCCGTGGGGTGTACTAGTAGCCCCACTGCAGTTGTTCCATTAAAAAACTATTTAACAAGAGCCTGAAGATTGAAGCTTTTTTTTTTAGAGGAGAACAGCTGTATTAAGTGGCGCAGACAGACACTGCTAGTAGGCCTTACACCACAAAGTTGGCTCACTGCAGGTTGAAAAAAAGTTACATGGGTACACGGTCGGCATTGGTGTGCTCAGCGGAGGACAAATGGAAGGATGGACCACAGACAGACTTAGTAGGCCTACAATAAAAAAAGTAGGCTCTATGCACTTTTAAATAGGTTCCAGGGGTACACAGGCAGCATTGGTGTGGTCAGCGGAGGACAATTGGAAGGAGGAGCCGCAGACAGACTTAGTAGGCCTAAAATAAAAAAAAATTAGGCTCAATGCAGTTCGAATTATCTTGCAGGGGTACACAGGCAGCATTGGTGTGGTCAGCGGAGGACGATTGGAAGGAGTGTCTGACACAGTACTCCCAAAAAATAAATAGATGTTAATGTCTCGCAAAACAACAAAACCAAAAAACAAAAGGGTGGCATACTTAGGTACAGGGGTGGGTTCTTCTGCTGAGTTTCAGACATAGTAATTTGGCGCCGCTAAGCATTTACTGGTGACAATATAGGACACTGACCCTGACTATCTTAACTAGCATCATACATGTCAACAAATTGGTATTGTCAGTGCCAGGCATTGAAGGATGTCAGCGCATAGACTAAACATTGGTGGAGCTGTGAGAGATAATTTTGCAAGTGGTAGAGCACTGTTTGAGCTGGGGGGGGAACTCTCTTGTGGCCGGCGGTACAGGCCCAGGGCCCTTCATGTTACAACGGTGTGTCTGACGTTGGGTGCGCGCTACCACCGCCAGAGACACTTTATTATACTATGAGGGACCCAGTGGCAGTGCCGTCGACCAAAAGCCGGCACACCCACCTCTTCAGACAAACGGCACTCTCACGGGTGCTTGCACCAAGTGGCGAGACCACGGCCCCGTGGGGGGAGTTAGCCCATTTAGGGAGGTGTAAACATGTATGCTGGAAAAACAGCTGCTGCAGATTAAGAGATTGGAACAGTCAGTAAGACCAGTCCACAAGCAAGACCTTTTTATAGGAAAGCTAGGTGTCAGCCGGGAAAGGTGGGGCAAAATAATTCGAAATCCATGAGTGGTTCATTTTAATGAAGGTTAGATCATCAACATTTTGGGTAGCCAGACGAGTCCTTTTTTCGGTCAATATTGAACCAGCAGCACTGAATACTCTTTCTGATAGCACACTAACTGCTGGGCAAGCAAGCTCCTGCAATGCATATTCTGCCAATTCAGGCCAGGTGTCTATTTTGGATGCCCAGTAATCAAATGGGAATGACGGTTGAGGGAGAACATCGATAAGGGATGAAAAATAGTTAGTAACCATACTGGACAAATGTTGTCTCCTGTCACTTTGAATTGATGCTGCAGTACCTGTCCTGTCTGCGGTCATTGCGAAATCACTCCACAGCCTGGTCAGAAAACCCCTCTGTCCAATGCCACTTCTGATTTGTGCACCTCTAACACCTCTGCCCTGTTGCCCCCTGCACCTCGTGTGAGAACCATCACCGGCGCTGTGTGCTGGGAATGCCTGAATCAAACAGTCTACAAGACTTGCTTGTTTGGTTGCTAATATTTGTTCGAGGTTCTCATGTGGCATGATATTTTGCAATTTGCCTTTATAGCGAGGATCAAGGAGGCAGGCCAACCAGTAATCGTCATCGGTCATCATTTTAATAATGTGTGGGTCCCTTTTGAGGATATGCAAGGCATAATCTGCCACGTGGGCCAAAGTTCCAGTTGTCAAATCTGCGGTTGTGCTGGGTTGAGGGGCAGTTTCAGGCAAATCTACGTCAATTGTCTCCCTCAAAAAACCTGAACCCGGCCTTGCAACGCCAACAGTTTCTATTGGCCCCAGAGAAGCTTCCTCATTCAAAAAATACTCATCCCCATCATCCTCCTCATCCTCCTCCTCTTCGCCCGCTATCTCGTCCTGTAGACTGCCCTGACCAGACAATGGCTGACTGTCATCAAGGCTTTCCTATTCCTCGGCTGCAGATGCCTGCTCCTTTATGTGCGTCAAACTTTGCATCAGCAGATGCATTAGGGGGATGCTCATGCTTATTATGGTGTTGTCTGCACTAACCAGCCGTGTGCATTCCTCAAAACACTGGAGGACTTGACACAGGTCTTGTACCTTCGACCACTGCACACCTGACAACTCCATGTCTGCCATCCAACTGCCTGCCCGTGTATTTGTATCCTCCCACAAATACATAACAGCACGCCTCTGTTCGCACAGTCTCTGAAGCATGGACTTAACCCCTTAAGCCCCGAGGGTGGTTTGCACGTTAATGACCGGGCCAATTTTTACAATTCTGACCACTGTCCCTTTATGAGGTTATAACTCTGGAACGCTTCAACGGATCCCGGTGATTCTGACATTGTTTTCTCGTGACATATTGTACTTCATTTTAGTGGTAACATTTATTCGATATAACTTGCGTTTATTTGTGAAAAAAACGGAAATTTGGCGAAAATTTTGAAAATTTTGCAATTTTCCAACTTTAAATTTTTATGCCCTTAAATCACAGAGATATGTCACGCAAAATACTTAATAAGTAACATTTCCCACATGTCTACTTTACATCAGCACAATTTTGGAACCAAAATTTTTTTTTGTTAGGGAGTTATAAGGGTTAAAAGTTGACCAGCAATTTCTCATTTTTACAACACCATTTTTTTTTAGGGACCACATCTCATTTGAAGTCATTTTGAGGGGTCTATATGATAGAAAATACCCAAGTGTGACACCATTCTAAAAACTGCACCCCTCAAGATGCTCAAAACCACATTCAAGAAGTTTATTAACCCTTCAGGGGTTTCACAGGAATTTTTGGAATGTTTAAATAAAAATGAATATTTAACTTTTTTTCACACAAAATTTATTTCAGCTCCAATTTGTTTTATTTTACCAAGGGTAACAGGATAAAATGGATGCCAAACGTTGTTGTACAATCTGTACTGAGTACGCTGATACCCCATATGTGGGGGTAAACCACTGTTTGGGCGCATGGCAGAGCTCGGAAGGAAAGGAGCGCCATTTGACTTTTCAATGCAAAATTGACAGGAATTGAGATGGGACGCCATGTTGCGTTTGGAGAGCCCCTCATGTGCCTAAACATTGAAACCCCCCACAAGTGACACCATTTTGGAAAGTAGACACCCTAAGGAACTTATCTAGATGTGTGGTGACCACTTTGACCCACCAATTGCTTCACAGAAGTTTATAATGCAGAGCCGTAAAAATAAAAAATCATATTTTTTCACAAAAATGATATTTTCGCCCCCAATTTTTTATTTTCCCAAGAGTAAGAGAAGAAATTGGACCTCAAAAATTGTTGTCCAATTTGTCCTGAGTACGCTGATACCCCATATATGGGTGTAAAACATTGTTTGGGCGTATGGCAGAGCTCGGAAGGGAAGGAGCGCCATTTGACTTTTCAATGCAAAATTGACTGGAATTGAGATGGGATGCCATGTTGCGTTTGGAGAGCCCCTGATGTGCCTAAACATTGAAATCCCCACAAGTGACACCATTTTGGAAAGTAGACCCCTTAAGGAACTTATCTAGAGGTGTGGTGAGCACTTTGACCCAACAAGTGCTTCACAGAAGTTTATAATGCAGAGCCGTAAAAATAAAAAATCATATTTTTTCACAAAAATGATCTTTTCGCCACCAATTTTTTATTTTCCCAAGGGTAAGAGAAGAAATTAGACCACAAAAGTTGTTGTGCAATTTGTCCTGAGTGCGACGATACCCCATATGTGGGGGTAAACCACTGTTTGGGCGCATGGCAGAGCTCGGAAGGAAAGGAGCGCCATTTGACTTTTCAATGCAAAATTGACTGGAATTGAGATGGGACGCCATGTTGTGTTTGGAGAGCCCCTGATGTGCCTAAACATTGGAACCCCTCACAAGTGACACCATTTTGAAAAGTAGACCCCTTAAGGAACTTATCTAGATGTGTGGTGAGCACTTTGACCCAACAAGTGCTTCACAGAAGTTTATAATGCAGAGCCGTAAAAATAAAAAATCTTATTTTTTCACAAAATGATCTTTTCGCCCCCAATATTTTATTTTCCCAAGGGTAAGAGAAGAAATTAGACCACAAAAGTTGTGCAATTTGTCCTGAGTGCGACGATACCCCATATGTGGGGGTAAACCACTTTTTGGGCGCATAGCAGAGCTCGGAAGGGAAGGAGCGCCATTTGACTTTTCAATGCAAAATTGACTGGAATTAAGATGGGACGCCATGTTGGTTTGAAGAGCCCCTGATGTGCTTAAACATTAAAACCCCCCACAAGTGACACCATTTTGGAAACTAGACCCCCTAAGGAACTTATCTAGATGTGTTTTGAGAGCTTTGAACCCCCAAGTGTTTCACTACAGTTTATAATGCAGAGCCGTTAAAATAATTTTTTTTTTTTCGCAAAAATTATTTTTTAGCCCCCAGTTTTGTATTTTCACAAGGGTAACAGAATAAATTGGACCCCAAAAGTTGTTGTCCAATTTGTCCTGAGTACGCTGATACCCAATATGTGGGGGGAACCACTGTTTGGGCGCATGGCAGAGCTCGGAAGGGAAGGAGCGCCATTTGGAATGCAGACTTAGATGGATTTGTCTGCAGGAGTCACGTTGCATTTGCAGAGCCCCTGATGTACCCAAACAGTACAAACCCCCCACAAGTGACCCCATATTAGAAACTAGACCTCCCAAGGAACTTATCTAGATGTGTTGTGAGAACTTTGAACCCCTAAGTGTTTCACTACAGTTTATAACGCAGAGCCATGAAAATAAAAATTCTTTTTTTTTTTCACAAAAATGATTTTTTAGCCCCCAGCTTTGTATTTTTACAAGGGTAACAGAATAAATTGGACCCTAAACGTTGTTGTCCAATTTGTCCTGAGTACGCTGATACCCCATATGTGGGGGGGAACCACTGTTTGGGCGCATGGCAGAGCTCGGAAGGGAAGGAGCGCCATTTGGAATGCAGACTTAGATGGATTGGTCTGCAGGCGTCACGTTGCATTTGCAGAGCCCCTGATGTACCCAAACAGTACAAACCCCCCACAAGTGACCTCATATTGGAAACTAGACCTCCCACGGAACTTATCTAGATGTGTTGTGAGAACTTTGAACCCCCAAGTGTTTCACTACAGTTTACAACGCAGAGCCGTGAAAATAAAAAATCCTTTTTTTTTCCCACAAAAATGATTTTTAGCCCCCCAAATTTTTATTTTCCCAAGGATAACAAGAGAACTTGGACCCAAAAAGTTGTTGTCCAATTTGTCTCGAGTACGATGATACCCCATATGTTGGGGTAAACCCCTGTTTGGGCGCACGGGAGAGCTCGGAAGTGAAGGAGTGCCGTTTTACTTTTTCAATGCAGAATTGGCTGGAATTGAGATCGGATGCCATGTCGCGTTTGGAGAGCCCCTGATGTGCCTAAACAGTGGAGACCCCCCAATTATAAATGAAACCCTAATCCAAACGCACCCCTAACCCTAATCCCAACTGTAACCCTAACCACACACCTAACCCTGACACACCCCTAATTCTAATCCCAACCCTAATCCCAACCGTAAATGTAATCCAAACCCTAACCCTAGCCCTAACCCTAGCCCTAACCCTAGCCCTAACCCTAATGGGAAAATGGAAATAAATAAATTTTTTTTAATTTTATTATTTTTCCCTAAGGCTAGGTTCACATTGCGTTAGGGAAATCCGTTTAGCGCTAGCGGATTGCGCTAACGCAATGTCTTTTTAGGTGTCGTGTTTAGTGGTCGCGTTAACGTCCCCGCTCTGGAAGATCGGGGATCGGACCTCGGGCATGCCGCGGACACTGCAAGCAGCATCCGAGGCGCGCCACAAAAGAACGGC
The DNA here is from genome assembly GCF_032444005.1 of Ranitomeya imitator. Taxonomy (NCBI): domain Eukaryota; kingdom Metazoa; phylum Chordata; class Amphibia; order Anura; family Dendrobatidae; genus Ranitomeya; species Ranitomeya imitator. The sequence goes on along the minus strand of NC_091283.1, from coordinate 639,897,080 downwards.
ACCTTGCTAGCGCGAGCCGAAAATGGCACGCTCTAGCGATGCGCTACACCCGAAAATCACATTACTGTCAATGGTTGTGCTAACGGACCCGTTGCACGGCGTTGTGACATTTTCGCCGTGCAACGCTGTCCGTTAGCGTTAACCCATTAACGCAATGTGAACCTAGCCTAACTAAAGGGGTGATGAAGGGGGGTTTGATTTACTTTTATAGCGTTTTTTATATCGGATTTTTATGATTGGCAGCTGTCACACACTAAAAGACGCTTTTTATAGCAAAAAAGTTTTTGCGTCTCCACATTTTGAGACCTATAACTTTTCCATATTTTGGTCCACAGAGTCATGCGAGGTCTTGTTTTTTGCGGGACGAGTTGACGTTTTTATCGGTAACATTTTCGGACACGTGACAGTTTTTGATCGCTTTTTATTCCGATTTTTTGTGAGGCAGAATGACCAAAAACCAGCTATTCATGAATTTCTTTTGGGGGAGGCGTTTATACCGTTCCGCGTTTGGTAAAATTGATGATGCAGTTTTATTCTTCGGGTCAGTACGATTACAGCGATACCTCATTTATATCTTTTTTTTATGTTTTGGCGCTTTTATACGATAAAAGCTATTTTATAGAAAAAATAATTATTTTGGCATCGCTTTATTCTGAGGACTATAACTTTTTTATTTTTTTGGTTATGATGCTATATGGCGGCTTGTTTTTTGCAGGACAAGATGAAGTTTTCAGAGGTACCATGGTTATTTATATCCATCTTTTTGATTGCGTGTTATTCCACTTTTTGTTCAGCGTTATGATAATAAAGCGTTGTTTTTTGGCTCGTTTTTTTTTTTTTTTCTTACGGTGTTCACTGAAGGGGTTAACTAGTGGGCCAGTTTTATAGGTCGGGTCGTTACGGACGCGGCGATACTAAATATGTGTACTTTTATTGTTTTTTTTTTTTTTTTTTAGATAAAGAAATGTATTTATGGGAATAATATTTTTTTTTTTCTTCTTTATTTAGGATTTTTTTTTTTTTTTTTTTTTTACACGTGTGGAAATTTTTTTTTTTACTTTTTTCACTTTGTCCCAGGGGGGGACATCACAGATCACCGATCTGACAGTGTGCACAGCACTCTATCAGATCGGTGATCTGACGTACAGCCGGGCAGGATTAGAGCTGCAGCTGCAGCCTGATCCTGACCCGGAAGTGCTCCCTGCAGGACCCGGATGCAGCCCCGCGGCCATTTTGGATCCGGGGACTGCAGGGAGAAGACGCTCGGTACACGGTGAGTACATCACCGTGTACCGATCGTCTCAGGGAAGCCCGCAGGGAGCCCCCTCCCTACGCGATGCTTCCCTGCACCGCCGGCACACCGCGATCATCTTTGATCGCGGTGTGCCGGGGGTTAATGTGCCGGGAGCGGTCCGTGACCGCTCCTGGCACACCGCTCCTGGCACATAGTGCCGGATGTCAGCTGCGATAGGCAGCTGACACCCGGCCGCGATCAGCCGCGCTCCCCCCGTCAGCGCGGCCGATCGCATATGACGTACTATCCCGTCACTGGGAATTAAGTCCCAGGTCACCTGGACGGGATAGTACGTCATATGGGATTAAGGGGTTAAAGGGAACCTGTCACCTGAATTTGGCAGGGAATGGTTTTGGGTCATATGGGCGGAGTTTTCAGGTGTTTGATTCACCCTTTCCTTACCCGCTGGCTGCATGCTGGCCGCATTATTGGATTGAAGTTAATTCTCTGTCCTCCATAGTACACGCCTGCGCAAAGCAAGATTGCATTGCAGCTGTGTACATGGAGGCCATGACATTGACCTTATGTGTCTTTTTTTCAAGGAATGTTTTCACAATTTTTGCTCTATGGCAGGATGCATTATCATCTTGAAAACTGATTTCATCATCCCCAAATATCCTTTCAATTGATGGGATAAGAAAAGTGTCCAAAATATCAAGATAACCTTGAGCATTGATTGAAGATGTAATAACAGCCATCTCCCCAGTGCCTTTACCTGACATGCAGCCCTATATCATCAATGACTGTGGAAATTTGCATGTTCTCTTCAGGCAGTCATTTTTATAAATCTCATTGAAACGGCACCAAACAAAAGTTCCAGCATCATCACCTTGCCCAATGCAGATTCGCGATTCATCACTGAATATGACTTTCATCCAGTCATCCACACTCCACGATTGCTTTTCCTTAGCCCATTGTAACCTTGTTTTTTTCTGTTTAGGTGTTAATGATGGCTTTCGTTTAGCTTTTCTGTATGTAAATCCCATTTCCTTTAGGCGGTTTCATACAGTTTGGTCACAGATGTTGACTCCAGTTTCCTCCCCTTTCATTCTTCATTTGTTTTGTTGTGCATTTTCTGTTTTGGAGACATATTGCTTTACGTTTCTGTTCTTGACGCTTTGATGTCTTCCTTGGTTTACCAGTATGTTTGCCTTTAATAACCTTCCTGTGTTGTTTGCATTTGGTCCAGATTTTAGACACAGCTGACTGTGAACAACCAACAACTTTTGCAACATTGAGTGATGATTTACCCTCTTTTAAGAGTTTGATAATCCTCTCCTTTGTTACAATTGACATCTCTCGTGTTGGAGCCATGATTCATGTCAGTCCACTTGGTGCAACAGCTCTCCAAGGTGTGATCACTCCTTTTCAGATGCAGACTTAAGGTACCTTCACACATAACGATATCGTTAACGATATCGTTGCTTTTTGTGACGTAACAACGATATCGTTAAGGAAATCGTTATGTGTGACAGCGACCAACGATCAGGCCCCTGCTGGGAGATCGTTGGTCGCTGAACAAAGTCCAGAACTTTATTTCGTCGCTGGATCTCCCGTGGACATCGCTGGATCGGCGTGTGTGACACCGATCCAGCGATGTCTTCACTGGTAACCAGGGTAAACATCGGGTAACTAAGCGCAGGGCCGCGCTTAGTAACCCGATGTTTACCCTGGTTACCAGCGTAAAAGTTAAAAAAAACAAACACTACATACTTACCTACCGCTGTCTGTCCCCCGGCGCTCAGCTTCTCTGCACTCCTCCTGTACTGGCTGTGAGCGTCGGTCAGCCGGAAAGCAGAGCGGTGACGTCACCGCTCTGCTTTCCGGCCGCTGTGCTCACAGCCAGTACAGGAGGAGTGCAGAGAAGCTGAGCGCCGGGGACAGACAGCGGTAGGTAAGTATGTAGTGGTTGTTTTTTTACTTTAACGATGGTAACGAGGGTAAACATCGGGTTACTAAGCGCGGCCCTGCGCTTAGTAACCCGATGTTTACCCTGGTTACCGGCATCGTTGGTCGCTGGAGAGCTGTCTGTGTGACAGCTCTCCAGCGACCAAACAGCGACGCTGCAGCGATCCGGATCGTTGTCGGTATCGCTGCAGCGTCGCTTAATGTGAAGGGGCCTTAACGAGCAGATCTAATTTGATGCAGGTGTTACTTTTGGGAATGAAAATTTACAGGGTGATTCCATAATTTTTTCCTCGGTATTGAATGATTCCATAATATTTACCATGTGTTTGGTTAAAAAAAGTAACTATTACTGACTACCACATTTTTTTTGTTCTTGATTTTTGTGTGTGTGTGTGTGTGTTTTTTAAAGCCAGAAAGTTGCCATTTGAAATGACTTTAGTTTTGTGCCATGTCTGTGATCTGCTTTTTTTTTTCTACAAAATTACACAACTGAATGAACATCCTCCAAGGTCGGTGATTCCATAATTTTTGCCAGGGGTTGTATAAGCCCACATTGCTGACTTAGGCTATGTGCAGATGTTGCGGATTCGTGTGTGGATTTTTCTGCAAAATCCACAGGTAAAAGACGCTGAGGATTTACCGTGGATGTCCTGCAGTCTGTGTGCAGATTCCACCTGCGGTGTTACACCTGCGGATTCCTATTGAGGAACAGGTGTAAACCGCTGCAGAATCCGCACAAAGAATTGACATGCTGCTGAAAATACAACGCAGCATTTCCGCTCTGTATTTTCCGCACCATGGGCGCAGTGGATTTCGTTTTCCATACGATTACTTGGTTCTGTACAACGCATGGAAAACTGCTGCGAATCCGCAACGTGTGCACATAGCCTTAGGCTATGTGCACACGCTGCGGATTTTGCTGCGGATCTGCAGCGGTTCCACAGCTGCGGGTCCACAGCAGTTTCCCATGCGTTTACAGTACAATGTAAACCTATGGGAAACGCAATCTGCAGTGCCCATGCTGTGGAACAAACCACACGGAAACGCAGCGGTTTATATTCCGCAGCATGTCAATTCTTTGTGCGGATTCCGCTGCGGTTTACACCTGCTTCTCAATAGGATTCTGCAGGTGTAAAACAGCAGTGGTATCCGCATTCTGCAATAAATCCGCAGGTAAAACGCAGTGCCTTTTTCCTGCGGATTTCACAAATCCGCTGCGGAAAAATCCGCAGAGCTCCAAAATACGTGTGCTCATACCCTTACAGATTCTTTCTACACTGTGACTTGTCAGCAAGCTGCCAATCGGTAGAGGTGGTGGAGTTACAGAGACTAATTGAACTGGCTGCACATGAGCCCTAGTCAGGCAGTGATAATCTGCTAATAAAACACTGATTGCATTGAAACTAAAGCACACATCCTAGTAAGTAATATACCCCTGCAATTAGGCTTGGCGCCTCTACATTATAAAATACCAGTACATAGCCTAGGAAACGACATATTGCTGGAATCAGGCTCTCTATCCCTACATCAGATTGGACAGAAAAAACAGCTGCCAGATTCCCTATAATTAGCTTCAAGGTTTTCACAAATGCCAAACCGCTAAAAAGAACTGACCTGACCATTCTTCAGGCTCCAGAGAGTCAATGAGCATGCAATAACTAAAGCTGGTGCTGATTCTGTCATGATTATAGAGAAAGCCCAGATCTTTCCACTTTATCTATGACAGCGACTTCACCAAGGCGCAACTCAAGAACTGCTGCGACCAAGACAAAGAAAAATGCTGTTGGGATGTGTTTCCACCGACTTATTTATTTTTTCAGGAGCTATTAGAATAGAAATGCTCCCAAAAACCTCCCCAAACGTTCTACTCCAAGCACTCCGCACAAATCCTCAGTGTGAACACACCTTTGGGGATTTCACATGAAGAACGGTCAAGTCGTTTCTTTTATCTTTATACGTCTTCTAACGCTTGAAGCTGTTAAAGGAAGCTGAAGAGACTGAACATGTGGCATATGTTTATTTAGAATGGGTCTGCTCCAAAGCTATCCTGAAAGACATCTTGTTCACATAGCCTTATTGTCCAGTAGTGAAGGCATACAACATGGGGGGAGAGACTGGGCACCCCGGATTCTTGCCTTCTGCCATCACAGACTGACCTGTAATTTCCCTATTAACCATTATGTAGGCACTGTATATACTATTCTAATTGGCTTAATAAAATCGGGTACAACCTAAAAAAAAATCTTGCTGCACAGCCAGACGTATCACCGCTCCACGGAAGCTTCCAAATAAAGGATTTTTCTGTTCCCATTTTCCCCTTTCATCTAAGTAGTATCAAACAATCTTCTAGGGCTCTTCATGCTATCATTAAAGCCTTCATGTATCAGAATCCATTCTTGGTGGTCTAGTATACTGTATGCCCTAGGGCAGTGAGGGTGAACCGATTAGAGACCGACTGCCCAAACTGCAGCCCAAAACCCACTTCTTTATCTCAAAGTGCCAACACTGCATTTTAACCTGAGTACTGAGGTTTTAGTTTAGAAAAACAAGTCATACATAAACCTCTTTTTATCTTAAATGAGAAATTCAATAATAGGACTTTCAATGTTCTGTCACTCTGGTGGTCTCCAGCTAGAATGGGAGCAATATTGTCTCATTCTTTGGCCACTTGACTACTGAGACGTGTAACATGGCATCAGCAGAAGCATATCTGATGATGTTTTGTTCCAGTCACCTGAGGTCTTTAGTGGTTAGGTGACCAAGGAACGGATCTCATTATTTCCTGTCCTGGTAGAGACCTCGAAAGCAGCTGGTGTGAGACCAGGAGTAGGGAAGCTTTTTTTCTGCCAAGGGGTATTTGGATATTTATAATTTCGTTCTCTCAATAGTCTCCTCACACACATTTCCCCTTCCTTTATGCTGTTTCCTCTGGCATCCACTCTGCTAACCATACTGTCTCTTCACAGATTTACCCCCACTCTCCATGCTGTATCTTCACACATCCCTCCCGTGCCTCATACTGTGGCTTCATCCATCCCCCTCCCTCCCCATACTGTGTCCACATACATTCACCCCTCCTACTTTGCATACATTCCGCCCCTTGCTCTTCATACTGTCAGCAACCATCCTCTCCCTCGCTCGCTCCTCATACTGTTTATGCAAAAATCCTGTCCCTCGCTTCACATGCTATCATCACATTTCTTGCTGTTAATAATATGTCTGCACACATCCCCGCCCTCGCTCCCCATACTGTGTCCGCACCCATCTCCTCCCTCGCTTTCCATACTGTGTCCTCAAATTTCTCCACCCTCGCTGTCTGCACCCACCCCCTCTCATACTTTTTCCTTATACATGCCTCCCACCCCTGCTCCATATACTGTCTGCACCCAACCCTTCCTTGCTCCCAAAACTGTGTTCTCAAATTTCTCCACCCCTTAGCTCCCCAGATTTTGAAGTGCAATCCACCAGAAAGACTTTTTGTCCACATACCCTTAGAACACGTTCCCACATTCAGTATTTGGTCCGTATTTTACCTCAGTATTTAGAAGCCAAAACCAGGAGTGGGTGAAAAATGCAGAAGTGACGTGTTTCTGCTATACTTATCCTCTGATTGTTCCACTCGTGATTTTGGCTTAGAAATACTGAACGTGTGAATGTCGCTTTAGACTGGTTTCGGTCATCTGTCTGTGATGTCCGAACCAGCTATGGATCTCCCGCCCTGATTCAGCACCCTTATGCATGTGTATGTGGTGGTTGAGTTTGGGTCAGGAGCTCTAAGGCCATTCCAGACATCACAATCTGTACTCGCACCTTGAAAGTCGATATCTGAAACCGGTCATAGACAACATTAGTTAATGTGTGTCATTGCTTTTGTTGCCTATAGCAACCAATCACAGCTCAGCTTCCATTTTTCAAACTGCGCTAGTAATATGAAAGCTGTACTGTGATTGGTTGCTATGGGCAATGGTTTCCCACTGATTATGGACTGACTTGTAGTCAGATACTAGAATCCCATTCATTGAATGGTGTTATTCCTCATATTGTGAGCTGCGCATTATAGACACAGAGTAGCTAAATTGTATAAGTCTGCAGCTAGGGAAGGTCAGTGATGAGACGTTTGTAGGTCATGAGCCCATGCTCAGGTAAAGAGGACACAGCAGCTCTACGACAAAGCTCCAGTAGGACAGGCACATGACTCAGCACGGCCTCTCTGCAATTACATTTCTGCCATGCCTCATAAATTGGCACACCCAGAAGACTACAAGACCCAGCGAGTGACGGCAGCAGCGTGATCACATGACCTGATCATGCAGCTGGCGTTGCCCAGACCCGACGATCAGGGCTTCAGTTGAACTCACGCCTGAAAGGTGCTAGTGCAATTGATTGCTAGGGGCTGGCTGCTGACGGCGCATGTGCCGACAGAGGGCTCCGAGTGCCACCTCTGGTACTCGGGCTATAGGTTCCACCATCACGGCCCTTGGTTGTTTTGATTGTGATCATTTTTGATTTTCTGTTCTGCTACATTTAAATAAAATTAAAAAAAAGATTTCTTCGTAAAATAAACCAATCTTCTGGCTTTCTGATAAGTGCTTTATACATTTGCTGTGTCCCAAAGTCCAGTCCTAGGTACAGCATAGTGTTCATCCTGTATACATGGCCACCTATGCTTACTGCGTCTCTGTATGTGTCTTCTTGTCTGATTGGCTTCATGTTATATGTATATTTCCTTGTGGGAATTCTTAAAGGGAATGTATCACCACATTAGTCCCCTAAGCTGAGAGGAGAATAATGTAGAGGCATAGATCCTGATCCAACAATGTGTCACTTACTGGGCAGCGTGTTGTAGTTTTGATAAAATCACTGTTTCACCAGCATAGCGTTATCACTAGAGGACTGGTAAATCCGCTGCCATGTAGTCCTCTATATTCATGAGTGCCGTCTAACTCCACCCCATCAGTGAATAGCC